>NC_064460.1:874800-1174800 GCF_023343835.1 Lagopus muta
ACGATGGCCTAAATGTTCCTTGAACACCTCCAGGGTGGGTGACTGCACCACCTCCCTAGGCAGCCCATTGCAGTACCAGCCACTCTTTTGGAGAAGCAGTCTTTCCTAACGTCCAGCCTGAATCTCCCCTGGTGCAACTTCCCTTGAATCCTATCGCGAGTTACGTGAGAGAGTTAGCAGTGGAAGTGCCTGATGTGTGTGGGACAGCCCTGACTTGGCTAACGGTGCTGCAGGAGTGGAACAGTGTTCACGTAGACGGCGGGGAGCTTGTTCTTGTGAAATGGTGCCTTGTGCTCCAAGAATCTCTCTGACTTTGTGTCATGGACTCTTCCTCCTGGTTTTCAGTGTGTACAGAGGCATTGCTAATGAAGAACAGACCTCTTCCTAGGCCATGGAAAGGAAGGTGCTTGCAAAGCAAAGGCAGGCAGGTGCATGCAAAGCTAACACAGCTGTGGGCTTGGTTAGCAAAGGGAAGCATGTGCATGCTTCCAAAGCAAAGGCAGATAGAGGCATGTAATGCAAAGGCAGGTGGGTGCTTGAGAAGCCGTATCAGGTAGAGCTGAAGATGCTTGAGCTGTGTGAGAGCTGTGAGAGTGGGATGGAGAGCTCCTGGCCAAGAAGAAGCCTGCGGTCCTAGCTGCCCGGGGAGAGGGTGAGATTGCTAAAGGGAGGGAGGATTCTTTGAGTTATCTGAGGGGTCTAGAAAGGGAGCTGAAAGGTTTGGGGCTCCCTTGCTGTGCTCTGCCCAGGCTGTGACAGTGCTGGGGTTTGTTTTGGAGTCACTCTGAAAACAAAATGAGGCTAGGGGGTTTCAGTGCAGTCTGAAGCCCTGCAACTCTGCTGTCGGGGCTGCAGCCCAGGGTAGGTGCCCTGTCCCCACAGCTGCTGACCACGTTCTTTCCTTCTCTGCAGTGACCACGGCCAGCCCCACGAAGATGCTTTACGTCATGTCAGACACCCAGCTGTCTGCTGCACGGACCGTGTCTGTGATGGGTGAGGCTACCTCAGTCCCTCTCAAACTGCCAGGCATCCAACCTTCCTGCTCCGCCAGCTCTCCCGCTAGCCCTGCCACCTTTGCTACCTCCCCATGTTGTGTCGTGTCATGGTGATCTGTGGTGCTGGGCCAGGCCTGAGCTCCCCTCCCTGACAGCAGGCCCGTTTCTGAAATCCCTGCTCATTTCCTCATCCTGCTGGCTCATTCTATTTACAGGTTTGTGTCCTTTACTTTTCTTGGGTAATTTAGGACTGGTTTAAAGCAGCTGTATTTGCTATTGCCTTTGTCTGCAGTTACCCTTGTGGGTCATGGTGATGGGATACCCTTTTGGGTTAGGTTTAAAGGTCAAGAGTTACCTCTTTATGGAAGGGGAAATGGTGGAATGGCCATCCCTAGTTCAAGGAGTGTTTAGGTGCTGTACTGAGGGACACCATTTAGTGGGAAATGTTGGTGATAGGGGGACAGTTGGACTGGGTGATCTTAGATGTTGTTTCTCAGTGGAGATCCCCGCCAGAACTTCGTCAGGTGATAACATTTTTATTAAACAAAACCATCTTTGTAAAACAAAACTCTCTTTCTGTTTTCACTGGCCACCTCCGCCACCTCCTCCCCCAAACCCCAGGATGTCCTCAGCACGTCCCCAGCACACCCCCAGTGCTGACCTCCATTTTGTCCCTGACATCCCCAGCCAATGTTTGGGAAGTAGTACAAACTTCTGGACACCAGAACGAGCTATTGTGGAAATTATAGGGGCTCAAACCTGAGTTTTTCTGTATGGTTCCCCATAAGAGATTGCTTTAAAAAACAAGCAACTGTGAAATCCACCACATCCACGCGCTGTGCAGGGTGGAGCAAAGGAGGCACAGGAGCAGCCAGAGGGGTCGGCAGTGGTAGTTCTGGTGGTGCCACAGCAGGCAGCAGCAAAGGCCAGCCCTGCAGCATGGAGAGCTGCCCGAGGGATGGCAGCAGCCCCCACAGTGGGTCGGGGGGGTCCAGGCAGCAGCCCGTGCTTCCTCGCTGACGACCTCCTGCTGTACTGTGGGAAGTCGAGGAGCTGGGCGATGAAGCAAGGAGGGGCAGGCCTGCTGGAGACATCAGGGCTTTGTGGCTCCGTGGCACTGATCCATGCAATGAGTTGTTCTCTTTCCTGGCTGTCTACCTCCCCCAGCAGCTCGTCCTGAAGCAGGTCACCCTTCAGGTATTTCTCTCTGACTTTGGAACCACCTTGGTTCTCCCAGGGATCCTCGAGAGCACCTGCCACGTCTGAAACAGCCAAAGCATCCCCCAAACGGCGACAGCTGCCTTGCTACACCCACTCTGTGCAGACACCCACCCACCAGCTCTGCATCCTCAAACTCACCGCTGATCCAGGTGAGCAGCTCCTCAACGTCCACGATACCATCCAACACATCTGAGCTGGTCACCACTGCTAGAAATGAGTCACTGGTTCAATTTTACTTACACAAAAACACATGTTGGAGAAGCAGAGCTCAAGCATTCTCGTTGGACATCTGAACTCTTACCATCATGAGCAGAGGGTGAGAAATCTTACTCAGAATCCACAGCGACAAACGATGCTTCCATGCTGGTTGCATTCCATGCCACAGAACGGCCAAAAACTCCGTCAGCCAAGCACTGGCAGAAAACAAGAGTACACATTTTTAGCATTTCATCATGAATTAAAAGCATAGACTCAGTTTACTATTAAAATTAAAAGGGAAAAAAACATCTCTACACACATATACGTTAGTCTCCAAGTTGCAAGGCATCAGTTTTCCATGGAGAAAAGCCACATTTGACATCTGCTTCTATAGCAGAGGCTATCTGACTTTTAAAAGTTATTCTCTTGAGGATAAAGACGTGAACATAGACTAGAACCTGCTCTCGCTCTCATAATAGGAGCGACTCGGTGCCATCCCCTTGAAGAGGGACGATGGGGACTCTCCCAAGACCCCCTGACTCTGACAGATGTGGTGGCCACGTTCCTCAGAGCCCTGGGACCCCGAGATCCTCATTTTCCAATGCAGTGCTTTCTTCCAGTGACACACAGAGCAGAGCAAAGCCCGCGATTTTGCTGCATGTGAAAGGTGTAGCTAAGTGGGAGGCCTGAGAGGAGAGTTTCCTTCCAACTCGCTCTCCTTTAGATCCCTGGTGGGAATAGAAGGGGGTTTTGGGAGGCGCTGGGAGCAGGACACTGCAGCTGGGCTACTTGTAGGGAAGGGATAAAGAGAAGCAGAGAAATGGCTGCTTGCCCTCAGCGTTCTGACCTGAAATCCTCCCCAGGGTATGCATCCAGAAGAAGAACCGTCCTGTTTTTTGAGTAGTTTCTCTTGTACAGAAAATCATTGGCTGTTGGACCACAGGGAAAGAGAAGAAAATGCAAGAAAGGCCTTGTACCAGGTCAGGCAGAGATTATCCTGATGTTACAATTAGAATAGGAGGGAATATCACAACTGTTTTCAAGAAGCTATTATCACATTGCCCATCCCCATTGCTCATTACTGTAACTTTTAGCAGACTTTCCAAGTCACAGTCTGAACCAATACATGAGCACGAGTGCCTGGTGCAGGAGAGAGACAAGGCTGCATTCCTCAGCTCCCCCCCTCCACATCCCACCCTACACTGTTTTGCCTCTGTTCGTTCTGCACCCCCTTGCCTGGTTCACAATTAAGTGAAATGCCGTTCTGAAATGACTCTAAAGAAACGTGTTCCACATCGCTCACCTTCCTCAGTGCCCCACTGTATAATCAATGACTAGTAAGATGTTATAATTATGAAATAAACAAGAGAGTTTAACAAAGCAGAGTATGACAACAAAAAGAGAACAAATAGAAGGCTTACCCCTACCCAGGGCTCACTCAAACAACTCCAGCAGGGCCAATCTCCAGAAGAGCTCCTTCCCCACTGGCAGCCAGCTCTTAAATACGTCCAGGAGGGCAGCACAGCTGAATGGCCTTCACTGTGCTCCTCTGGCTGACTCATGGCTCGCCTCAGGTGATCAATCAGAGGTTCAGGCTCTCACTTAGCAGTTCCCATATGCACACCTAAACATTTCCTGAATGCCTCCAGGGAATCTGACTGCAGTCCCTCCCTGGGCAGTCTGTCCAGGGCCCAACCACTCTTATGGAGGAGTTTTTCCTAATGTCCAGCCTGAAAGAACTCTTGTTGTTCTCAAGGTTCTTTCATTTCTTCACAAAGCTGTTTCAAAAGCTTCATGTGGGAGGGAGCACCTGAACCTAATGAGATTCAGCAAGGTCAAGTGTAGGGTGTTGCACCTGGGTCAGGGCAACCCCAGATATGTGTGCAGGCTGGGAGAAGAACTCATGGAGGGCAGCCCTGCTGAGAAGGACTTCGGTGTCCTGGTGGATGAAAAACTTCACCACAGCCAGCAGTGAGAGCTGGGCTTGTTCAGTCTGGAGAAGAGAATGCTCTGGGGAAACCTGATGTGGCCTTCCAGTAATTAAATGGGAACTTATAAGCAGGAGGGAAGGGTGGTGTTATAAAGACTATAAAGAATAGAATGTCTTGAACCTCAACAAAATAATTTCAAAAGTCAGATGGACTTTGCTATAGAAGCTTGTTACGTGAGAGCAAATCTGACTGCAGGAAAATCAAAACCCTTTCGTGGTGACTTTGGTAAGTAACGTGCAGCAAACACAACAGGCATAATGTGTCCTGATTGAAAAACAAACAGAAAAGGACAGGTGCCTGTGTCAGATGTCCATGGCAGCAGAGGATCTTCCAGAAGAAGGAGGCAGCAGAACCTTATGCTCACACTGCAGTACAGGAGCAGAAAACTACTGGGAAGCTCTGGGTTCCTCCTGGGAAGGCAAAACTGCACAGAGATGCACCAGCTGGTTTTGGCAGTGCCCTCCCACCCTCAGATTTCCTGCACACAGCTTTACGCCGCTCCCCTTCACTCTGTCCTACCTCAGAGACCCAAGGAGCACTGATTTGGTACAAAGCACAGCAGTGTTGCGTTAAAATGCAAGTTGTGTTTTCATTGTCAGGGGTATTACAGCCCAGACCTTTGAGCACTGCCTCCAAAAACCGTGCCAGGATGGCGGCTTGGTGCTCCAAAGCTGCATAGGTTCTACTCTGGACCAGTAGGAGTACAGCAGCTCATGGAATGCCATGGGACAAATCAGGCCATGCGCTCTTTGTCGATGTCTAATTGTGGCTGTTTTTTATTGACTACAACCAAACTTGTGGTGCCGAGTTGGTGGCACTCGGAACGCTGCCCTGTAACGCCGCACTGCAGCGCTGCCTGCTGATGCTCATCCTCTCAGTCCTTCAGCTGCAGCTTCTGCATCATCTCCACAAGGCTGTTCATTGCGGAGAACTGGAAAGAAAGGCAAGTTGAGATAGGACAGGAACAATCTGGGGAGATCTCCTTAAGCAAGTCTGATCAGGACACTTCCAGAACGGCCCCATGCAGCACAGCACGTTCCTGCCATTCAGGTCACTGGCGTCACTCCCCACAGCAGCTGCCTATGCTAAGATTCAAGCTCTGCTGGGGGAACGAGGTTTCCAAGGTCGCAGTTCCTGACATGGCAAGGCTCTTTATCACAGCAAAACCCTCCGGCCATTACCAACATGCCCTTCTCAAGCCGGAGGAAGGCATCCAAGCTCCCCTGGGCAGCTCTCACTGATGGCTGATTTCCTCAAACACACAGCTGGGTGTTTTTCTATTACACTGCTTGCCCTGGGATTCTGCAATATCTGTCATGTCTGACAGACGGAGGCGCTGAGCACAGCAAGAGCCGTGTCTGCGCTCACCAAGGACTCACCTCTGCATGTGCAGCAGCAGCTCTCAGAGCAGCCTTCTTCAGTTCCACTCTTCTTGCTTTTCATTGTCTTCTTGCTGTAAAGCAAGAATAAAACTGAATTCATTTTGTCTGCAGCAAAACTGCAGAAACACGGGTACCATAAAAACAGATGTCAGGAAAAAGACAAAGGAAATTGGAAGCCTCTCAGTGAATGACATTTCCAGTGGAAAGGTGCAGAAGACCACCATGGAGGGAACAGAAAGAGACGGGGTTACATGGCGCCTTGGGCCTTCGTAGGCTTCAACTCTTTTCCCCTCTGCAGAGAAGGAAAAAGCAAAGCAAACCCTCTGCAACTTCAGTGTGCTTGATAAGGGCAGCACTGCCCTGCAGGGTGGTACCACAGCACCTTCTTACCTCTGAGCTTGGAGCTCCGTGCTGCAGCAGGCCCAGGCTGTGCTGCTGGAGCCGGCACGCTGCCTCCGCTCTGAGCCCTCGCTCTTTTGTTAGCAGGCAGCTGTGCTGTTGTTTGCTGCTCTGCTTCCAAGCCCTTGCGTTCGCCTCCAGCCAGGGACTTGGAAACAGAGCGGGGGCACACGGCAGGGGAAGGTCTTCTCCCTGAGCTGGGACCTGCTGCTGTGGGAAGCCCTCCAGCCTGGAGACGAGCTCTCTCAGAAAGGAGCTCCTGCACCGCTTTCACGTAGATCTTGGCACCGGGCTCAGCACCTCTCTCTGGCAAGAAAGGAGAAGCAAGAAGATACGAGAGTGCGATACTGCTTTCAGTCTGCAGAATGGGCCACAGTGCTGGGACATCCCATCTGGAGTGCTCACGGACCACTTTCATTTTTTTTTTTCCTTTTTTATTAAAAAAAAAAAAAAAAAAAGAAAAAAATTACTTCCATACTTTGGAACTGTATTGTTAATAGGCTGTGATTCCCATCCTACCCACCCCCTAAATGCACGATTTCTAATAAACACAATTTAGTGAAGTAAGTGTAGATGGAAGCAGTTTTAATTAACGCACCTGTATCAGTGTCTGACTTTAGAAATATGTAGAGCAGTGTTAATGCACGTACCCTGATGCAAGTACAGTGACCAGAAAGTAGCTCACTTGAGTTTTGATGGAGTACAAGGGAGTATGCTGCTGAATATTGAAGGCAGTGAGATACAAATTTGTAACAAACTGGAAGTCTGATTAGAGAAGTGCACTTGCTATTCTAGAAAGGCTTGATTTACTTAGAAAATAGATAAAAACACAACCACAATATAAATTAGAATGTAGGCCAACAACAGAAGGGCAGATGCTGCAACACTGACAAAGTTTAAGCGTGTGCCACTTTTGTTGAGAGGAGCAGGGTATGAAGGTATACATGTAGGACACATAGATTAGTTAACAGCAAGAGACTTCGTGTGTTTTTGCTTATATTTATTACTTTGTAGAGACTTCTGTGAATGTTAGACTTCTTTTATTGTTTCATTGTATTTATGTATAAAACAGGTTGACTATGCTTTTTTAAAATAAATAAGCAAAAAAAGTCTGTATGAATGCCTCTGTCAGCTTTTGTGGGAAGTTACCAGTGAAGAGCTGGTATGGTGTTTTTTGTTCTTTTTAAATAAAACTGTTTAGACCAGTCAGCATCAGAGACAGTAACTGTGTTTTTACTCAAACAGATGGAACACTTCATGAATCCTCAAGCAATGTGTCCTGACTGCTTACATATGAGTTCAGATTATTCTTATTTTTTTAACTAGATACAGGCACTAGCATAAAAACTGGCATGGCAACAGACGCACTTAACTATAAGTTGCATTACAAAAGATCTGTTTTTTGTTTGTTGTTTTTAAATATATTCTTTTTTCTTTTTTTTTTTTAATTAAACTTCATTCTTCTCCCCACAAATGGTTGGTACTGGACTGGGACTGTTCTTCTTACTGACGAGCCATTTGGTTCCACAGAAAATGGAATATGCCTTGAATTCCCTCTAGCTGCTGTGCCTTTGCAGCAGCATTTCTTTTCAAAACTCTGGCAATAGTCATTAAAATCAGTGAGGACTATATTGAAATTAGTGAGAAATTGGGTTTGAAATTATTAAGCAGTGGTCAAAACTCAACAAGGTACTGAAATGTGTTTGAAGTTCACAATGCTTGGGTTGTTCCTTGGTCCTCGTGCAGATGTTCTGAAAAATGTAATGCCTCGTATCTTTTTTGATCATCACTGAGTTACAGCTCTGTGGGTTTGTCTTTTCGTTTTGGACACAAAATTAATCCACAAACGTTGCTCAATTTAACAGGCTCCTATTTCTCTCTTACCTTCTAAATGCATCTCATGCACTCAAATAGGCTCCAGATGATCTCTTAGAAATATTATGAAACTATAATTAGGTACAATGGTGGGTATTTCTTACTGTGGTTATGACTGGTAGCACTATATAATACTGTTAACCAGATACTTTAAAACTAACAATACAAAAATCTAGTTTATTGCTTTTGTAACTAAATTTCTATACTTAGAGAGTCAATGCAAAGGGGAAATTGTATTTAATGCATTCCACATGGAAAATCTGCATGGCCATTCATAAAGAAGTATTCTATTTTGGTGGAAAAAAAAAGTCCAAAATCCCTGAAATTTTTAATGTTACATCATGTAATTTACATGATTGTTAGCTGATGAATTCAGGGGAAGACACTGCTACATGCTCTACTCCAGCTGAACTTACACCATGCTCACTACAGGCGTGCCAAATGCAAAACTGTACATAGTTAATCAAAGATTGAAACAGCACTCATTGTCAGTTATTGTGCTATGTACTAAGGTTCACACAGCAGATAAATCATTAATTTTAAGAGTTAAGGAGACACGTTTCCTGCTAAATCTGTGAATTCTTCTGGAATGAATTTATAGTCCTCTTCTACCCTTCCAGCCAAAGGTCATTCCAAATGCTATGTGTGGAATTTGTCTGAAGGGTACGGAGTCCAAGAAAGGAAAAGCTGAAGCCCTTATACATTGCTCCCAGTGTGACAACAGTGGTATCTGCATGCACTAACTGGATTCGTAAGAGAATCTCTGACAGATTTTTGGTGGAAGTCTCTGTACTTGTGTACGACAGTTCTGTTGCCTGTTCTCTCCTTCATTAAAGCTTCCTATTTAATGTTACGTGTACTGACACGTTCAGTGCACTATCAGATCTCACCAGGAGGTGAGCTCGGCTTCAGCTTCTGTAAAAGCAGTCTAAATAATTTACATTTCATTTCAGACATAGTAATAATATTGGTTTTAATCTAAGCCACCCTTCTTGCCTTGATATGACCCCGGAGCTTGTTGCTAGGATTAAGACTTACCCTTGGCAATGTATGCAGTGTAAAACATGCATTATGTGCGGGCAGCTTCATCGTGAAGAAGAAATGATGCTCTGTGATGTATGCGACCGTGGTTATCACACTTTCTGTGTGGGGCTTGACGCTTTTCCCTCAGGTAATACAGATTTAATTGTTCTCTTCCCACCTCCTCTGAGTCCTGGGGATTCTGTCAGAATAGATGTGTTGCTTTTGAAAGAAGTTTAAAAGCAGTGTGAAGGGTCAGAATGAACAACAGCGTTGGAAAGCATCCAGTAGGGTCCCATTTTTTCATAAGCTTTATTTCTGTATATTTAGTTGTGCACAGTTTAACCTGGCAATTCCTGAATAGGAAATGTAATTGCCTTTTACAACAAAATCCAGACCCACTTGGAGCTATTTTGTTTTAAATATACATTTCCATAGAATACTGAGAATAATGATCTCTTTTCTTAAAAGAAACCTGTAAAGACACCTGTATTGCTGCATATTGCTGGAATACAGCTTTCACATTAAGAAAGTGTGCTATTATTTTAATTTCTAAATTAAAAAGTATGCTTAATATAGTATTTGTAAGCAACTTTTTAAACACCTTTCCTTGCCCTTTTTATTCTTAGATGCCATATCTGGAAGTGAGGCACCTACATTTCAGGCAGCTTGTACCTTTGAATCACCTGCTCATTGGTATCTCCTGGCCAACTCAAGGCCCTGTAAAGAAAACTTCAGAGGTGTAACTGGTAGCAGCACTGCTTTTCACATGATACTAAATCCATGCTATGTCTGTGGTGACATATTCAGCGACAGCATTCCCTGTAACTACTACCTCAAATACATATTCCCATTTGGGAAAGCACTAGAGCTTGCTCTCATGTCAGTCCAGGTTCTGTGGCTGATTCAGCTTTCATTCTGACTTAAGGAGAGAATCTGAGCAAAATAGATAATATTGCTACAAAACTTTAAAATGAGCAAAGCAGCTTCTGAGATTCCAGCTGTTGTAATATAAATAGTTAATATTCCTGCTCTTTGCTTAACCCTTCCCTCCATTAACAGGTTTTAGCACAAGGTCTGGTGCTGAGCCCCTGCCAGCACTTTAATCTGTGCTGCCCAACTGCACTGAAATAACTCACATTGGTTTGGGAAACAAGCCCTCCTAGCCTGTGGCACAACAGCAACATTCTTAACTGCTATCCACTTCTGCTGTAACCACCCATAACCTTGAACTGCGCTCATTCCTATGAAAACCCAACTTGTAACCTTGTAGTTTGTCATTTCTTTTCTAAGAACCACTGCCTTAGCAGTGCTGGCCCTTCTTGAGATCCGCAAGTGTTGAAGAAACCAACTGTTATATGCAGTGAGTCGGCAAGGGATGATGAATTGTACATGCTGCTTTCTGTACCTTTTAGAAAAGATACTTCACATTTTAAAGAAGAGCTGGTTTTATGCATTAAACAAAGTGCTACAAGTTGCTGAGAACCTGTTGAAATGGTGAAAGGTGCACAACTAGATGAGTGAATACAAAAAAGGTAGTTTCCCATGAATTGATAACTTTCTTTTCGTAGGTCGCTGGATTTGTGATTGTTGTCAGACCCTCCCAGCCCCAGGAGAGGAGGAAGAAGGGGCAAAAACAGCAAGGAAGGCTAAACTCCCCTAAAAAACCTTGCTGTTTCAAAATGTAACTGCACAAATTGAAGTGATACTTTGGTGCTATTTAACCAACCACTTTTAGGAGGAACAATACCACTGCGTTTTTCTTTTTATCCAATAAACTTTTAATTTTGGCTATATAACCATTCTTGTGAGACAAGTCTCTCATCACGTCCTGTCTGCTATCTAGACAAAAAAGTCAAATTCCTGTTCGAAAAGAAAAAGCTTCATATAATGAAATTTAAATGGTACATGCACCATTTGTATAAAATTAAGTACCACACTTATTTATTTCAGTGTACTCATCTGTAAGCTCTGTGAAAAGAAAATTACAGAGCAATTTAAATACATACCATTTGCATAGCAATTAATTTGAAAGACTCAAACAAGGCAAAAAGTACTCCTGGAAAAGACTAACTTTGAGGGAAAAAGTGAACACAATCTGACTTTCTTACGATATTCTGAAAATTTCTTTCAGCAAAAAATTTTCTTTGCAAACTAATGAATTATTGATATAAATTTACAGGGAAAAAAAGGGACTGTAAACATTAAAAAAAAAAAAAAAAATCAATCTCAAAAAGCTATAAAAGGGAGATGTAAGAAAATACCTCTCAGGCTTAAGGTACTATATACTGCATTGCTTTTAATGAGGAATGAGAATGTTCTACTGACAAGTAACAACAGCTGAAGGCTTTCCCTCCCTACTGTAATACTGAAGTAACATGCACTGCATTCAGGTCATGGATTTGCAGAGGTGGTGAGTGACTGGACAGGCCTCTGCTTACAGATGACTGACGCACAGCACAAGCAGTCAAATTATAGCCCCTCCATCCCCTTATTCGGCTGGTTTTTTTCTTCCTTCACCCTACATCCCTCAACTTCAGTACGCTTC
Organism: Lagopus muta; assembly: GCF_023343835.1. NCBI lineage: Eukaryota > Metazoa > Chordata > Aves > Galliformes > Phasianidae > Lagopus > Lagopus muta. The sequence goes on from NC_064460.1 coordinate 886,430, forward strand.
AAAGCCATTGCTTGTTAGTTATACTGAAGGTAACCTGTCAGAAGAGCAGGATTCATTTTTAAATATGCTCCAAATTGAGGGGGCACTACAGAGCAGCAGTTTGTATTCCACTCTTTATCAAGGAACTAATGACAGAAAATCATTAGGAGTTAATTTTTCCTAAGCACCTGTTTAGGGATCCCCAGCTCTACATTCAGTTTTAAGTCCTGATCTCTGAAGAATACTGCAAATAGCACAGTTGCTGCTCATTTTACTTTTAGGGAAAAAAAAACTTACAATATAAAATTAAATATGGCTTTTTTTCTCCCCACCACTTTCCTTCTGATTTACGAAAAGTAAACTGAATACTTCTTCAGGAAACAATAAAGAGTATTAAATATTATAGAAAGTTATTCATGTTCAATTTCACAAACTGAAATGTGATTTAGTCCATCATGTATCAATTTAAAAAAGAATTTCAAGTATTACCTTCAAGATTCCAATAAGTATAGTCCAGAAAACAGACTCTTCATCCTGAGATTCATCTTCTGTAGAGTGCAAGTATTTCTGGCTTGCCTCCATCTCCTCTGGATTGTAGGAAGCCTCGCCAAATGGATGCTGTACGACTGTTCGATCATAGTAGACTTTCATTTCAAACTCACTTTCCTGGTGGGAGGGATGCCCATAAATCCCTATTCCCACTGGTCGGCAGAAGTGTGCTGCTATGTGGACAACGTCTTGGCTACAAGTAACAGACTGTAACTCGTACTCGTCAAAGCTGGGGTGAAGAGTCATATCAGATACATAAATCTGCATCACCTTTTCAACTCTGCATCTGAAGTACTATCTTTCCCTCATGATTTAGTCTCAAGTAGCTGCAGTTTCCTGCTCCAATCTGGCCTTGAACAACATGAAGAAGAATCCATTCTTCAGGTACATCCTCTTCCTCAAAGGTATTTACCAAACATAGTACTCAAGCTGCCACAAATACTATCAGGATTCTCCTCCAGCGTGAGGCTCTTACGTTTTATTCTGATTCTTCCTATTGTCAAGTCCAGTACTCTGCCAACACAAAACGATTTAGAGTTAGTATATTTCATTCCTGGATGGAATCAGTTTTTGTTCACACCAAATCAAGCAACTTCAATAAAAGCTGGTTATTTACTGAGAAAACACAACGTGCTAAATGATGTGTAGATTGTTTCTCCGCCCAAAAGCAGCATATTGTCACTGAAGAAGCATGTGTGCACTTTCAAGTTCTTGTTACTATATGAACACTCAGCTCTTTACAGCACTTACCTACACGACAGCTCAGGCTGCTGGGGCAGGGCAGAGAGGGAAGGGGCTGTTACACAGTCAAGGCTCCCGCACCCTTTCCTCTCCCTCGTTGCACGCTGCTGCCCAGGCAGCCTCAGCACAACAGCTGCACTCAATGCACGAGCTCTAAACCTTGCCAAAGACTTCCAAAGAATGCAGCTGACCGAATTTAAATGCCAGTCAAGGGTGCTTTGAAGCTTCAGATGGCTTCCATCACTTCGTGCCTTCTGCAAAGACTGTACAATTACCTTAAAAATGACAGCTACTACTACACTGTTGGTAACCCGGTAGCATCAAAACAAACCGCATGACTCCCGCTGAAACGTCACTTAAATCGCACGGGTTTTACAGCTAACAGACGGAGGAACAACAGCACACCAACTTTTCTACAGCTCCCAGCTTACGGTCCCACGGGCCACAAGGCCCCAATTCTGCAACGACAGCATACAAGAGAACAGCCCCGCCCTCGTAACCTTCCAAACCAACAAAAACCCCTCCGAACAGCGACAGAAAAACAGCCTTCTACCTTTCGCGGCGCAGCCCACCTCCAACCCGCCCCGGGGCTTCGGCGACTGCGAGGCCGCGGCTCCGTAGACGTGCGGCAGGGCAGGGCAGGGCAGGGCGGCGCGGAGAAATCCCGCCCCAAGGCGGGCCGGCACACCCGGACGGCAGCGGCAGCACAGAGGCAGCGCGGAGGCCGATCTCAAAGAGCCTCCGGGCCCGGCGCCGCCCCTCTCGCTTCGCCGCTCCTCCCGAACCCGGCCCGGACAGCGGCGCGAGGAGCGGGCGCCGCCTCCCAGCCCCGCCCCGCAACCGCCCCGCAACCGCCGCCCCTCGCCGCCGCCGCCGCCGCCGCCGCCTCTCCCGCGCACCGCGGCAGGCGGGCCGGGCGGGGCTGCGCGCTAGCAGCAGACTGAGCTTTCTGCTATCGCGAGAGTTGGGCGGCACGCGCGGCCGTCGCTCTGGCAACCCGCTCCGCCCACCTGCTCCCGTGTGACTGCGCAACGCGCAGCGGCGCTTGTCCCTCTCGGCGACCCGTCGGCAGCGATGCAGTTGCCATAGTGACCTCCCTCGAGCTCTCTCTCCCCGCCCGTTGCTCGGCTGCTGGGCGGCTTCGTCCCGATCCCGCGCAGTTCGGAGGTCGGGACGCACCCCGAGCCGCCAGCGGTGCCCCGCTGGAGGATGGAAAGCGAGGGCGACAGTTGTTCGTGGGGAAGGAGAGAAGACCCTGAGGTCGTCCACGAGGGTTCAAGTCCAGGTTGCCGGAATGCCTCGTCCAGGTGGCGTGCGGACACCAGCACTGCGCCTTCCCGCTGAATCGCAACGAGCTGTGCGTCTGCAATACAGCTGGCAGCCCTGCTGCACAGGTAACAACGCCTCCCGCTGTATGCTGTAGGAAGGCATGGAGAAAAAATCATTGTTAAAAATGATGTTGATTTGCCTATCATTTAATGTGTAGGAATTGGGTTTTGTACTCACAAAACTCACGTTGCCACAGTGAATGTGCAAAGCTACATATTATTAAAACATATTATTTAAAAAAAAAAAACACAAAAAAACGCTCGTAAAGAAATGAGAATGTTTTAAATACTTTTATAATGAATGTTATCAGTACACTTTAATCCATGCAAGTATAACATAGAGTTTCAGGGAATGATTCAGGGAGTGGGCATGAAATTGGACTAAAAATTCAGGGGAAACAAACATGGAAATTAATTAGAGTCACTTAGTGGGAGATCAGTAGACAGTCTGTGTATATTTAATATAAAGACATTTGAAAGCCAGATTCACTGCTGCTAGATTTCCTTCTTCACCTTTCTGTCTCTGTCCACACGCTCTTCAGCAGATGCTGTGTAGACTGTCTCTGCCCAGACTGCTCTCTGCACAGTCTTGAACTATTTTTTTTCACGTTATTTTTATCAAATGTCAGGAAGTTGAGTTCTTTATGTGATTCATCTCTCCATGCTGATAAACCTTGATACCTTAATCTGTTATAGAAAGACTCCTCAGTGTCTAGAGTAAAACCTAGAAAAAGACATCTGTAGCTGTTGTGGCTGTGTTCTGGTTAGTTTGCAGCCTATGGAATCCTAAGACTTGATAAGATGTCCAAAATCTGTACAGTGTTGAAGGCAGCATCATAAAATGTGGGTCTGCAGAACGACTGAGATGAACATAATGATGTGGTGATAAGAGGGATGAAAAATGTCTGTTCTCAGAGCCATTCTTCTCATCCTACTATGCAATGATTTGTAGTGGTGTACTCCCCCGTTCAGCCTTTTCCCAGAGAAGAATTAAAACCAGGAGAAGAAAAGTCTCCCTTGCTTAGTGGTTGAGTGGCTGAAATATTCATAAAAAATATTCAGAAATATTTTTCAAATCTCTGCTCTGCTGGGTTTGAATCAGGATTTCCTGTCTCCAAAATGAACAAGGCACTACTAGGTTCTCTAGACATGCCATTCTGCTACATAAATTCTATCCTTGACATCAGTGAGATTTGATATGCATGCTTATTATTAGTGTTGCAAAGAGTACCATATCTGGTCTAGGTAAGGAGGTAGATGGAGAAATCTTCCTGGTATATAGTTCTGTGCTTTGCTTTCCAATAACCTAGTCTAATTGGACTAGATGATCTTCCAACCCATATTGTTTTATATTATTAAATGATGGGTTACTCTGTATATTTTCCTGACAGATACTGGTATAAATGTCTTGTTAGATAGCTGCTGTGCAATGTTTGTGAGAATCTTGCTGCATCAGAGTTTTAGATTTTGCTAAATCTCAGTAATAATAAAATTGCTGCAGGGTTAACACCTCAAGGAATTATTATTGGAACTCTTCTGAGATTGGTTCTTCATGTAAGATTTAGTCCAGATGATCAACAGGTGGCAGTATGTGCTGGAAATCGAATCTACATGTTAAGTGCAAAGGTGAGATGCCATTCTTTGTAGCCACAGTGCTGTTGTTTCTTAAAGTTCATCACTGTCAATAAAATCATGATGTGGTGCTGTATGCATTCATATTCTTGTTTAGAAGAAAACAAATACAAATGAATGCTGAATAGCATTATCAATGACACGTCATAAAAATGATGACAGAGTAAAGTGTTGAAGTTAAACGATATCTCAGTGTTATGAAAACATCTGAAAAATTACTCCTTTATCACTCACTTTGAAAAAGCAAATGCAACATGTGGTGTTTTCTGCCAGCAGAATGATATACGTGGCTATATTTGGCTTAAGAAAATCTTGTTGAATTTATAATTTGAACCTAAGTCTGATGTTATTTTTAGCAATAATTCTTAGTTATTAAGACCTTGAATTAATTGCCAGTTTTGTTTTGAAATCTGTTTTGCTTTTATTTTGACTTTCCTATTCGTAGAATGAAGCCATAGAAGTTAAACTGAATGGCCACCTGGCTCCAGTGACTGCTGCTGAGTTTTGCACGTGGGAGAAAAATATGCTTCTATTGGTGTCTGAAGACAGAAGCTTCAAGGCAAGGAAATTCTTGAGCTGCATTTTAAAAAAAATAATAGAATTAATGAATTTTTGAATTAATGTTGTTTTTTTTTTCCTAAAAATATTTGCTGAAAGCTAAGCAAAAGTCATCTTTGATATTATAGAGACCAAGATATTGTTTTTAAGAATTGCTTGCAAAGTTATCATAAAAATTAATTATTTTTATTTATTTATCTATTTCTAATGACAATGAAGGTTTTTCATAGTCAAAACAGTATAGTGAAGTGTTAACTTTGGTGATTTTTATTATCTGGCAAATAAACTCTGGCACTTATCGATTAAACAGAGCCCGACACAATAAGGAGGCAAACAAATAAACAAACCCTGTGGAAAACAACCTTCCAATATTGCATCGCTTTCAGTGGCTGCATTTCCACGTTTTCACCACTTGATGGCCTTTAAAAGTTTTTTTTTTCCTTAAAGATCTAAGTAGGTGCCTATCTTATTTTGTTCTTCCCTATAGGTATGGGACTATTCTACTGGACTGTTAATGTATCAGTCAGGGATATTAACAGGTAAATTTTCCTTTTTTATATACTTTTGCACAGCAAAATGTATCGATCTGAACAATAAAATAAAATCAGTATGTAGGTGTTTAGTTGATCTAGTAAAAATATTTCTAGTAAACTATATGCTAGCTCATATATTTTCCTTTAAAGTGGGTAGATAGTTTCAGTGTATTTTTATAAACAGTTCTTGTACAGAATATGCGTTTAACTGTTGGCATTTACTGAGATGTGCAAATAGTTCTATTGTCTATGTGCTTTTTTTTTTTTCCAAGTTTTTTGTAGGAAATGCAAAGAAAAGAAATACTGTAAGTGTACCATGTGTAGGTTTACTAGCAGGGCTTGTTGAAGGCATACATCGACTTTAAAATCAAAAGCTGTGTTTTATAGAAAGATGAGAACAAAAGGAGAGGAGGACAAGCATCTGTGCAGCAAGGACGCTCCTCTCCAACAGAACTTTTCCTGAGAGTAACCATATGGTTTTCACCAGAACATGCTCCAATTCTGTGCTGGTTGTTCTTGCTTATGGTGCAATTAGAGCAGTTGGAGCACACTTCGACTGGGGGAAGGAACTACATGGGAAATGGTTGTTAAGCTTTGTGCTTATCTATTATTAGATGCCTCAAAGCAAAGGGAGAGCTCAAACCTATGGTAGGAAAGAAGAGGAAGAAGGAATGACTCCCCTCTGAGCCTGTGGCAGTTGCTTTGATTGAACTGGTTTGTGGTAGCAAGGCCATGAGAATAGCAGTAGGTGATCTGACAACGGGGCTCTGAAAAATATTGCTGCTTAAGCCTGGGTGAAAGGGTGCAGCAAACCACGGCCTCTGCAGTGTAGATAGAAGGTTACTGAAAATCACAGCCATAGCATTTTAGGAAGGCAGGCTACAGATCTAGAAATGGAAAACCCACTGCAACAAAAAAAAAGCGAAGACCCTTTGCCTTAGGGTTTTGTTGTTGTTGTTGTTGTTTTGTTTTGTTTTTACCTTTCTCTATAAATAGGAGCTAGCAATTTTGAATAAAATTTCTGATTCCTGTGTATTCTGGAACTGATTGCAACTTTTTTGGAACAGAATTTCCTTTGCTAAGTCTACTAATTGACGACGAAAAGAGACAGATCATCACTGGATGTGCTGAAGGACAGGTAGTAGACAAAACAAATAATCTCTCTGTGACAAAATAGTCAACAATCATTAATTTATCTATCAAGAAGCATCACAATTTGCATGCTAGTTTTAAAATGCTACAACAATTATTTTAGCAAACATAACAGTGTAACACCTTTATTACAAAATGCAATTTTTTTCTCAAAACCATGAAAGTTTTTAGAACTGCAATCAGTGAGTATATGTACACTGAGATACTATATGTATCTGTTTTAAAAGAAAAAAGATGAAAAGCAGAATTCTCATTTTTTGGCCAAGAAAAAAACAAATAACCATAAATGGGAGAGACCATGATTTTAATGTGGTGGAATTCTAAGAAAAATGTAATAAATGTACTTGAAGCACTTGAATTCTTCTTTAATTTAATGCTAGGAATAAATTAATCTGATTTTTTTTCTGTGGCATATTGAAGCTCTCTTCCTTCAGTGTAAGTGTTCAATGGGTCATGAAGAATGTTAAATATGTAAATATGGTGATGCCTAAAAAGACAAAGGTATCAATGAGATTAACTTATGTGGCCCATTAAGCAATTGCACGCAGGTAGCCTAGGATTTTTAACTGTAGGTGAGTCTGTGAGGAGTTGTTTTTAAAAGACATAAACATATGGGAATTAGACATGCTGTTCAAATTGATAATGGCTTCTTCTGCTAATAATGAAATTACCTTTGAAAAGTTTGGGATGTAGATAGATGTAATTTAATTTCTGGTCCCAGGTAAGATGAGTAAAAATTCATTACTTACATAAGCAGAGTTCAGTACTGAACCTCTAGCTCATATTTGTATAATTTCATTGCAGTTGCTTTTCTTTTGTTTTCTTTCAGCTTTGGATCTTCAGTTTAAGCAGTGATCATAGTTACCGTTGTGTGGCACATACGGACTTAAAGAAAGAGCAAGAGAAATTCTATAATAAAATCTGGAAATCTGAAGAAGAATTAGGTAGCATAGTGCTTCTAGTATGCTGGTTTTGCTGTATTTCAATTGTTATTGACTACTGAGTGTGTGTGCCTTTTATGCCATGAAAGGTTCGTGTAAGTGATGGAGTTTTGAATCTCAGTCACGTGGAATGTTTGACTGAAGTTGATATGAAGGTGGGGGTTGGCATACAGGGAGGAATTACGCATATGTGTCTCTAATAACATCTTGGATAATGTATCTGCTTGTAAATCATTGCATGATACATGTGAGAATAAAATCAATTCCTAAAAAAGATAATCCATTGTCAAAATGGAGTACCATTTCTCCGTTACCTTTGGAGCTTCTAAGAATCTTCTATTTTACGCTGCGTTATGTTATTTTATGCTATATGTTTTGCTATGCTATGTTGTTTTACGTTTAGACCAGAGCCCCCATGATATATTATTTAACTGACAGTGGTATTTTTATAACACTGAGTACTTACAAATGAATAACGACTGCACCTCAGCAAGGTGATTCTCTGGCTCAAGACATCTCCATCTTTTGAAATGGAAAGATTGTGTGGTCTTATTTCATGCTATTTTACTGCATTACTTTTAATTCTCTCTTAAATCCCTTCTGTTTGCCTTATTTCATTGTTTTGTTGACTGATTATATTGTTGATTGTTTTTTTTTTAGGTGAAAGGCAAAATGCTTCTGAGCTTTGCAAAACAAACAGCATGAAACCAGAGGGGTCAGTGGAAGCATCATTTCCTGTTCTCCTAATTGAACACTGTGACTATTCAGTATGTTTCCACAATGAAGAAAATATGTGAGTCCTTTAAAATATCACCAGGTTCTTAGGTTATTTTCACTGCATCAATTTTAATTGAAACTTTTTCCTTTAAACTACAGATTTTAAAAATGCATTTGAAATCTTCTATGGGATGGCTTATTATTTTTGTCATATTGGAATCAAGTTAGCTAGTATTACTGTGTCTTATATAGTGAAAAAAAAAAAAAAAGCTTTTTATCATACTCAGGTATGTTTTCTTTTTCTTTTTTCTAAAATAATGTATCAAAGTGCAAGACCAGTTTTGAAGGGTAGGTAATATAGCAACTGCTTTAGAGGAGGAACAAATTTAAATGAATTCTATCGTGAATGTTTTGTAACTGCTTCTCTTATAACTTTAGTTAGGAGTATCTATGGAACTAAAACACACTGTAAATTTGCTGTAAAATGATTGTAGCAAGTGATTCAGATCTTCATCTGCAATTCTAATAAGAAAAATAGCTGAATGTGACACAGTGAGTTTTCATGATTTCATATCATACGCCTCATTTACTTCTAACGCTGTGTTTTCTTGAGCCTGATCAAGTTTAGTGTAATGGAGTTAAATAGAATATACATGAAAAGGTTGCCCAGAGAGGCTACTGAGATACGGAGATATTCAAGACCTGTCTGGATGCCTACCTATGCAATCTATTGTAGGGCACCTGCGTTAGCAGGGGAATTGGACTCAATCTTTTGAGGTCTCTTCCAACCCCTGCAATTCTGTGATGGTTATTTGATGAGTGAATTCATAGTCATTGTGGACACAAGAGCTAATGTTTTTAAGAAGCTGGCATTTTTTGGTTAATTGATGTGGTGTGTTACATGGGAATATTACACACGTTTTTTTCTCTTTCTACTATATAAAATCATTCTTCTATGTGTTGCAAACATGAAAATAAAGGATGAATGCTATTTTTCTTCTTTTTCTTAAACTGTTTCTTAAACTTTTAATAGCTGTGCACATAGACAAGCCCTGAGATAAATACTTCAGATGATTTCATAATTAATTTACGTTATTGTGGTGGCTTAACCTAGTTAACAATTACTGTTTTGTTCAGTATGCTGTTAAGTAGATGATCAATGTCCTATTTCTGTTTATATACAGAAGTATTTTTCATATTGCTTACTCTCACAGCAAGGTAGTTTGCATTTTTAATCAATTTCACTAGATAATTATGTAATTTAAGAAATTTGATTTTTTAAATTATTTTTGTAAAATGCTGTGTTAATTCTTTATTTCATAAATTCGTAATAGTTACTGATGTGAGTAATTTAATTATAATAATTTTTAATTTATTCTGATGCTTATTCTGGATTTAGCATAAATTCTCCAGGAAATATACATATAAAAATATTTAGAATAACTCTGCAGGTGGTATTTATTGCATTATTGAAATGGTAATAAACTAGGTTTAGACATCTCAATATTTTTCCTTTCTTTCTGCTTTTCCTTTTTTTTTTTTAATTTTTTTATTTTTCTGAAGTAAAAATAAAGAATATCCACTGGAAAGTTCTCCTCCAATCAACTGTGAGGCAGAAACATCCGTTATTTTCAACCAACTACAATTTGTTGCGTTCAGCATTCTGGTATGAATGGTTTCATTAAATGTACTGTTGTGACCTTGTGGAGACAGAACAACAAAATTTGTGTGGTGTTGTTTATAAAAGCTATGGTTTTCCTAGGTAACTTCCTAGAAAAATCTGGCATCTGCTGCCTGGTCATCATTTTTTAACTTGCAATACTGTGCAATCTGCTAATATGTATCAAATGATTCTAATTCTCCATTGATTTTCTATCTTGTTTGCTTTTGGCCCCATTCTATCACTTTTCCACCACAACTTGCAAATTAGTGGTGTAACACTTCAGAAGGTGATCTTCTGAGTCATGTCCTTGGTGTCATTAAGGCATGTTAGAAGCTGAAGTTCTGTTTCAAAAGAATCAGAATACTCCTTTTTTTTTTTTAATTTGAAGATCATTCAGTTTTTACGTATCTATTAAAACTATTAAAAAGAATTCTTGAATATAATCCAAAGAAGGATATATTTTTTAAAGGCTTTGGAGAAGCAAGTTGTGTCATTGCTTTTGTCATTTCCAATCCAGGTAAATATTACACAGGAGCCTTTTCCTAGGACAGCAATCAAGTGTATCACTGAGTACATTATGTCAATGCAAACCACAGGATATAAAAGTATTTAAAAATATGTATCTTTATCAGTATTTTGGGTACTAGAACAGTAGCCAACTCTAGTGGACGTGTCAGGAAGATTTTTATTTTAACATCTGCTATATATTTTCTATTTGCATTGGCTCAGCTCTGCTTGTCTTCCTATAGTTACTCCACAATTCACATGGAAGTTTAGACTCAATGGCATTGGATTCAGTTGACTACAGATACTCTTAACTTTACTGCCAATTATTTTAAGCAAAATGAAAACTTCAGAAATAGGAAGGGCAACTAGGTGATAGGTTAACCTTCTGGCTTATGGTTAGTTTAACAGGAAAATTATGCTTTAGCTCCAGCTATCTCAGACAAAAGATGTTTAGTGTCTTAGAATCCATTCTCAATGACCTGTCTTGCATTTCAGGGAAAAGAGATGTTCCAGCGGGCTGTAGGCTTTGCACAGTTTTATTTTATGGATACATTTATATTGCTGTGCTGTGGAGCTGAATTTCATCTATGAAGTTTCCATCTAGATGCGGCGAAGGATGACCTAAAACGGTGAGTTAAATCCTCATCAGCAGAGCAGTGAAAATACATGAAACTCCTTTTACTGATTGAACTGAGATTTTCTTGGGAGTAAGGTGGGATGGAGGGCTGTCTTAGGAGTGATATTTAGATGAAAGAGTTGAACCAGCTAATTGACAGAACAAAGAAACTTTTGTGCAGTGGGGGAGTAAGTAGGGCGAAGGGATTATCAGTAATTCTTATACTGCATGCAGTATTGGAGAACATTCTCTGTCTTCAGAAATCTCAAGTAAGCATTTTAAGAAAATTTCCAAAAGTATTATGCTCAGGTCTGGAATTCAGATTTTGAATTTTCATAATATTTTAAATGACTTTATCAAAATATTTAAGCAACACTATATTTAAAGTATTTCTGTCTTTTTAATCGCCGTTCCTATATCATGTCTATACAATGACTAGTACAATATGTCTTGGCTTTTCTTGTTGAGAAATTGCATGCCAGTCATTTCACATAGCTTGAAATTTTCTTACCATAAGCATCTCTGCTCTCTGAAGATCAGTTGCATGAAGTTCATGCTGTTGTGCCAGAACATTCAGATCATTTATCTGTCCCTCAGAAGGTGTCATCCATTATCTGTGAAATAAAATTTTGAGGGGCAGGGTGGAGAAGAGAAGTGGCATTGGGAAAGTGGAAATGGATTCTTAAGTACTTTTTTCTTAATGAAATGTATATGATTTCATGAAGTTCTACTCCCTTAATCTTTTAAGGGATAATTAATATTTAAATGTATGACTTCTTATAATTGAGTTGCTTTTATTGTTTAAACAGTGCTTCAGATGATAATCTTTTTTGAATGATGCTTTCCTGACTCTAAAAGCCTGTCTTAGTACTTAAGAATTTTGATGCAGGAAGTAAAGCAGTTTGATCATCAGTTCAACTGTTTTGTGATGACATTATACAGATGTGTGGTATGTAAATATTGGATGACAGTCTATATACTCAAATTATTTTGAAAAGTCTACATAAATTTAAATTAATTATTGACATATTTAGCCCTTCCATCACTGAAAGTAATTAAAAATACAGTGGTGTGGGTGTTGGGGTGGTTGGTCTGGGATGAGGAAGAGCACTAACTCAGTAAGCACGTGTTCTTTAGTTTCATAAAGGGATTTGTACAACCCTTTCTGAAGGACACCTCTCTCTCCATTTTCTGTGTTTTCACTTGTATCTCACATTGGTCTTGGATCATGCAGCTTATTTCCTTTTGAATGAATGTGAACAGGAAGAGCAGCAGCTTGAGCAAACGGAATGCTGTCTATGTGTTAATGGTATTCAATCCACAGAACCAGATAAGATAGACCAAAGTAGATCACCAAAACTCATTTGGAGGTTGTGTTGTCAGCACTATTTTCTTCTATATATATCTTCTCTTCTTGTGCTGCTGATTGATGTATTATTAATCATATTAGTCTTTCTGTGGTTCAGTTTTGATTTGTAAAACTGAATTGAGCAACGACATTTTTCCTGTGTTTTTTTTCTTTAAGTGAAAAATTAAGTCTACCTCAGTTTGTTACCACTGCAGTCGGTTATTCTGATCTTATTTACATGAAAATCTTTCACATTGTGTCTGGTGTCATATGCTTACAAACTGCATCTGGTTAGGTCCAAAATTACATTACATTATCTCACTAGAAAAGAGAAAAATATCCCCAGATCCTCAAAATATAAATGATAAAACTGTGTGGTGGTTTGCCTCTTGCTTGAGACCATGATTTCTCTAAAACTTTTTAGGTAGTAATGAGTGGAAGATAAAGGATTACAGGTGAAGGAAGGCACAGGGTTTTGATCCAGATATTCTGCTTTAGATGTATATGGAGGAGATAGGACGTGCTGGTAGTTCAGAAGTTGTACTTATGTGTAGTTCATTTTCTCTTGGGAGTTATAAATTTATAACATCAGTGATGTTTTTGTTAGTTATCTTTGATCAACAGAATACGCTCGTTGATTTTAATATTGCATTTGGAAACAAGTAGGATACCTTCTGGAAATTTGCTTTTCAAAATGTCTGGTAGCAGGGCTAGTATTTATTGTCTCAGTCTACGCTTTGTACCAGAGGGCTTGCAGAACAGAATGTATTATGAAGCAGTGGTAGGGACTGTCTGAGATATTTTGAGTTTTGGTGTCATAAGCATCTCAATTATTTTTTGTTCAAATTGTGTTTTATATGTCCATATTGTTTAACTCAAGCTTTAAAGGAAAACATCTGGAGAAAATAGCATTAGCAATGATTACTGTGGAAAAAGCAGAACTGACGTTGCTTGGCAGAGAAATGTAAATGGCAGAGGATGAATGACAGGGACTGCAGCCACCTACTGTTAGACAAAATCTATCCCTTTCCAAGGAAGAGTACATCTTTGTGTTACTCTTGAACCTCAATTTCTTGGACTCTTTGGGAGTGTGATTGGCTTTTATTACTACTGCCTTAGGAGAGAAGAGGTAAATATTGCTTTCTTAGTAACACAGGAATGACTTTGCAGTGGGCTGCTACTCCGCTGCCTCTGAGTGTATCTTTGAAGGTGATTGAACATCTTAGCTGTGGTAGATTATGTCATGAACCATGGAATTTTATGAGCATGAGCATTTTTGCTGCTCTTGTTTGCCTCTTGGTCAGCTCGGACTACGGCTTTATCTATGGTGTCTCTACATCTCAGAACTGACCAACATAAATCCAGGTTAGCAGTTGAGAGGATTGACAAATTTATTTATAAGTGGCCACAAAAAAAAAAAAAGATCTAAAGGACAGAACACCAATCCTACAAGGACAGGCTGAAAGAGCTGGGATTGTTTTCCTCTCCCTGCTGGGGAGCTTGGGGAAGAGAAAGCTCCAGGGAGACATGAGAGCAGTCTTCAGTCTGTAAAGCAGGGCTGTAAGAAGGAAGGGTTACAGATTCTTTAGCAGGGCCTACTATGATAGGGCAAAGGGAAATGGCTTCAAACTAAAAGAAGGGAGATTTAGACTGGATATAAGGAAGAATGTTTTACAGTAAGGGTAGTGAGGCACGGGGACAGGTTTTCCAGAAGGACACTAGATGCCCTGTCCTTGGAGACCTTCAAGGTCAGGCTGCAGGGGGCTCCAAGCAACCTGATCTAGCTGTAGATGTCCCTGTTCATTGCAGGGGGGTTGGACTTGATGACCTTTGAGGATCCCTTGCAACTCAAGTGATGTATGATTCTAAGTGTGTTTACTTAACTACTACAAAACATGTATTTTCTAGTAGCCTGTCAAAACTGACTTGAGGCTACAGTGTGTTACTGTGTAAATCTATTCTACAGTTTTTTTGTTGGAGCTAGCTGTCCTGCTAGTAACAACCACAGACAATTGAAATACTATCACTAATAGATTTTATAGTTTTCCAGGCAAAGTGTGGAGGAAAACAAAAACAAAAACAAAAAGCAACTAAAATCCAGTGATTCCTGTGGTCTTAAAGATTGATTTGAAAGTTGTCTCTTCACAGAGTTAAATTTTGAATTATTGCTATATTCTCTTTTTTTTTTTTTTTTTTTTTTTTTTTTTTGAAGCAGAAATTTTCAAACCTTTTTTTAGCTTGTTGTAAATGCATGGTATGTATGGTACCCTTTGAATGACTCAAACTCCCTTTTGGTAAGATTTCAGTCTGCAGTTTATCACACTGACACAAAATAACTCAATGAATGTTTCATGGAATATTTGTGGAGAAAAAACGCTAGGTTTATTCATTTTAAAGTAGGCTGTCGTCACCACAGCCAGATAATCTACACAATTTATCTTTAGAATCTACTAACATTTATATTCAAAAGATATGTATAAAAAAGTTTCTTTGCTTAGAAAAAATCCTAGAGCTATACACAGAGGATGGAGAGTTCATGATGCTTCTGGTAGTGACTAAAGAAAAACCAAGAAAATATTTCTGCTGTTTCAGTGCACTTCATATAAATAACCTCTGTCATTTGCTGAAAAAACAAGTCTTTCATTAATTATTTGGTGTTACCCTGGTGCCTTATAGGTGTGCTCACAATGAGCCATAAAGCCAAAAGTTTTCCACATTACTATATCTGCCTGGCTCTGCGAGTTATGGCATACTTCAGGCAATGAAAAGTTATGTTTAGAATGGATATTTTTATTATGGGCAAAGGATAATTTTGTTGCAGTGCAGATACTGATCATATGTAGACAGCTTGAGCCCATTAGCCTGTACGAGCTATGTCTCTGTAGTCACCCTGCCATGTCTGTGTAAAACTCTGTACTGCTCTTATTTGCTTATTAGCAAACTGATTCTTTGCGTAAAGGTAACTCAGATCTTGTATTTCACTAAAATTAATCAGCTCTCCAAATCTTGGTGTCAGCAAAGTGCAGTGCAAAGGCATCTGACTGGCCCTCTACTTGAGGGTTAGCTCTTGTCATTCGTGAGATCATTCGTGCAAGCCTTGTGCGTTTACATTCTCTCCTTAACCGTTTCATGAACTCTCCTTGACCACCTACTTGCCAAACAAAATACTGATCCTACTGCATTTTGTGCAGTCTATCCTAAAGCTTTCCAGGTGCCTGTTAAAGTTTCTACTTTGCCTGTTTCCATCCCAAAATCACCAGTTGATCTTCTCTGGTGTAGAACAGCTGACTGAAACGTAAAACACACCCATGCAGAATGAAATTCTGTTTGTTATACCTAAAGTTTTAGAGTTGAAATATGATGATGATGGATGTAATACAGGAGCTTTTGTAAAAGTGAATAATCAGAGGTTAGTTGCTCAATTGGAATGTGAATGGAATGCTGGGGATGAGAAGACTGCAGCAGTGAAAAGCATAATCTCATTTGAATTACCATATTTGAGCTAATTTCCTAATTATTTTTTTAAATGTACAGTGTCAAATATAGGAAAATATGTAATAATAAAAATGAAAATAGAAATTGCAGCCATATAATTCTAAGAAAAGTCATAAAGTGAGATTACATTTTATGGAGAGTATGGCAGAAATGTTAATTTTACATGTATATATACTTGATTTAAAATTTCATAAGAGTAACGGGTACAGAACCAGCAGACGAATCTTGAGAACATCCAACAGATTGTGTTTGTAAAGCAAATGTCACACTGTGTCTGACAAAATTTTGTTCTATCTGCAGAGCATAACATTTTCTCCTCTGAGTCTGGCTGGGTGGATTTCCTCCATTTTATTTTTAGAGCTGCTTTGCTATGAAACATGAGTGCTGTATTTGATACAAAATAAAAACATGCATTTTTCATTTTTGCTTAAGAAGCAGTCTGAATGCCTAGAGGAATAAGTTGGTGAAGACAATAGATGCTTATAAATGCATTCCATTTATTACTGTCAAGTGATAATAACAGCAAAATAATGTTTTTTGGGAAAAATCCCTTTTCCATTGTGCTGTTTTAGTGAAATATCCATTAGGACTCATCTTAACAGTAAAAAAACTATTAAATGAGGGGCTTCTGAGCTGTGTTTCCTTATACAATTTCTAAGGATTTCCAGAATTCCTTCTCTCACTTGCAGAATGCTGTATTTTGAATATGAGCTATGGGCACAGATTGCTGTTTGGTTTTTCTTGTAAACTATACATGATCTAAGTGTTTTGAATAGATTCCAGCTGGCATTTGGAATGTTGGCTTCTGCTGTGTCATGCACCATTTGAAGTTTTACCATCAATAACTTATCTGAACGGTTGTATTGTGCTGCTTACTGAGTGGTTTTTCGCTTCTCAGCGCATTCTTTTCCCAAATTTCGAATTTAATTTATGTTTGGAGTTTGGAACAAATTCTGTCTATGAATGACTCAAATCAGAATGTTTTGTTTGCACTGCAGAATATGATACACTCTCCACTGGGAAGCTGCTAGTCTGGCAGGGTTAGCTGGTTTTCCCACTATCTTACCCAGTGTTATGAAGCATTGCAATCTCATGACTTGAGCAGCTCTTGTTCCTTTTACTTCAGATATTGAAACAGAATTTTTAAAGCACCTTGCAAATAATGAGGTCCTTCAGGAAAGTTAGGTGCATTATTTCAACGCTCCTGTAAGTGATACGGAGGTCTGTATAAAACAAATATAATTCCACTTTCTTGAAGCATGAGTTATACACCTTTATTGCTTTTAAACAGAATATCCTTTTCTGCCGAAAATCTTTGAGTTTGCAGTATGCCATTTAAAACCATGGTTTGGCTTTTGAATTTGCTATGATCTGCAAAATATTTTCCTGAGGAAAAGGTGGATTACCCAGTGATAAAATGAACTTTCATTCTCTTGGCAAATAGAGATGGGGAGGAATAATGCAGAAACAAAATATGTTCTCAGTCCCAGGCCATGTTGTCCCGACGCATATAAGCATTGTAAATCTGTCAGCCATAGAAGATGAGTACTGACCAGAGGAAAATTAAACCTTAAAAAAAAAAAAGAGAAGAAAAAAAGAACAGTGACAATACTAAATTCACAAAACTCATTGATTTTTATGTCATATGGAATAATGAGAATGTTGCATTAAGGAACTTTAGGGTATGCATGTTAGTGGCAGAAATGCTTTAGGATAGTTTATTTTAAAAGGCAAATCTTTATTAATCTTTCGTGAAAGTTCTGATGATTACATTGCTAATGAAGACTGACCAATGCAGTTCAGCAAAATGAGCTATATGAGCACTTGTTTGCATGCAAAGAGAGTGCATATAATGTGCAGACTAGGGTTAACCTTCCTTCTTGCTTCAAAAAGAAAATGCAAACTGGACAGACCATGAGAGAGCCTGGAAAAGAGGTTGTCTCTGCTTCTTCAGTGTTGAGTAAAAGAGAACAACTCTTAATCCAATTGTTTAATTACATAATGGAAAATTGCAACGAGGCAAGAGAGATTTTCTTTTTTCCATTAAGCACTTTTGTAAATAAACTACGTGGCATCAGGTCTGGAATCCAATTGAAGGACACCACTACAGCTGGACAGCTGGTCACACAGTGCTTTCAGCTGACGCACAAAACTGTTGTAGTTTTTAAGCTCCCACTTCTGTAAGCATTTCCTGTTGCACTGAGTTATTTCTAGAGTTTTAATGTGTAGTTTTAATGTGTACTGATTCCAAAGAAATAGTGCCAAATGTAGAGTGTAAAAAGTAGTATTGAAAATCACTTTAGGTTACTAGAATATTAGAGGGTAAAGTGCCTTTCAATGTATCTATGTACTTACTTCCTGACATGATTTCATTCATTAAATTTTGTTTCTTTTGTGCTGATTGGGCAGAAAATAAGGCCTCACCATTCACAATGAAAACACAGAAGAAGGTCCATCAGAGTTCTATTCAAGACCTAGAATGAGGGGCTTCCTAAGAGCTAAACTTAATCAGAATTTTGTTACAGATCATTAGTGGACGCTATTCAAACCGTATCCTCGGTGCAATTCTTCTTTCATTTTAATTTCCACTACGTCTGTAATTTACAGATTTTATGCTTTAAAAATTGGAATGACTTAAAAGTCAAAATTAGGACTGCAACACTTAAAACTTAGAGAACATCAAAGTGATTGGAGTTTATACAGTAGATGGTAAGGACAGAATTTGACAGCAAATGGAATTTTGGATTGTAGGGAGAAAGCTGTACAGTATTAATGACAGATGTTCACAATTGTGGCATTTTATTAATATCGCAGTTAATAAAATTGGAATTAATCTGGAAATCTAAATGGATCGCAAGTACATGTAACCCATGTGAATGTATCAGAAGCTTTTGTAATTTTCCAAGATTTCATGCACCAGAGTGTGTTAAGTATCTGCTAGACATTGGCTGTACGCACAAATAGTAGAGTCTTAAAACACACAAGTGATTTAGGCTTAAAAGAACTTACAAATCCAGCTTGAAGATGTGATTGTATCCTACTCAAGGCACGTATTCAGCTATTGCTTATTCATTTACATTATTTATTCACTGTTTGAGTTTTTAGTCCTTTAGCTTGACTCATGAAGCTGTTTTTGTTGAATGCCTCATGCAAACCCACAGTGGGTGGTCACAGTAAGTTGGCAGTTAGGGGGGGTCCATCAATGACAAATAGCTCTTCAGTAGAGTGTATCATGGGCGGTCCAGGAGTTTCCTGGGAGGGACTATTTCAGGAAAATGCTGTGGCCAGAATGGGAATGGTCCTCTCTGTTTAAAGATGTATTTTCAAAGTCTGCCAGGCATGACTGACACTGGGACAGCTGCTCCACTGAGGAGAAGAGAAGGGATGTTGTAGAAAAAGAGGATTCTACATGTAATGCTTCCATAGAAGACAGTCATATAGTTCACAGTCTCATTTTGAAGTGTACTTTATTAGCTGGCTTTTTATAAGTGAAAAAAAGCAGAGTTTACAACTCTAAATTTGTAACTCCAGAAGCAGGTACTGTTACTAGATTGTGGTGAGGTAGTGAAAGTCGCACCTTGTAGTGCGAATAGTTAGGTAGTGAATGTTAGGTATGTGAATAGTGAATAGTTAGGTAGTGAATGTTGCACCTCGATAGTGAAATCGAGGTGCAACATTCAAAGTATTTCAAAGACTGTGTAAAAAATCTCTTCCCAGTTCACTATTGAATTTTAAAAAGATACCAAACTATGAAGTATTTCAGAAGCTGAAGTTTCTGCAGAATGACCCATTTGTCTTATATCAATGGGCTGTAGATGCTGAGGATGAATGATGAATGGTAGCTTGATGTTTTTGATACCCTGTATGACAGTGTGTGACACACTTTATTTCTTTGCCTTATAGAAGTGGCAGTAAAACATCAATCACACAAGTATTTGTAAGAAAACCGCTGCCTCCATCTGTGCTATTCTGTTTTTAGTGATTTTCTATTTAAAAATTATAGCAAAGGAAAACTGTTGAATTCCCATGTTGTCAATAAATGATTTCATGTCAGCAGCTGCATGCCTGTCAATGCCTGTCTTGCCTGACTTGACAGGGCAGTGAGACTGTCAGAAATGCATTTACCATGTGGGCTTCTGCATGGTATTTGATCTGCAAGGAATCTGTTCTCTGTGGAAACTGCATGGATGCTGATTCAGCACTGCAGCTGGAGAGAAGTGAGAAGGAACTATACCTATAATTGTGAATTAAGTGTAGGTAAGGAAAGGATAGCAAGGGAAAGAAAACAAAGGGAGCCACAAGAGCAAGCGCAGACAGAATTGCACATTTTGACTTAATCACAAACAGTTACTGAAATAAGTATTTATTTGGTACCAGCAGTAGGGATGTTTTAAACCTCTGGCAGCCTGCAAGAAAGCAGGAACATGTATGCTTTGGGAAAGATCATTTTGTGTGCATCCTCTGTGTCTGCTTCATTCAGAAAGTTTCTTACCACTGAATGTAGTTAAACAAAATTGAGAGATTGCTTACCCTTGTTATAGATTATCTTTGCACTTTCTAGATGGCTTGCATTGCTTATCCTGCCTTGTTGCAAATTGCTTTTGTGCTGTAGAGGAATTCTACAGACAATGTAACTGTGAGTTTTGGAATTTTGCATCACACTGGCATTCAGCGTATCCAAGGTAAAAAAACTCCTAGTTCCAAAGAAACTTAATCTATGTTTGACATTAGCAATTTCTGTTGAACACCCATTTTAGGTTATTTATTGGAGACATGCAGGATACATTATTATAGCTGATGTAATGTGGTCAAAATTGTTTCTAACTGAAATGTTACATAAAGAAGAATAATATATATATACCTCAATTGTTTTAAAACTAGTAAACCTTTTTAATCTAAGTAATGATGATAACTAAAAAATAATACTTGTTTGTTTTCCCAGATCACAGTCATTTTCTTCCATTAGTGTATGAGAATTTACTATGCTCTTCCCTTGTGCACTGAGGCAGTTATGCTGTCATAGAAGGCCACTGAGTTGGTCAGGCAGGACTTGCCTGTAGTGAAGCCATGCTGGTTTTCTTCTTTCACTGCCCTGTTTTTCTTGTGCTTCAGCACCGTTTCCAGGAGGATCCGTTCCATGGTCTTCCCTGTCGCAGAGCTGAGGCTGGCAGGTTAATAGTTCCTTGGCTTGTCCTTTCTACCCTTCTTAAAAATGGGTGCAACGTTGCCTTTTTTTTCAGTCACCAGGGCCTTCACCTGACTGCCACAACTTTTAGATGCAGCTAGGAATAGAAGGACCATGAGAAATAATTTCAGTGGAATTCAAGGGCAGAAGGTACTTTAGAGAAATTGGCTGGAAAACAAAACAGATCAAAAGAAAACAACAACAACAAAAAAAACCAACCAACAACAAATAAACCAACTGCAAATGGCATGTTCTTTGTTATTAAGCAAGTGAGAAATGATCTGTAGCTAGAGAAACAAACTTGGACAACAGCAGGCCTTTCAAGGACACAGAAACTAAGGAATGTTTACACTGGAAGGAGGAAGAGCCAGTTGAAAGTGATATGTTAATAAGAAATGGAGGAAATAAGGTATAATGCTGTGTCTGTGGGGCAAGAGAAGGAGAACAGAAGAGAAACTTCTCTGCTGGCAGGGAAGCAAGCATTGCAGTAAGGGAAAAGAAAACAAGAATGTAAAAATACTGTGGAGGAAGAAAGAGAGTTATGGAAGAGTAGGGACTATGGACATTAAATTTGGTATTAGAAAAGTAACATTATTTAGTCAAGGTAGTAAGAACACCAAAAGCAGACAAAGACACTTCTCAGAATCTTAATTAAAACTTCTGATTGAAATGTATCCAGGTTAAACTGTTCTGCTCATCTGGTCTGCTGCAGCAGTGCAGTTTGCTGGTTGAGGCTCCTGAATCCATACATATATTAAACAACATTTACTGTACTTGGACAGAGTTTTACTGGGCGTTTCAATTCCAGCTAATCCATATTTGAACTTCAGTAGAATTTGTCTTGAAAGATCTGTCCTCACACAGGTAGAAGGGATGACCCTTTATGGCATCCTGACATGTTCTGTGTTGGCACTGCGTATCATTACATAGAGTGCCATGAAACTTAGTGTTTCTGGGGAAAGAGGATAAAGTAGAGGCATCCTCCTTAAAAATTCATGCAAGTCTTCCTTTTCAACGCTACCATGAACCAGTTTGAGCATCTTAAAAAAAAAAGTACTTCTTTCTTTTAGCTATGAAGGGCAATATAATATTTCTTATGCATTAAAATTCATAAGTGTGATGGCAGCTCCAGAGTATGCTGTTCCAAAGTTCCAAATAGTTTGTTCCTGAAAGAAATACATCCACTAGGAATATACTTTCTCCCTGTTTCTGATCTGTTTCACCAAAAGGAAAAACCTTAGACAGGCAAATTACAAAGAATGCATGGATCTGGATCATGAGACAAGTTCAAAGACAAGGATGTTGAGGAGAGCTGGCGGCTCTTCAAAGATGTCCTCCTGGAAGCACAAGAGGTCTCCATTCCTCTGAATAAGAAAGTGGGCAGGCAAGGTAGGAAACCGGCATGGCTCAGCAAGGACCTGCTGAGAGAACTGAGGGCGAAGAAAGGGGTGTACAAGCTCTGGAAACAAGGCTGTGTCACCTGGGAAGAGTACAGGAATGCTGTCCGGACTTGCAGACGTGGGATCAGGGAAGCCAAGGCGCAAGCAGAACTGAACTTGGCAAGGGACGTGAAAAACAATAAGAAAACCTTCTACAGGTACATTGCCCAGAAGAGACAGGCCAAAATGGGCGTACCTACTTT
Organism: Lagopus muta; assembly: GCF_023343835.1. Lineage (NCBI taxonomy): Eukaryota > Metazoa > Chordata > Aves > Galliformes > Phasianidae > Lagopus > Lagopus muta. The sequence continues at coordinate 909,016 of NC_064460.1, forward strand.
GGTAAATTTAAAAGGAGAACTGGCTTCAACAGATGAAGAGAAAGCTGAGGTGCTGAATGAGTTCTTCACCTCGGTCTTCACTGGTGGCCAGGATTCTAGTCTTTTTCACGTCCCTGAACCCTGCATCCCCAAACCTCTATGTGGGGACCAAGGAGGTAAATCCCTCCCCACTGTAAGGGCAGAGCAAGTCCGAGAGTGCCTCCTTAGACTGAATGAATACAAGTCTATGGGGCCGGATGGCGTGCATCCCAGGGTCCTGAAGGAGCTGGCTGAGGTGGTTGCCGAGCCGCTCTCCATCATATTTGAGAAGTCGTGGCTGTCAGGTGAGGTCCCGGATGACTGGAGGAAGGGTCACGTCTCTCCCATATACAAGAAGGGGAGCAGGGAGGACCCGGGGAACTACAGGCCGGTGAGTCTCACCTCCGTGCCTGGGAAGATCATGGAACAGATCCTCCTGGACAACATGCTCGGTCACATAAAGAATGAGCATGTGATCCGAGACAGCCAGCACGGCTTCACCAAAGGAAGGTCATGCCTAACTAATCTTGTGGCCTTCTATGATGGAGTGACGGCATTGGTGGACGAAGGGAAGGCGACCGATGTCATTTACCTGGACCTGAGCAAGGCCTTTGACATGGTCCCCCACCACATCCTCATCTCCGAATTGGAGGGAAGTGGATTTGATGGGTGGACGACCCGATGGATGAGCAATTGGTTGAAAGGCCGCAGACAGAGGGTGGTGGTCAATGGCTCTATGTCCAGGTGGAGGCCGGTAACAAGTGGTGTCCCCCAAGGGTCTGTCTTGGGACCGGTGCTCTTTAACATCTTTATTAATGACATCGATGAGGGAATTGAGTGCACCCTCAGCAAGTTTGCTGACGACACCAAGCTGAGTGGTGCGGTTGATACGGTGGAAGGAAGGGATGCCATTCAGAGGGACCTCGACAGGCTGGAGGGCTGGGTTCGGGTGAACCTGATGAGGTTCAACACGGCAAAGTGCAGGGTTTTGCATTTGGGCCGGAAGAACCCCAGGCACCTGTACAGGCTGGGAGGAGTGGTCCTTGAGAGCAGCTCGGCAGAGAAGGACCTGGGGGTCCTGATGGACGAGAGACTGAATATGAGCCAGCAGTGCGCTCTGGCAGCTCGAAAGGCAAATGGGATCCTGGGCTCCATCAGGAGAGGGTTGGCCAGCAGGGACAGGGAGGTGATTGTCCCTCTCTACTCGGCTCTTGTGAGGCCCCATCTGGAGTACTGTGTCCAGGTGTGGAGCCCTCAGTACAAGAAAGACATTGAGATTTTGGAAAGGGTCCAGAGGAGGGCGACTAAGATGATCAGGGGGCTGGAGCACCTCCCTTATGAGGACAGGCTGAGGGAGTTGGGCTTGTTCAGCCTGGAGAAGAGAAGGCTGCGGGGTGACCTCATTGCAGCCTATCAGTACCTGAAGGGAACCTACACCCAGGAGGGGAGTAAACTCTTCAAAAGGGCTGACAACAGCAGGACTAGGGGAAATGGTTTTAAGTTGAAGGAGGGAAGATTTAGGTTAGATGTTAGGGGGAAGTTCTTTACTAGGAGAGTGGTTAGGCCCTGGAACGGGCTGCCCAGGGAGGTTGTGGATGCCCCGTCCTTGGATGTGTTTAAGGCCAGGTTGGACGGGGTCCTGGGCAACCTGATCTGAATGTGGATGTTTGGTGGCCCTGCCAGGCAGGGGGGTTGGAACTACATGATCCTTGGGGTCCCTTCCAACCCGGGTGATTCTGTGATTCTGTGATTCTGTGGATCACAGTTTTGTTCCTTAGAGTCTATTTGAATATAGTTGACAGTGATTTGACTTAAAAATTACTCTTCAAAATAAGTATTAGCAACTTCAAACAGCAGAGAACAAAAATAAGTGTATAAAGTTAAACTTCAGAAATGTAACAAAATAGAAATGTAAGTAGAAGAGAATCTGGAATGAAAGGAAAAAGGGAAGAACCATGGCTTCACGTTATACTAAGTGCAAAGATTTAAAGTGCAAGCAAGGATAGTACTGATAATTGTTTTTAGAAGTTGGAAAATTCTTAAAATGAACAAGAATAATGAAAAAACACTAAAATGAGGAAGAGAACCAAATATGGGAGTGGACAAAAAGATATGTAGATATATGCATCTTAACCTTGCCAGACAGTGACGTGGGAAATCAGATGAACTTCAACAAAATAGCAAATTGTGTTTTGCTCTAAAAGGCATGGGGAAGAAAGTTGGTGTTCTGGAACAACAGATTCTCATTTATTGTTTACATGTAAAAAGCAAAGGATGACCCGGAATGCTGAACATCTGGAAGGGTGAACTAATAGTAATGACAGGGTCAAACAGAAATTTGCAAGTAAGTCTGATTTTTCCAATTTAAATTTTGAAAAATATCGCTTTAAATCCCAGACTGCTGGGAAGAGAATTATTTTATTTAGCACTCTAATTTAGAAGGAAGCAGCATCTTATTGATTTACACCAGAGTCACATTCTAAAACATGTGAAAATTTAGATAAAAGCTGGAGAAAACCTTAATTACTTACACAATGAATTTTACGTCTTTCAAATATTAAATATTACAGAATTGAAAACTCTGGGTTTGAGAAATTTCCATCAGATGTTTATAACAGATCAGCAGTGCTATTTTACTTGGCTGTGGAGTCTGCTTGTCAGTGCACGAGCTTGGGATTTCATTGCCTAAATGTGGCATTATACAATACCATATGATGATGGAAAAGTCTTGATGTGGAGCCATAATTTCACAGTGGTTAGATGGTGAAAATCTTGAATTTGTGCTCTGTGTGCTCAAAGAACAGAATCAAAATTATGGATTTTGCTCTGATGACAGAAGTGGAAATTTGTAGTCATTTGTTTCATTTGAAGCAGTGCTGTATGCAGAGGCTGTCATAAATTACAAAAATAAGAAGCCAAGTAGTACCTGTAGACACAGTCATGATTTTACACAACGTAATCAATGGAGAATCCATACACACAAAGCTACAGTTCTTCCTGCAGCTTGCTTAAAGACTAGGCTGCTTTTTTCCCCCCCAGAAATTTTCCAAGAAAATGTTAGCATCTTGAAAGTCTAAAGGAAGATTCCTGCAATTACTTTCTGTGTAGCTCTTCCACACAAGTGCAGTGGAACTGAATGTAAAAAATTTCATTTATTTCTATGTATATGCTGGTTCACTTAACAGGTTTCGAGGTTTAGGGATAAAATCGAAACCTGACTTGCAAACCTCTGCAGCATACAAGGCTACTGACTTTTATAGTCTCTGAAATAATGTGGAACGTGTTCCTGATCTTCTGTTGTTCACTGTTTTTTGGGCTACATTCCCCGTGTTGACATTTTAGCAATAATTTTTTCATTTTCTTTCACTGGCGACCTCTCTTGAACAGACTGAGATTCACCTGTGCTTTGATTTTAGGGTCCTGATCTCATGTGCATGGAAGAACACATGCAGCTAAGTGTCCTAACCTGGAAACAGGCAGAAGTATCACTAAAAACTCTATTAAATTCTTTCTACTATTTTTTTGTCCTATTAGCAACTCATAGATTCACTTTTGAATTCTTATTTAGTTAATAAGAAAAAAAGTGTTTCTGTGAGGTTTTTCTTCGGGTGAAGATTTGATTTTAGATTCCATGTAGTATTGTTGGTCCAAGCTTTGTCAAGGGCATTACCACCTTCTGTGTTGTTGCAAGTTGGATCCAAATGGGTGCTTCTGCACACTAAAATAAACCACTCAGGAGTGGTTGAACAGATGATGTCTGCAGTGGCCTCACGTAGAGCTGCTGACTTTAAGCCAGAAGCTGTTGTTGCTGTAATGGACATTTTCCCTGTTTCCCTTTCTTGTTAGCTCTTCCAATGGGGCCACCTTTAGGAAAATGCCAGACTTTCTGCTGCTGACTAGGGATTCCTGTTGGACCTATCCTTTGTCTTTGAATCTGCAGTACATGTCCTTTAGTTTCTGCTCTTCCAGGCTGTTTTATTCTAGTACTGTGAATACATAGGAGTGTAAGACAGCGTGTGTCCAAGAAAATTACTTCACATGCATGATATTGATAACTCTCAACCACAGACTGCGGAAATATTATGTGGCTCTGAGGGTTAAAGCAATTGTACTTTGACACTTGATTAACAGAAAGGAACTTGCAAATATATAATGATGTGGACTGCCATTCTAATGTTGAATGAAATCCAACCTCTTCCAGTGGGAAGACCCTGTCCCAAACACTGGTGTGTTTCTCCTCAATATGAAATTGAGCATTCATGCACTGCCAGTCTCTGCTCAGTACTTCTTTTGTGGAAGGGTGTTTAATTTTTCATATGCTGACAGCCTTCACTTCTTTCTAGGGACTGATACCTTTTCCCATCTTTGTGGGTACCTGCTATGAACTGCCTGGAGACAAATATCGGTTGAAAGATAGCAGCTCAAACCAACTTTTCAAAACAAGACATTTGTATATTGCAGACTGTGAATGATAAGATAAAAGAATGATCCGTTCTTTTGTCATGATTTATGCTACCCTGAAGCAAATATGTCCTTCCAGTAACTCTGTGAATTGAAAAAATTAAGGACATATTTATTATGTAGGTGTGCTTGAGGACTCCAAACTTGCATTAATCTTACCAGAGTTAAACTGCTCAGTGGATTACTAGCAAGTCAGTTTATGACTTGGGCAGTTTCATGATCTAGTCCAGCACTGGAGGTGATCTGGTAACTTGTCAGCCTTATTAACTCAGTGGAAGGTGGTACCAACATGACCACATGGCCTGCCTCTGGGCTCCTGCAAGGAACTGTGCATAGTCCTGTACTAAGCCAGATCATCACACTGCCTTGATTCTCTGTTGGCTCAAGCATAACTGCACCATAGGCCATTTAGCAGTATAGGTACACTCCACATTTCATGCCTGTGTTTTTGTATATGTCTATTTGAGGTACAGCACACTGAACGAGCTTGTTACTTGACATGCCACATTTAAACTTCTCATTTGGCTGTACAAATCGTGCACTTAGGAAAAACACATTTTAAGAAAGCTGTTAACCTAATTCCTTTTATGTTTTTCTTTTGTGAGCTAAGAAATTCCAGGAAACTAACTCTGGTCAGCCTTCTGTTAAGATGCTGGGTATTTTTTGAGTGTATATTATTCTAGTAATTTTTTGTTCCAAATTGCAATGTGGTGCTGCAGTTTTTCTGCAGAATAATTCTCAGTACTTAGAAATTTGAAAAGCTTATAGAAATTGGTAAATATGCAGTGATCTGAAAATTAAGATATTATTAATTTTGTGTATGCATCATGACACTAGCTTGCTGTAGAAAAGGTTTATGGTGCATACTTGGAGTATTTGTTAACTTGTAGGACTTTTTTCAAAACCACGTGTAACAATTATATTCAAGAAAAAAATAAAAAAATCAGTCTGTAATACCTTCATTTGCAAAAACAGAAAATAGTAGAAAATCACAAATAATTTTAAAATGTTTGCAGTGCACAAAATTGATTTTTATATAACTTTTTTACCTCAAAGGAATCATATATTGCAAGAATTCAGGGTCCTGTATTAAATAGCAGACTTTACCATGTGTGGTATATAGCAAGGTTTTCTTTCAGGACTGAAATATGCCCTAAAAGAAGTATTTGATTATCTCTTGTAAGATAACAAATGTGATATATGAGCCTTTGTATCAGCAGTACTTCTATAAATGCTTGTATTCGAAGTCCTTGGGCTTTGGCCATGGAAAGTGGTTCCAGTTATGCTTTATGTTTATGGATCTTGTACGTGGCCAGTGAAAACTGTTTGTTCCTAAGAGTCTGGCAAGTCGCTCAGTTCTTGTGCTGAGTGCTGCAGCCTCCAGAACTGAGTGCTCAAAAGTCATACCTGAGGAATGTATCACTGAAGTAGCAGTCTTTGGTTCTGATCGTTTTATTTCCAGACAGTTTCTAAACTCAGTATGCAGTATACCTTCTTGTCACGCTCTTCTTCCCTATTGCCCATTAAACACAGTCTCTTTTCAAAAACTTCAGATACATTCATTGCAATTTTTCAGTGTGAAGTATTTATGTTATATATACTGTCCAGAAGGTATCAGATGTTGTTAAAGCCTATCATTTGTAGGAAGGAATCAAAATATAATCCTTAGCTGTGAAATGGCAGCAAAGTTAAATAGTTAGTGAATAATATATATATAATAATATATATATATTCACTAACTAATATTCAGATTTTGAAAGTAATAAGTAATTCCACATGTAGATCATACTGTTTTGTAGTCAATTGCAGTGGTGAGGTATCTGCAAATTGCACATTTAATAGGTTCATTTTAGCCACCAGAAACATTAAACTTCCTGATTTACCAAAGGATATAAAATGAAAAACAAAATCACTTTATGCTGCCCTTCTATTCATGCTTTCTTTTGTGGAAGGATCAGTGCAGACTATTCCAGATGTGACGGCTGACTCTTAGAAACAGCACAGAAGAGAAAAACAGCACAGAGAGAAAATGTGTACACTCTCACCTCTCATTTGGCACTGGAACAGGAGTCTTACTAAAACCTGCAGTTTGGAATTCATAGATTTGAAGGCAAATCTGCACAATATTTTACTCATCCTAAGAGTTTATTTTTAGAATCTAAATTTCATCAAAAAGCAGATTTTTTTTGTGTTGTGTTTATGTATATTAACATGTTAAGGAAAAAATACTTACATACAGTTATATATATATATATAATACATAGCACAGGTAATTTTTTCCTCTTTCTTGCCAGGGGTGTCTTTTCAAAAACTCTGCCTGTGTTGACAGTAAGCCTTGTGTGGTGTGCTGGGGAGGGATTGTGATCTGTGCTTTTACACATTTCTACATGTATAAAATGCCTGTAAGCAAAATGAATCAGCACAGCTGGGTGTGCATAATTTTCAAGCTACTTATGAATCAGTAACTTCACTTCCTTCTGAAAACCTTCAGTCTTCCAGCTAAATGAATACTTTGCATTCTATTAGCAAATACAAGAGGCAGCTTTTGTTGACTTTGGATAAATGGCATTTGGACACTGGCAAACTGTGCTTATTAAGTGATGTACATTTATGTGTGCACAGGTTTTGATTTCATTTGATATATGATGCCCTATTTTGCCTTTGAAACTTTGCATTTCAGAACATTATTTGTGATTACTGAAGTCAGTGATAATCATCTGAAAATACAGATGTCTTTGGAAAATGTTAAAACGATCATCTGTGGAATGGCAAACGTGTGATGAGAAATCCTTCTCCTCAAGGTACGCTTACTGGAGATCATGAATGGGAAAACTCGTGGATCCTGCCATACACTGTTGTAGCTGACTTGTAGCTTCCTGCTCTGTAGAAATTCATCTTTCATTCATTGACCTGTGGGTTTGCCTGTTTTAATGGCAAGAAAACGCTGAGATTTAGTGCTTATCAGAGATATTTAGTGTGTTAGATTTCCAGTGGCAGGAGCCCAGGTCTCTGAGAGTGTGGGTTTGTGGAGTTTGCAGAGTCACAGTCTCATTGCTATTAATGAGCTCCCTGGACTCTTTCAGGTACGAATTCTTGCACTGTGTCATTAAGTAGAAGGAAGATGTTTTTTCAGGCAGTGAAGCTTTGAGGTCTCATTTTATTTTATGTTTTTTGACTGCCAACAGCTATACTTCATTATACGTGGAAAGCACATTTGGCTGCTTCTTTTCTTCAAGGTTCTTGTTAGAAATTACACCCAGCAGTTGCTTCCAAAAGCATTTTTGACTCAGTGGAATCTCCCTGGGCCTTCTGCTTCTTCACTGCAGTGACAATATGATACCACGGGAGTGATTTTTCATGAAATTACATTTTCATGACTTCGGTCAGGAAGGTTCAGTTCTGCAGTTCATGTTATAAAGTTACACCATATCTCAGATTAAACTTTGTCACATCAATACTTTTTTTATATATACTTCTACTTTTTTTCAGACAGTTTATTTCAGAGATAGGGACATCCTGAATTTTTTCATCACCGTGTGCTTTCACTTCACTAAATTTTGGAATACACACTTATTACTTACCGTGTCTAAAAAACATCAATAAAAAAAGAGACTTTAATAATTTAACTTACCCAAAGAACTAACGTTATATTTAGTAGAGGCAGTGCGGAGTTCAAGTTGATCAACATGTCCATGAATTTAATCTGCTTTTAAAATTACACTGGTGCTGTTTTTAACATGAATTTTGTATTTAGATGGACTTACCACATCCCAGCAAACATGTTTCTAAGGTCATATAAAAAGGACACTGTCTAATCTCTGATTATTGTCTTCATTTATAATTGTTCACCCAGAAACAATTTAAAATCCAGTTCTATTTAGAACGCCTCTTGTGACTGTGATAACTGCCAGTGATGTAGTGGCATCTTTGCTTTTGCAGTCATTTCTCTTGGACAGCTAACCTGAGAGAACATTGATTGTTTTAATGAATAACCATTTTAATAGAATAAAAAAAATATTTTAAACTATGATGGCAATTTGAACGGTATGAATAATCTCTCTGAAGAAGTCAGTGCACTTGCAATTGCTTTCAACCATGTCTAGCTCTGTTGGGTAAATTTTTTCTGATATAATGACTTCATTATGTCATTTTGTCCCTCTATGATCAGTAATTAGCAACTGCTTTAAAAAAAAGTCCTCTTCCTTGCAGCGCATGCTTTTAGAACACACACAATTTTTGCCAATAGGACAAATTTCTGTAATTAACATATCCAGGTAGACGTAACACTGCCCAAGTTGAATCATACCAAAAATTTTCATTTACTCTTGTGTTTTGCTTTGAAAATTATGAATAGAATAAGTCAGAGAAATGTCTTTATACAGAAATTTTCTTTTTGGTACTTGTCTCTCTTTTGAGAGAGCATTTCTGCATTATTTCATGATAAAGTGACTAATTTGAATGCAAAAGTAGCATGGCAATGGCAGGTTTTGGAAAAAAACAACAACAATATACTGTAAGTAAACATGTTCACTCACTTGAATGTGAATAATAAAAGCAGGAATGTAATCCTGTTAGATTCTGATACATGCCTTATTTTGAGGAAGAAAAATCTGTCTCTTTGGTGTATCAAGGATAATTAGAGGTATCTCACAGCTACTTCAGAGGAGAGTGCCTGACTGCTGTTGTTTGGCTGGCATTGCATGAAGGAATTTGTTTTGTTTTGTTCTTAACATATTTTGCTGTGAGCTGATGTCCAGGTTTTGGAGTGGAGTTTGTGCAACTGAACTTATACACCCCACTGGGATGCTAGTAAAACTCTTTCTCCTGTTTCCCTCAGTTTTTCTCATTGCTGAGTGAAGAGACAGGACTGTAATGACAATGATGCCATGCAAACATGAGCAGCCTTGGAGATTAAGGCAGTCTGTTCGAAGAATGTCTGAGATTACATTTAAGTTGTTTCAAACCCATCATTCAATAAACGATCATTTGTCCAGCCATGTGAGTTCCCAGTGTATTTTGCAGACTTTACAAAATTACTTACAGGAATATAATAAAACCCTTTTCTGCATTAAAAATAGTTCAGTATACATTTCTATATCTCTCTATATTATATTTCTATATCTGTAATTACATAATAATTTCCAGAGTGTCTCATTGTTCTTACAAGTGAAACACTTTTGTGACGCTCATATTCCACATTTCAACACGTTCAAGATTTTCCAGCAGAGATAATGCTTTGTGAGTGTATGTTAGTGTCTGCCAAGCAGATCTAGGAATACCTAAAGCTGGTGACAACACTTCCTGCTGAGATGAATCATGAACTTCTAGAGATTATTTGTAGCCTTTTGTGATTGCTGGTGACTGTCCTTTAATTCCAGTTGCAACAGGATTTCACTCAGGAACGCTGACATTTCTCTGCTTTTTTACCAGAAGGAAATTTTAGCAAAGAAGCATTCACTGTGGGCATGACATCTCAAAAAGAAAATATCAGATATGTAAGTTCATAGGCTGTTCAGATATAGATTTTGAATAAATAGTATTAGAAGGGGATGTGTTATTCTAGCAACAAAAGGTTGTAACTAGTTCAGTGCTGCTGTTGTGGGGGTGAACTAGAGAAGCAAGACATTATTAATTCTCTGAGCATAATATCCTGAAGCAAAACAGCTGGATTTTACTCTGTGCTTTGTGTTTTTATGTTAATTGATACTCAATCAGAAAGATATAGCAATATTGACATAGCACTTTTGTTTAAATGCAGATTCCTTTCTGGGTTCAGTAGGAAATACTCTGAAATGTTGTATTTGGTTGTATTGAACTTGAGACATGCAGTGAGAGATTTGACTTTTTTATGACCAAATGTTCGTCAGACAGCTAAAACCATTATTTTTTTCTCAGACTCACTATGTTTATATAAAATCAATTTCAAATGGTTTTTACAACATTGAAAACCTTGTTTGTTTGTTAGTTTTCTTTTTCTTTCATCATTTCCTATCCACTAGAAATTTCCTCACTCCTGCTTTCTTCTAGATCTAAACATGTTAAAGAAAATTTACCAGGAGAATATTTTTACATTCTTGTAGATCAACTGAGTGATCCATCAATATATAGTTGTAATTAAAATTGGAAAAGCTGAATTTAGTTGAAAGGACTGAATAATTTTAATGGAGGAATACTTTAAGAATGTAAATGCAGTGTATTTGCCTACTTATGTCATTGCTGCCTTGCAATTGTGCCAATGGAAATTCAAAAATCCATGTTTCATATTGAAAATTATTTAACATGGATATCTTTGATTCAATCTGAATCTGAAAGCAAAGGACGCAGCAGCTGGATTTCTAAAATGATAATGTATGTTTATGTGAGACATGAACTGTAGCTATGGTCTGTAGAGAAGTTTACTTTTTATTCAGAAAACATACACAGTAATAAATTGCCCTTTCTTTCATTGCTGTGTTTCAATACCTTGATACCGACCAGGGTGGCAAAGAAAAGCGTAGTTCACCCTCTGTCATCTCACATCTATTTCCTTGTTATTGCCAGCTTCTTTGCACAGTATGGCACATTTCCACTAGCAGGGTAAGCCACACACCTGTGTAGAAATGAGTAGGCATATGCCTTTAATTCCATAGGGTCTACATTAAATCTGGAGGTATATGCCTTTGATTCCTTAGGATCTAAGTTAATTCTGAAGGTATATGCCTTTAATTCCATAGCATCTACATTAGGACTGTCAGCACTCAGTTGGCACAGTGGCACAGCACCCAGGTGACGCAGTTACACAACACACAGGTGACGCAGCACCCAGGTGACACAGTGACATAACTCCCAGGTTGCACAGCACCCAGGTGGCACAGTGGCACAGCACCAAGCTGACGCAGCACTCAGGTGGCACAGTGACACAACACCCAGGTGATGCAGCACTCAGGTGACACAGTGGCACAGCACCAGGTGACACAGTGACGCAGTATCCAGTTGACTCAGCACCCAGGTGACACACTGACACAGCACAGAGGTGACACAGTGAAACAACACCCAGGTGACGCAGCACTCAGGTGGCACAGTGACACAGCACCCAGTTGATGTAGAACCCAGATGACACAGTGACACAACACCCATATGACACAGTGACACAACACCCATGTGACGTAGCACCCTGGTGACACAGTGACACAACACCCAGGTGATAAAGAGCCGACCGGTTCATGGCCCCGTGATTGCCAGCCCAAGCACAGGACCTTTTGACCAGCTACAGAATGAGGCAGCACTGTGTTTAAAAAGTTGGTTTCGCTTTTATTCAATACAAAAGGCTCTGGGTTGTATTTATCAACACAGCCCAAAATGAAACCCCAGCGCCCAGGGTTTCTGCTTAGCAAAAAAATTCTGCTTTTCTGCTTAGCAAAAAAAATTCAGCCTCCAGGCAGACACAAGGAGAAGCCTGACCCTGTGGCTACGTCAGCTCCTCTCCCTCCAGGCCCGGCTAGCCGTACTTCAATCTCACACTAGACCGGCCCTGGCCCTGAAGAGACGCAGCCTGAAGGAACACAGCCTCTCCATCTCTTGCCATAGATGAAGACCTGGCTCTGGCAAGCCCTCTTTGCTTGGAATGCAGCACAAGCCCTTCCCTTCCAGGTGCCTCAGTTCCGCTGCACTGTCCGTGACAGGGAAAGCACGGCCATGCCACAAAACCGGACGCTGACTCAGTCCGCTGCCCTTGGTGCCACCTCCGAGGAAGCATTCCAGCTGATTCGAGTGTCCTGTGGGCCTTCTCACTCAAGCCCTTCTCGCTTCTTTTTGCTCTCCTTCTGGGCTTCCTTCCTCAGCCAAGCAGCACTTGCCTTGGCTTTCTTCACTGTCTCGCCAGACCGAGTCCCAAGACTGTGCCAGTCCTACAAGAATCAAGGCACAAACGGTCAGGGAACCTTCACAGGTAACAAGTGGCTGACAGCTCGCTTGGGGAGCTCAAGTCACCACCCGGGCAGCTGTGGCTGCCAGCACTGCAAACCGCCTTCCTGCCATCAGGGCACACCAGAAACTCCACCTCTATCTCCTGCCCAAAAGTCCCATACGAACTTGAACCCAAAGCCATCTCCTGCAAGGCAGCGCCTGCACAGGGCTTGGACACTGCCTGGCAGCACACACAGCACAGCAGCAGCAGATGAGCTTGCACCCCAAGGCTCCTGGCGTACATCAGGAACATGCGCACACGGAAGGAAGGGCAGGACAAACGATGGCACTCTCAGCAGTGCCAGGCACACCACCGTAGGCCACAGCTACAGATTGTTCCCTCCCTGCCCATTGCCCGTGCCTTTCTATCAGCCTCAGAGAGCACGACTTACTGGCTTATAGCACCTGGAAACTGGCACGATTACAGCCAGCGCACAGAGCAGCTGCAAAGTGGCTCCACAGAAGAGATGGTGGCGCAGCACGTTCTCCACCAGTGTGGGCTCGGGGATCTCAGCTGGGAGAAATGCCCTTCAGCACCACACAGCAGGCAGCCTGCTGCTCTCCTGCTCTCAAGGAGGCTGCTTTCTACAAGAGAGAAGGAGTCTTTATTCTCTCACGCACACTGCTGTTACAGGCTGACTTAGAGCTGTTCTGAGCATCTCCTTGCTCTACTGACCCAAGAACAAAGGACACGAAACTTGCAGCTGCGTTGTCTTTTACCACCTGCCGAGGAAAAGATTCCTCAAACTTGAGCATTGCTCCACTTGCAGGCGAGGGGAGCAGGAGCTGAAAAGGACAGGAGGACACAAAAGAAGGGCAAAGCTTAACAGAAAGCAGACCTGCTGCAGACAGTGCCACCAGCTGTGTTTGAACAGCAGTGCCTTAGCGTACGCTCACAGTAAGGCACACCTACCTTGCAAGGGCCGCTCAGGAAGGTTGTGACACAGGCACCCATTGCTCGATTGCTCCCCTGAGTCCCAACTCCATTGCTCAGCCACTCACATGCCTCGATGTTCTGCAACAGAAAAGTCACAAGACGGAAATTTATCGCAGACGTCCTCAAACCTCCCTTCTCAGGGCAGTCGCACTCATTTCTCTGCATGAGAACTTGGGGAGGGCTTACCGAGTGAGCAGCATTTACTGCCAGTTGGCAGCAGCAACCTATGCCTAACTCTAAACTCCTATCAGTAACCTATGCCTAACTCTAAACTCCTAACAGTAACCTATGCCTAACCCTAAACTCCTAACAGTAACCTATGCCTAACCCTAAACTCCTAACAGTAACCTATGCCTAACGCTAAACTCCTAACAGGAACCTATGCCTAATGCTAAAACTGAACTGAACACTAAAACTAAGCTAACACTAAAATCAACAACAAAGCCCAGAAGTGGGACCTAACTCCTACGGGGGGAAGATGGAACCGGGGGCCCGCAGAACCGCAGAGGAGCAACAAGGTGGAGGAGGAGCAGATGTTAGCAATGCCACCCAGCTAATGCCGGGGGCGGGGGCCACGCAGCGGGTAGGGAGCCGAGCGCCCGGACCAGCGATGGCGGAGCTGTGACCGCGCCAACACAGGGCCTGGCACGGTGGTGTGGTGCCAGGCCAGCTGTGCCGCAGGCGGATCCACCTCCATGGGTTCCTCTGGAGGCGGATCCACCTCCATGGGCTCCTCTGGAGGCGGATCCACCTCCATGGGCTCCTCTGGAGGCGGATCCACCTCCATGGGCTCCCCATGGTCGCTCACAGCGCTGGCCCGGGCGCGATGGAACCGGGCTCCCTTCCTCCTCTCCCTCCGCTGCCTGATGGTCATGGTGGGCCCCCTCCTCCTCTTCGGTTCTGGGGCCCCCAGCTCCCTCTTCCCATTTAAAACCACTCTCTCCTCCTCTCTCGCTCTCTTCGTGCTGGACATGGCTGCCACCTGCCCAGCACTCTCAGAGACGAGTGCTCCGGGTGGGGCGGCAGTGACCAAGGTGACGGCTGTGACATGGGGAAGGTTCCACAATGGCACCTGTTTTGGGAGTGGCGTTCCGCACAGGATGAGGAGGGGGCTGCAAGGCGCTCCCTGTGCCCAGCGGGCAGCCCTTCTCTGCGGCCAGCAACAGGGCACAGAGGAGCCGAAGCCGAGGAAAGGGCCCTCAGGCTCTTCACCCTCTCCCTCCTGCCATGTGGGAATCCCCTTCTGGGGCTGGGCCACGCAGCACACAACACTCAGGGCACGCTCAGGGATGTCCTGAGGTCAGCGCAAACAACGGCGCGCTCCAGAGTGGAGCTGACGACGCCTGCCTGCTGGGAGACAGAAGCCCCGGCTTCCATTTCAGCATCCAGCGCCTCCTCCTGCGGCGCAAACATTGAGCGTCTGGGCGCTCAAACATTACCTACGTGAATGCATCCCAGCGAGTCCGCCACAAAACTTTCCGAGTCTTTGAGGTTTTTTCCCTTAAATCTGGGGATTTCTCTCAGAAATTCCAGTTTTTCCCTTTAAATCTGGGGTATTTCCCCTTAAATATGGCTTTTTCAGCAAGAAATCCCTGTTTTTTTTCTTAAATCTGGGGTTTTTCCCCCTTAAGTCTGGTGCTTTTCTTCTTAGATACGGCTTTCCTACTAGGAAATCCCTGTTTTTTTCCTTAAATCTGGGGTATTTCCCATGAAATATTGGTTTTTTTCTCACAGAAATCCCAGTTTTTCCCATTAAATCTGGGGTTTTCCCCCTTAAATATGGCTTTTTCTGCTAGAAATCCCTGCTTTTCCCCTCAAATCTGGGGGTTTTCCCCTTAAATTTGACTTTTTCTGCTAGAAATCTCTGTTTTTCCATTCAATCTGGGGTTTTCTCCCAGAATCCCTCTTTTTCCCCTTAAATCTGGGGTATTTTCCCTTAAATATGGCTTTTCCTGCTAGAAAATCCCTATTTTTTCTCCTTAAATCTGGGGTTTTCTCCCAGAAATCCCTGTTTTTCCCCTTAAATCTGAAGTTTTTCCCCTTAAATTTGGCTTTTTCGGCAAGAAATCCCTGTTTTTCCCCTTAAATCTGGGTTTTTTTTCCCTTAAATATGGCTTTTTCTGCTAGAAATCCCTGGTTTCCCCCTTAAATCTGTTTTTTTTTTTTTCATTAAAACTGGGGTTTTCACCAAGAAATCCCTGTTTTTCCCCTTAAATCTGGGATTTTTCCCATTTAATATGGATTTTTCTGCTAGAAATCCCTGCTTTTCCCCTTAAATCTGGGGTTTATCTCTTTAAAACAAGGGTTTTCTGCTAGAAATCCTTGTTTGTCCCATTAAATCTGGAGTTTTTCCCCCTAAATGTGGCTTTTTCTGCTTCACATCCCTGTTTTTCCCCTTAAATCTGGGAATTTTCCCCTGAAATATGGCTTTTTCTGCGAGAAATCCCTGTTTATCCCTTTAAATCTGGGGTTTTCTCCCAGAAATCCCTGTTTTTCCAATTTAATCTGATGTTTTTCTGCAAGAAATATCTGTTTTTCACGTAAATGTGGGGTATTTTCCCCTTAAATATTATTTTTTTCTGCTAGAAATCCCTGTGTCACTCATTAAATCTGGTGTTTTTCCCTTTAAATATGGCCTTTTCTGCTAGAAATCCATTTTTTTCCCTTAAATATGGCTTTTTCGGCAAGAAATCCCTTTTTTCCCATTAAATCTGGGGTTATCCCCTTAAATCTGGTGTTTTCTCCCAGAAATCCATGATTTTCAACTTAAATATGGCTTTGTCCTGCTAGATATCCATGTTATTCCGATTAAATCTGGGTTTTCCCCCTTAAATATGGCTTTTTCTCCCAGAAATCCCTGTTTTTCCCCTTAAATCTGAAGTTTTTCCCCTTAAATTTGACTTTTTTCGGCAAGAAATCCCTGTTTTTTTCCCTTAAATCTGGGGTATTTCCCCTCAAATATGGCTTTTTCTGCTAGAAATCCCTGTTTTTCCCACTAAATCTGGAAATTTTCTTCTTAAATCTTGTCTTTTCTCCCAGAAATCCATGATTTTCAACTTAAATATGGCTTTATCCTGCTAGATATCCATGTTTTTCCCATTAGATCTGGGATTTTTCAACTTAAATATGGCGTTTTCTACTTGAAATCCCCATTTTTCCCTTAAATCTGGGCTTTTTCCCAGAAATATGGCCTTTTCTACTAGAAATCCGTTTTTCCCCTTAAATTTGGCTTTTTCTGCAAGAAATCCCTGTTTTTCCCCTTAAATCTGGGGTATTTCCCATTAAATTTGGCTTTTTCTGCTAGAAATCCCTGTTTATCCCTTTAAATCTGGTGTTTTTCCTTTGAAATCTGGGGTTTTCTCAAGAAATCCCTCCTTTTCCCCTTCAATCTGGGGTTTTTCAACTTAAATATGTCTTTTTCTGCTGGAAATCCCTGTTTTTCCCCTTAAATCTGGTATATTTCTCCTGAAATACTGTTTTTTTCCCCCCAGAAATCCCTGTTTTCCCTTAAATCTGGGTTTTTTCCCCTTAAATGTGGCTTTTTCTGCTGGAAATCCCTGTTTTTCTCCTCAAATCTGTTTTTTTTTTTTTTTTTTCCATTAAAACCAGGGTTTTCTCCAAGAAATCCCTGTTTTTCCCCTTAAATCTTGGGTTTTTCCCTTAAATATGTCTTTTTCTGCAAGAAATCCCTATTTTTCCCATTAAATCTGGGGTTTTTTTCCCCTTAAATCTGGTATATTTCTCCTGAAATACTGTTTTTTTTCTCCCAGAAATCCCTGTCTTTCCCTTAAATCTGGTTTTTTTTTCCCAGAAATATGGCATTTTCTACCAGAAATCCCTGTTTTTCCCCTTAAATCTGGGATTTTTGCCCTTAAATATGGCCTTTTCTGCTAGAAATCCCTGTTTTTCCCACTAAATCTGGAAATTTTCTTCTTAAATCTGGTGTTTTCTCCCAGAAATCCATGATTTTCAACTTAAATGTGGCTTTATCCTGCTAGATATCCATGTTTTTTCCCATTAAATCTGGGGTTTTTCAACTTAAATATGGCTTTTTCTGCTAGAAATCCCTCTTTTACCCTTAAATCTTGTGTTTTTCCACTTAAATATGGCTTTTTCTGCTAGAAATCCCTGTTTTTCAATTAAATGTCGGGATTTCCCAGAGAAATCCCTCTATTCCCCTTAAATCTGGGGTTTTTCCCCTTAAATATTCGGTTTTTCTGCTAGAAATCCCTGTTTTTCCCCTTAAATCTGAGGTTTTCTCCCAGAAATCCCTGATTTTCCCCTGAAATCTGGGGTTTTTCCCCTTAAATATGTTTTTTTTCTGCTAGAAATCCCTGATTATCCCATTATATCGATGGTTTCCTGCTAGAAATTCCTTTTTTTGCCCTTAAATGTGGGGTTATTCCTCTTAAATCTGGGGTTTTTTACCTGAAATGCCTTTTTTCCCCATTAAATCTGAGGTTTTTATCCCCTTCTAGCCCACCTATTTGCCCCCTACAGACATCTATACAACCACATTCTCTAATATCCTCCCTTAGCCTTCTATATCCCTCCCCATCGCTCTCCCCAGCCCCTGGAGTCCCTCCACAAACCCCCTCCAATGCTCTCCCCAGCCCCTGGAGTCCCTCCACAAACCCCCTCCAATGCTCCCTATAGCACCGTGTCTCCCCTAACCTCCTCACAGCCCTCTATTGCCCCAAATCCCCCAGACCCACCCCTGGAGCCCCGTTTACCCCAATCCTCTACCACAGCCCACTCCAGCCCCGTGTGCCTCCCTGCACCCCAACAGCCTTCTGCAGCCCCCTGCCCCCCCGCAGCCCTCCCCAGCTCCCCACAGCTTCCTCGCCCCCTCGATTTCCCCGTCAGCCCCCTGTATCTCTCCCAGAGCTCCCCGGAGCCCCATACCGATCCCACATCCACAGCCCGTCCCATATATATCCCACTTCCCCACACCCCATCCTGTCTCCGTCCACATCCCCACATCCCAGCCCTGCTCCCAGCCCCTCACCCCACACGAAGGTGGCGGATGGCCGCGCAGGCTTCCTTCCTTGTCCCGGTGCCGCTCTCCGTCCCTCACGGCTCCGGCGCCGCTGTCCTCAGCACCGCTCCCGCCTTGCCGCGGTTCCGTCTCGGTGCTGCCCGGACAGCTCCGGCGCACAGCGGCTGTGGGACCGGCACCGTCTGAGGGGAGAGCCGGCTGCCAACGGCCGTTCCCGCGCGCTGCGCCTCAGCCAATCGGAGCTGGCGGCGGTGCTGCTGACCAATCAGAGGGACGAACGGGCCGGAACTTCCCCTGACTAATGAGAGTCCGGGGCGGGACGGGGCTGCCGCTGACCAATGAGAGGCACGAAAGGGGCGGAA
The DNA here is from genome assembly GCF_023343835.1 of Lagopus muta. Classification (NCBI taxonomy): domain Eukaryota; kingdom Metazoa; phylum Chordata; class Aves; order Galliformes; family Phasianidae; genus Lagopus; species Lagopus muta. The sequence goes on from NC_064460.1 coordinate 927,737, forward strand.
CTGGCCCTGACTAACGAGATTCCGGGGGCGGGGCTGAACTGTTGTGGGGGAGGGGCTCGGAGTGTTCCCTATTGCTATGGGGGATGGGATGTGGGATCGGGATCGGGATTTGGGAGGAGGAGTTGGGATTGATGGGTGTGAGATGGGCTTGGGGTGAGGGATTGGGAATGAGATTTGGAATTGGGGCTGGGATGTTGGATGTGGGGTTGGGATGTGGGGTGCGGGGATATGGATATGGGATGGATGCGGGATGGGATATCAGGAAATGGGATCTATATGGGATGGGCCCTGGTATGGGATGGACTTGGAATGGATGTGGCATCATAGAACCACAGAATCATGGAACTGCTCAGGTTGGCAGATCAGCGCTGCCTCTGAACTCAGTGCCATCTGTGAACGTGCCGAGGGCACCCTCAGTGCCCTGCTCAAGATCACTGATAACAGTGTTCAATAGGAGCGGCCCCAATACCGAGCCCTGGGGGGCAGCACTCGTGAGCGGCCGCCCCCTGGAAAATCCTGCTCTGGGTGTACAGAGTTCGCCGGGTCCCTGTGTGAAGACAAAACTGCCAGGAGCCAAACGGTGTGGAGGCAGAAGAGCCGTGACGTGGGAGGCATCTGATGCCTGTCCGTCTGCATGGCAGGCCCAGCCGCCCCTGCTTCCCCCCTCCGTGGGAACTGCCCCTGCTGCCGCTGCTGGAGTCTCTTCTGGCCGCGGTGACTGATGCGATTGCGATTCCCCTCCATCCGCCCTGCCTGCTGCCCATCCCCACGGCAATTCACGGCACTGGGCAGCGCAGGAGAGCTCTGTGAAACGCCCTCGGCATCCCGCCGCACAAAGGACTGCAGGGAGAGAGGAGGGCTGGGGCTGCTGGTGGCATGGGCCATCCGTGGTGCCCTATCCTGCCCTGGAGGCGGCCGTGGGGAGCTGGGGGGCTGTGACACGGCACAAATGACTGCAGGCAGAGGGACGTAGCAAAGGGAATGCAAAGCTTTTAATAACCTATCCGAGAACACAATGATAAAGAGAACCAACAGTAATCCTACAATTCCTGTCCCACCATAGCTGAGCGCCCAGACAACGTCCCATCCCACTGCAATGCTGACTCTGGAGGACGGCTCAGTTCTGGAGGGGAGGGATGGGGCCGCTGGTGGTGCCCCTGGAACGCTGCTGCTGCTGCCTGGTGCTGCGGGGCCGGCAAGGAGCGCAGGGTTACGGGTAGCCGTAGTGGTCAGCTATGGCCATGTCTATCTCCCGCTGCACCAGGAACTGCACCGGGCCGATCTTCATCAGCCGGGCCGCCTGCTGCCGCTCCTCCTGGGCCAGCTTCTTCATGTGCTCCCGCTCGGGCCGCTGCTCAGCTGTGATGGGCAGTGACTCCTCCAGTGCTGTGGGTGCCGCACCGCCACTTGCCCGGGGTCCCACGCAGGGCACAAATTCCATGGGGCGCTGTGGCTGAGGCTGTGGTTTATGATACTGTGATGGTGGGTCCCTCTGCAGCGGTGAGCTCCCCCGCAAGGGCGGGCACGGGCAGCTCGGCGCCATTTTCTTTGCAGTGCCCTCCTCTCGCGCCGTGCTGCCTGGAGGTGCTGGCGCCACCCGGTCTGTGCTGGCAGGTTGGGGCTGGGGAGCAGCGGGGCCAGCACTGGCCGTAGGCTGGGGCTGCAGAGAGGGTGGCCGGCGCAGCGGCCCCATCACAGTCACCCTCTGCCCCAGCGGGTGCACAGCCTGGATGGATTCACACAGGTGCATGCGCAGCTCGCTGGCAGTGCCCACTTGCCCGCTGCCGCTGGCTCCTGCGCTGGCCCCAGACAGCTTCCCTTGGCACGGGTGTTTGTGGCCCTTTCTCACTGTTCTATCTCTCTGCGGCGGCAGCTTCCTTCTCTTGGCTGGGGCGCTGCTGTTGGGCTGCTCCTGCTGGGAGCTCTCCCCTTTCTGGGGGGTGCCGGCAGGCGCAGGGCGCTTGGCCCCCTGCTTGGTGCTGCCCCTGTTCTTCTTTTCTGCCTGACCCACCTGGGGCTCCCTTTGCTGCACCTCCTCAATGGGCTGTGCTCTTTGGGCTGAGAGAGGTGCGCTGACAGCCAAGGTGGTCGGCCGTGGGCTGAGTGGAGCACTCGGTGGTGGCACGACAGGGCGCAGCTCCGACAGCCCGCACTGCAGCTCAGGCAGGAACCCGGGGGATGGAGGAAGCCCCCAGAAAGGGTCGGTTGGCGTCTCAGAGGCAGCCTGTGTGCTGAGCTCTCTGCTGTCCCTGGGGTTGTCAGGGAGCTCAGCAATGAAGCATGCTGGGGCGGAGCTGCTGGGGTTCTCATGGGGGACCTCAGCAGCTCTTGCCACGTCTGAAAATGCAAAAACATCCCCCAAATGGCGATGAGAGCCTTCTCACACCCACTCTGTGCAAACACGCACCTGCAGCTCTGCAGCCCCAAACTCACCATTGATCCAAGAGAGCAAACCCTGGATGTCCGTGATGTCCTCCGGCACATCTGAGCTGCTCGCCACTGCTGGGAAAAGCAAGAAAAAATCCCAAAGAGTCAATGCCAGCTCTCCTGTACTATGTTCACAGCAAGGGATCTTGGGTGAACGTTGGGTTCCCATTATAAATCAGGAAAGGAGAGGTAACTGTCTATCCCAGGGATTAAAACCCCAAGCAACATGCATTGAGAACAGTCCCAGGAAAGAACAGGCAGAAAGCCTAACTAGAAAGACAGTGCACCAAACCCAGATGCCTACTGTGTGTCTGTACCTCTCTTGGGTGCTGTGCTACACTCCTGGCTTTCCACATGGCTGCGCTTCAGAGGAAGGCCACTGGCATCAGCTTCTGACACAAAGGAGACAAGAAAGACATGAAGAGCATCTCTTTGGAGGAAGATTTGAGCACTGCCAACCACAAACTTCTGGTCTTCAGCAGCAGTTTTGTCAGTTTGCCTTTCTGCTGCTGCAGCCTTGTGCCACTTCTGCAGTCAGCACAGAACTGCAGTCCCTTCCTCTCCCCTCCAGCACAGCAGCCCTTCATGCAGCCCTGTTTAGAGGCAGTGCCCACACCACAGCTCACAGGAGCTTCTTACCTGTGGAGGCTTTCCGTTTCCCCCCTTGCCCCGCACCGCTCCACAGATGCACAGGTTTTGTCCCTACAAGAACAGATCGTGTGTTGATTTCACAGACACCAGCAGGCAGCAGAAGTACTGACCAGTAAGCCCATGTCCCCCCAGAAAACAGAAAGATGCTACTTTGACAGCTCAAACACAACTGATAGTTCACTTCTCACTGCCCCTTCCTGCACTCCAAACGGATGCTTACTTGACATCGCCTGCAGCGTTGCAATCTTCAGCTGCCTTGATTCCTGAGTTCTCCTTTTGGAGAGGAACCTACAGAAAGTACCAATAAGTGAAAAAATCATGACGAAGAAGCATTTTCCCAGCTTTCTTCTGCCATGCAATGTCGTCTCTTGAGGAAGGCAATGCTTGGAAATCAGCTGGCTGCAAGAACTGCCTGCCCATCCCTAGCTGCAGCTGGTGTCTGACTGCCATGGCTTCTGTCAGCAAGTGCCCCAGGTCCCCTTTTCCCCCACAGGTGTTGCTGACCGCCCATGTCCCCAGCTGAGCACCTGGCTCTCTGCCGTGACTTCAGCGCGGTTTGCTGAAAAACCTGCTGGGCATGGCACACCAAGCAACCCACGGAGCAGAGAGGCACAAGTTGCACCCTATGAAGTCTGCGCTCTGCTTCCTTTTTAAGGTCTGACATGAAGATGGGAGCCTGGCAGCAATTTTCCAGAGGAGGAATGCTTCAGGTGCCTTGGCCGGTGCCAGTCTCTCTGGCTGTGTGTTTAGGCCCCAGGGCCACTCCCGGCTTCTCTGGCAGCATCTTTAGGCCCAGGGCGTGTGCCAGCCTCTCTAACTGTGGCTGTGGCTGTGAGCCCCTGGGCTGGATGCAGCCTTTGGGGCTCTGGCCCAAAGTCACCAGGCCTGGTACCAAATTGTAAGAAAACATGAGGGCCACCCAATGGCGTTATCTGAAGTAACAAAACAGAGAAATTAAGATGACTCTTGTGTAACCAGCCTGGGTCATCCTCTCGCTCAGGCACCGCATGATCAGACCCAGGAGATGTTGCACCCAGGCTGCCCCCAGATTGGAGGCCGGAAGGATTTGGGCTTCCAAGCAATCAGCCAGCATTTGGATGAGTCAGCCCTCTGGTTTTCATGAGGACAGACAATTCCACCTTGGAAAGCCATCTGGGCAAAGGCAGAACAGCTTTGTTCTTGGGCCACAGCACTCCGTGGCCAGGCGCTGCTCAAACGCTGGGCCTGCATTTCCTCCTGGGCATCCACGTGTGCTCTGAGTCTGCTGCAGCTTTCTGCAGGGTCTGTGGCTTCCTGCTGAGGAGCTCCTCATGTTCTTCTGCAACTGCCCCCAGCATCACTGCTGCCTCCTCTGGTGCCGTACCAGGAGAAGCGTCAGTGTCCATCAACCTGCACTTCCTTCCTCCCAGCAGCAGCTGCTCCTGCACTGACCTTCACTCACACTGGATGCCGTCCACTTCTAGCGCCAGCTGACCTGCGAGACAGAGAAAGGAAATGTGGCATTGGCACAAATGCAGACGCCCGAGGCTGTGCCACCACCACGTACTGCAGCCTTGGGAAGCCAGCTGCCACTGCAACCTTGGTCAGAATTAAAGCAGGCACTGTAAATTAAGTGTGACTTCTGAACTGAAGGAATTGCCACAGTCAGAAATAAATACTGAAATCGCTTACTGAACTGTAGGTGGTTACCTCTGAATTCTTTTGCTTTTGCAAAGCAAGCTCCCTGCAGTTGTCAGGTGCACACATGCGTGCTTGTGCCCCTGGCCCATAGTGTGAAGCTCTGCAGAAACTGGGGCAGACAGCATCTTCTGAGGGCTGAGCTAGAGGGAAAGAGGAAAAATGTCACACACAACACAGAGAATAGTCACACCAAAGTTTTATGAGGCTCTGTTGCTAAACACAGTGCGACACGGGCTGTGAAATGATGCTGGGGGAGAAAACATGGCGTTTACCTGGTCTGAACAAGGTGGATTCCTTCAAGTTCCTCATATCCACAGCCATTCCTCATCACTTCTGTTCGTCCAGGAGCAAAAGCTGCACCAAGGGAGCAGGCAGAGGGTGGGGAGAAGAGAGAGGAAGAGCAGGTCAGTAAGCAGGACTAAGTCATCCCTCTTGCAGAGACAAATAAAACCAGAGGGGAAGCTGGTTACAATGTGGCACACACAGAAGTCTTACACAAAACCGTAATAGCATTATAACGTTCTGTGTGTGCAGAAGAGCGCTCAGCAGCAGTGCAGCAAAAGCTCTCTGCTGTTGTTTCCACAGTGGCTTTAGAAGCTCCTGCTCTCCCTCCAAGAACAACCTTGCATCAAGCGCTGGCGCAGAATCACAGAATGGCCAGGGTTGGAAGGGACCTCAAGGATCACGAAGCTCCAACCCCCTGCCACATGCAGGGCCTCCAACCTCCATTTCGTAGTAGACCAGGCTGCCCAGGGCCTCATTCAGTCTGGCCTTGAACACCTTCAGGGACGGGGCATCCACAGCCTCTCTGGGCAGCTGTTCCAGCACCCCTCCACTCTCTCTGTTACCTGCCTAATTGGCCTAGCACGGCTGCCACCACTTTCAAGAGGTGGTAATTAATGCTGGCAGTTTAAGTCCTTAGCCATGGTCTGGATAGAGATGGTGGTGTGATAGGATGTGCTGGGTGGTGATGACCAGAAATGACTGGGATGGGATATCCTTAGTGGGAGGGGAAACCATTGCTGGAGGGATAACTCACTGCAGGGATGGCAAGTCCCCACAGGGACGGGCAGAGCCTTGGTAAGGAAGAGCAGTGGGCTGCAAAATGCCCAGCGGGATGGTCACTGATCATTGGGATGGGAAACGACGGGGATGGGAGGATGTTTGGCTACGAAAACTGAAAGCATGGCAAGCCAGGGGGAAAGGGGCTGAGCCCAACGGTCACCCGTGGGGGGAGGGGCTCCCCCAACTGCCACTCTCCAGCTGTCATGGCAGGTAAGGCAGCATCTCCCCCTGCTCTGACGCTCCAGCTGACCCCAGCACCCCAAATCTCACCCCTGTGACCCCACATCTCACCCCAGCACCCCAGTTCCCACTCCTGTGACCCAGGTCTCAGCCCAGTGCCCCTTCTGGCATTTCCCCACAGAGAGATTCCCTCGAGGAGCGCTGACGGTGCCTCTGACACCCGACGCCATTTTCCTTCTTGCGACTGTGCCGCCACCGGACCCCACCTGGATGCAGCCCACCATCCGTGGACCGATGCCGGTACCCCCCCAACCCTTCCCTGTCCCCACTGCCACCCACCTGGCACCTCGGCCCTCTGTCTGGCCCAGGCTCCCAGGTGTCTGGGGACAGGCAGCGCAGCTCCCGCCTGGGGGGCTGCCCCCAACCCTGGCTCAGCTGCCACCTGTGGGCCTGACCCCAACCGCGGGGCTGCACTTACCGGTGCTGCTGCTCCTACCTGGGGGGCTGCACCCAGGGACGGCTCCCCCCCCCGCCCCTGCTCCCTGCCCGGGACGTCCCCTGCCCACAGGGACGCTGCCGCCCCAGCGGCCGATGGGGCTGTGGCCCGGGGCCATGCCACTCCACGCGGAGCCCCTGCAGCCTGCAGGTACCTGCCTGCCGCAGGCCCCTGGCCACCCCGGCCCCCCCCCAGTTCTTTTGCAGGTACCCTCCCTGCAGGAGCAGGTGCTCCCCATGCCCTGCACCCTGCCCACCACCTGGGAGCCGCTGATGGAGCCCTTCCAAGATGCCGTGCTGCTCTCGGAGGACCAGGGGCACCCAGCGCCCACCGACGTGTGCCCCCACCCCGCCACGGCTCTGCTCACCTGCAGCACAGCCACGCTGCAATCACGCGGTGAGTTCAGGGGCTGCAGGGCAGGAGGCAGGCTGTCTACTGCGTGGGGCTGCGGGAAAGCTGGCATTGCCCCGCTGGGCATTTTCTTCATATTTCCAGATGCAAGGACTGGCGCAGATCCTGCGGATGGCTTCGCAGACGTCGATGATCTGCTCACCTGGATCAACGAGGGTGAGTGTGGGCGATGAAGAACTGGCACGAGAGTGTCTGCACTGAGTGGGTGAGCAACAGCTGGCATGGCCCTGCTGGGGATTTTCTTCCTTTCCCAGGAGCGACAGCGAGCACTGACATTCCAGACGACAACGTGGAAATGGGCCATGTGCTCACGGGGATCAGCGAGGGTGAGTGTGGGGGCTGTGGAGCTGGTGGGTGGGTGTCTGCAGAGAGAGGCTGTGGGAAGGCTGCCATCATCATTCTGGGGATGTTCTTGCTTTTTCAGAAGAGCTGAGCACTCTGGAGGTCCCGCAGGAGAACCAGGACCTGCCTGTTGTCCCAAGGGAGGAGACCAGAGACGCTGCCACGGTGCAAGAGGAAAATCTTGGGAACCAGCTGCTGCCGGAACTGGACGGCCGTGAGCAAGAAGAGCTGAGGAGGTGGATCGCAGCCACGGAGCCACCGAGCCCGGATGTCCCCAGCAGTCTGGACTCGTCTCCTTTCATCGCAGAGCTCCCTGACTTCCCCAGGAGCAGCAGGGAGCTCAGCAAAGAGACACAGGCTGCCGCGACCCTCAGTGACCCATTCTGGGGGCAGCCAGCATCCCCTGGGCAGCTCTCTGAGCTGCTGCCCCGCAGCCCTTTTCTGCTGGCCCCCATCACACCTCCACACCTGTCCCTGCTGAGCTCCCTGGCTGCCCCCACGCCTCCTTCGCCCTGCACGGCACATCTCCTGGAAGAGGTGCGGCGTAGGCAGCCCCGCGTGGTCCTCAGCCGCCTGGCACTTCCAGCCGGCTGTGTCTCCTGCCGCGTGGCAGACCAGCAGCACAGGGACGGCACCGAGCCGGCCAAGCATCGTGTGCCTCCTTTGGTGCACACTGGACAACTGGTGGAAGAGGCACGGCAGAAGCAGCCCCGCGTGGTCCTCAGCCGCCTGGCACTTCCAGCTGGCTGCATCTCCTGCCGCGTGGCAAGCACGCAGCACGGGGACGGCACCGAGCCGGCCAAGCGCCCAACGCCCGCCTGCGCCAGCACTAAAGGCAAGAGCAGCAGGCGCAAGCAGCACGCTGGCAGCATCCCAGCCAGGAAGAGGAAGCTGCCGCCGTGCCAGGGTGTTCCAGCCCACCAACAGCCACGCTAGGCGAAGCTGGCTGTGTCAGCGCAGTGGCCAGCATGAGGACTGGGTGCCCATCACACCCCGACAGTGGCCCAAGTGGGAGTGGACCAAGAAAGCGGCCCACTTGGTGCAGCAGGAGACGTGGCCGCAGCCCATGAACGTGGCTCCCTGCAGCCCTGGGCTCCTTGCTGGCCCCCGCGGCACCCAGAGAGCAGCGGCAGTGTTCCAGGGGCACCGGCACCGGCCCCAGCTCTACCCCTCCAAAACGGGGCTGTGCACCATCAGTATCTCAGACTGGGGCAGCGTGGGACTGTGAAGCAGGAGGAGTGCACCAGTGTTGGACTATGCAGACTTTGGGCTGGGCAATGTTGATCGGGGGGTGGGAAAGGGGTGGGGGTGGGAATGGCTGGGGTGGGAAACGGGTGGGAGGGGCAATGGTGGGGGGTGGGAATGAGGGGGGTGGGAATTTGGGGAGGGAATTATTGGGGTGGTGGGATGTTTTTTGGGTGGGAAATGAAATGTACTCTGCTATTGTTGGGTGGGAATGTTGGGAATGGGAAATGATTGGGCTGAGAAATGGCAAAACGTGGGAGATGGTTGATGTCAAAAATGTTCGACTGCGTAACTCGCCGTAACACAGTGAGGATGTTGGGAGGGGGAGGGAAGTTTGTGGGGTGGCAATTCTGGTTGAGAAATGGTACTGTGATAATGTGAGACTGCAAGAGTGTTGGAATTGGGAGGAAGGAATGATGGGGTGGGAATTTGGGGGGCTGGGAAGTTTTTTTGGAGGGGGAGGAAACGATTGGTGGGAGGGAGCGGGGGGGTGAGAAATTGCTGAGTGGGTGGGAATTGTAGGGGGTGGGATCAGAAACAATTGTTAGGGTGGGAGATGGTGAGGAATATTGTCCTTCATTTACTGCTTTGTATGTTAAACGATTAAATGTTTTGTGCTCGCTTTGCTACACTTCTGCCTGCAGTCGTTCATGCAGCAGGTTTCCCTGCAGTGCCATCACCACCACACCTCTTCCCCTGCTTGCAGTTCCCAGGCTGCAGAGCACATCCCAATGGTGCCCACCCAGAGGTGCGCGTTCCATGCAGCGTGTCCAGCAGCTGGGAGATGTTGGGGTGGTTGCAGCGAGCCAAGAGCTGCTGCTCCTCCAGCTTCTCCTCCTCGCTGACGGTCTCTATCACCACTGCTGCTGCCAATGTCCCCAGGACCTTGTTTTGCGCCTGGGGAAGGAGACGGGGATGTTCTGAGCATCAGGTGAACCACAGAACCATAGAATGGCTTGCATAGGAAGGGACCTCAAAGATCATCCAGCTCCAACCCCCCTGCCGCAGGCAGGGCTGCCAACCTCCCCATTTCAGACCAGCCCAGGCTGCCCAGGGCCCCATCCCACCTGCTCTTGGACACCTCCAGGGATGGAGGGGCATCCACTGCCTCTTCGGGCAGCTGCACCTCACCATTCTCAGAGTTAAGAGCTTCTCCCTGGCATCCAACCTCAGTCTTCCCTCCCTCAACTTCAAGCCATTTCCTCCTGTCCTGCTTTCCAAGACTTGACTCCCCTCCTGTTTGCAGGCTCCCTTTAGGTCCTGAAAGGCTGCACTGAGCTCACCCCACAGCCTTCTTTTCTGCAGGCTGAACAAGCCCAGCTCCCTCAGCCTGTCTTCGCAGGGGAGCTGCTCCAGGCCCCTCCTCATCTTTGTGGCTCTCCTCCAGACCCTCTCCAACAGCTCTTTCTTGTGCTGGGGGCTCCGGACCCGGAGACAGTGCTGCAGATGGGGCCTCACAAGAGCAGAGCACAGGGGGACAATCACCTCCCTGTCCCTGCTGGCCACCCCTCTGCTGATGGAGCCCAGCAACTAGCAGAAAGGAAAAAAAAAAAAAAAATCAAAATCAAAACCAAACCACTCTGCTCGTCACAACTGTCAAATGCTCAATGAGCAGTGCACAGAAATATGAGATGACTGCTTGGCCTCTGACCTTAAACCCGAAACCTTAACACAAAAGAGTTACCCTCAGCACTAAGGTATCAACACTGCACACTTTGGGATGGTGACAACCCTTAGGAACACAGAGCCACAAGCGTCAGAAACGACCTCTGAGGTCATCCAGTCCAACCACCCACCTCACTCCTCCACCTCCCACTAAACCCTGTCCCTCAGCACAACAGGGAAACACTCCTCAGGCACCTGCTAGGATGACTTTCCCACCCCCACCCAAAAGGGGAACTCTTGACCTTTAAATCTAACCCAAAAGGGTACCTTGTAACCATAGCCCAGAAAGGGAACTGCAGACAAAGTCAGGAGCGCCTACAGCTGCAGCTGCTCTCAACCAGTCCTAATCCATCTTCTGGCACAGTGCTCCTTACCAACCCTTCTGCTGAGTGGTCCCACTTGTGCCTCGTTTGCACTCAGTGCTGGGCAGCCAACAACGAGTCACAGTCCAAGCCTGTAGGAGACTGTGCTGGTAGCATCACCTGGGCCAGCACGAAAATTAAATGATTGCTTGGAATGCAGAGTATTTGCCAACTACTGGAGTTTCTCCTAGCAACAGAGAGAAAGTAGCAAGTATCATCCTAGAAAGCCAAGAAGCCATAAGGACACAACAGGAAAGTGAGGAAGTTACAACGTCCAACAGGATTACTTTATGAGCTCTTCTTCACTTCCTTCCTAATCACCACACTCCTGAGAAAAACTAGCAGAAAACAGCATAATACACACACAAAAAATAAATCACCTTGGATTGATGAACATTAGGTTTATTCTTTACACAAGGAAGACTAAGCGTTATCAAGTTACAATGTGTCACTTAATTGCCAGCTAAACTCCACAGAACAGTTCTAAGACTGGAGATGTTGTCACTGCTCACGCTCAAATGTCTGCTGCAACCAGCTAACAATCACACCTCTGCTGTTAACGAAAGCTGAGCAACAAACAGAAAACATAGCAGAAAAGGCACTTTATTTGCAAGTGTTCACAGTGCTAGTCACTAGATTATACCCAGCATTTCAACAACTCAATCACGTTCTCCTTTGATGAAAAGCCTTCCCATGGAAGTAGAAGGTTGCCCATGCAAAAACACAGGCTACATCACCTTGAGACATTACTTTGTCTACTGCCATCCCACCAACACCCATTTCTGACATCATGGGCCACCGTCAGAAAGTAGAAGGCACTACTTTCAGAGCAGCCCTCGTAACAGCTACCCTTGCGTGCGCTGTGTGTGGTCAGGTTGGGAAGCGGAAGGGCAGTGCCAGTTGCAGACACGCTGCTGACAGCTCAGCAGGGGCCTGCTGTCCCTGTGCCACCATGGCACCCAGCACAGAGGACAGGCAGGCAGAGGGACCAGGCGCTTCCTGCAGCTCCAGCTGCACCCTGCACGCCCCGTGCTCCCGTCATCCCGTGGACCAGGCTTGCTTCACACAGTGCCTGCTTCGCCTTCAGCACCTTTGCCAAAACCTACAGGGCAGGGATGGGGGAAATGAAGGCTCCCTGAAGGCACCCCAACTCTTGGGCATAGGAAGAGTAGCCATCAGACTGAAGGAACAGGCTGGGACAATGCAAAACCATTCCAAACATTTGTTTTTTAAACTACCCTACTCTACCTACGTGGTACTGCTTGCACCCGCAGTGCTGCCTGGAGCGTAAGCAGCAGGGACATCCAACTCCATCACCTCCAGCTCTGCCATCTGCTCCCAGCCCCAGTGGGAAAGGATCGCTTGGTGCTGGAGATGTGGTGCAATTTGCAGAAGCAGCAGGAGCAGCACCCTGGGTGGTGAAGGGAGCTCACTGCCTGCCGATGCCGCAGCGCCTGACTGCACCTCCAGCAGGCTTCTGCTCTGCTGGCCCTCCGTCAAACCCAGGGCCAGAGAGGATGCAGCCGGTCTTCTCCTTCTAACACCAACACTCCACCACAATCTCCTTTGGCAGAGGAGATAACCCCTCTTGAAACAGGGGTTACAGTAGCAGAGTAACTACAAAACACAAAGGAGAAGAGGTTGTTACCACAATTTCAAGGCTGGAAAAACAAAGATACGATGACTAATAGTTAGAATCTCAAGAGAGAGGATTCTCAGGAACAATTTCAAAAGGAATACATGGGAATAAAATGTTTTGGTATGGTTCTGTTAAATACATAGGTCACTGCAAAAGTAATGCCTCTCCATCTGTCCGAATCCAAGCAGCCTCCCCCTGCTACCCACCGGAACCTCCTCTGGAACTTTGGGAGATTTCTCCATAGCACTGCCTTCAGGCATTTCCTTGTGAACCTGCAAGTGCTGGCAGTGTCCTCGCTTAATGACTGATTTTCTGGTCCCTCCCACAGCATCACTCCATCCCTTTGCTCAGCAGCGCTCCCCGTTTTCAGTTTAAAGCCTCCCTCACAAAGCTGCCATCCTACTGATGAAAACACCCTCCCATCCCTTTAGGGAGGTGGGTCCCATCTCTTCCAAACAGACACCAATCCACAGACCGTTAGGTACCGTTCCAGTGACAGCACACTGTCCAGAGGAAGGGCTTGACGTACAACCCTCAATGATTTACATTCCCACCAGTCAAGTCAGGCAGACCAAGACTACGATGCTGACCTGTAACCAGGCACAGGGCAGCTAGAGCTCCTTGTGCAGGCACCAGAGGAAGTTTCTCCACCTCCAGATCTATAGGCAATGTGCACACAAAGCACAGCAAGGCTGTCCATGCTCCACGCTCACAGAGAACAAGTTGACAAGTTGAAGGTTACATTTACAAGAAAGGTCGTAAGGAGGATCTGGGGAACTACAGGCCCGTTAGCCTGACCTCGGTGCCAGGGAAGGTGATAGAGCAGATTGTCTTGAGGGAGATCATGCGGCACGTGCGGGATGAGCGGGGGATCAGGCCTAGCAGCATGGGTTCATGAAGGGCAGGTCCTGTTTGACCAACCTGATCTCCTTCTATGATCTAGTGACCCATCTGGTGGATGAGGGAAAGGCTGTTGATGTGCTCTACCTAGACTTCAGCAAAGCCTTTGGCACTGTCTCCCACAGCATTCTCCTGCAGAAGCTGGCAGCCCGAGGCTTGGATGGCTGCACTCTTGGCTGGGTAAGGAGCTGGCTGGAGGGCCGGGCTCAGAGAGTGGTGGTGAATGGAGTTAAATCCAGCTGGCGACCGGTCATGAGTGGTGTTCCCCAGGGGTCGGTGCTGGGCCTGTCCTCCTCAATATCTTTATTGATGGCCTGGAGGAGGGCATCGAGTGCACCCTCAGTACATTCGCAGATGGCACCAAATTGGCTGGAAGTGTGGATTTGCCTGGGGGTGGCGAGGCCACACAGAGGGATCTGGACAGGCTGGAGAGCTGGGCTGAAGCCAATGGGATGAGTTTCAACAAGGCCAAATGCCGGGTCCTGCACTTCGGCTACAACAACCCCAGGCAATGCTGCAGGCTTGGGGCAGTGTGGGTGGAGGACAGCGTAGAGGAAATGGACCTGGGGGTATTGATTGATGCTCGGCTGAACATGAGCCGACAGTGTGCTCAGGTGGCCAGGAAGGCCAAGGGCAGCCTGGCCTGCATCAGAAACAGCGCTGCCAGCAGGAGCAGAGAGGTGATTGTTCCCCTGTACTCGGCACTGGTAAGGCCGCACCTCAAGTGCTGTGTCCAGTTTTGGGCCCCTCACTGCAAGAAAGATATTGAGGTCCTGGAACGTGTTCAAAGGAGGGCAACGAAGCTGGTGAGGGGCCTGGAGCACAGGGCTGATGAGGAGAGGCTGAAGGAGCTGGGAACATTCAGCCTGGAGAAGAGGAGCTCAGGGGAGACCTCACTGTTCTCTATAACTGCCTGAAGGGAGGTTATAGGGAGCTGGGGGTCGGCCTCTGCTCTCGCGTTGTTAGTGATAGGAGCAGAGGGAATGGTTTCAAGCTACGGCAGGGGAGATTCAGGCTGGACATGAGGAAGTATTACTTTTCAGAAAGGGTGGTCAGGCACTGGAATGGATGCCCAGGGAGGTGGTGGAGTCACCGAGCCTGGGGTTGTTGAAGGAAAGACTGGATGTTGTGTTGAGGGACGTGGTTTAGTAGGAGCTGTTGGTAAGAGGTGAACGGTTGGACTGGATGAGCTTTTAGGTCTTTTCCAACCTTGGTGATTCTATGATTCTATGGTCTACATTAATTAACCTAAGTCACTATTCAAAGCAATGAACAAGCTATTTAGAGAGAATAAATAAAAAGAGAGAAATCCCCATGATCTTCTACTTCTCACGAGCCAGGAAATGCAGCAGGCATCCCTTCATCCTCACCACCACAAAGTGTCAGCAGTCCCAGCAGTGCCCATCTCCAGTCCTGCCCCTTTCGAGTCCCTCTCCTGCCTCTGACGTAGTCCTGACCAGGCCCTGTTCTGCCCCCATTCCGTTTAGCCCATTCCTGTTCTCGTCTCGTCCCTGATCCTCCACCTCACCTTGCCTGTGTTCTTGTCCCTACCCCGACCCTACCACTACCTCCACACCTACCCCCACCCTTTTCTTTATCCTCCTATCACTGCCCGTCCCTCTCTTTTCCCTCTCCTGCCCATCTCTCCTGCCCCTGTCCCTATCACTCGTCCTGCCCCTACCCCTACATGTTTCCCTATCCCACCCCTCTCCCTCTCCTGTTTCCTTCCCTTCCCTTCCCTATCCCTGTGCTGTCCCTGCTCCAGGCTGCCAACAGAATCCCCTGGCAGCCCACCACAAAGTTGAAGGGAAATTGTAAGCCAGGAGAACAGAAATGTGATGAATGAGAGAGGAGGAGAGAGAGGGCAGAAGAGAAGAAGGGACACAGGTAAGAAAAGCAGAGCTAATGGGGCAGGGGAAAGCAGGAGATGGCAGGGGAGAATGGACAAGTGGGAAGAGCAGAAAGGCAGTGAAAATAGGATTTCTTGAAAATAAGTGTTTACAGCTTTATTACAAGACAGGATGCCTCACAATAAGACGGATGGTTTTCCAATTCCTGAATTACAGAGGATGCACAAACTGAGAGGGGTTAAGAAACCTAGCAAGAAAGTGCCACATTCTAAAGCAAACAGCCCAGGAACAATTCCAGCTACTGCACTCCCTTGAGAGCCTCAGTGGGACTCTCATCTGCTCACAGGGCCCAATGCGGGAGGATCAGCTGCTCTAGGGGAGAAGGATTGGGAACCATGTTCCAGTTTGTATCCTTGGAAGGAGGTTAGGGAAGCAGCTCCACGTAAAGACAAGAATGAAATGATGGCCAAGCTCCAACGCAACGGGTGCAGGACCAACAACCCCTCGTGCAGCTCCAAATATTTTGGAAAAACGGGTCCTCGCAAACTGTAAGAGCCTTAAATGACCCCGGAGCAGAGACCTCCTTAACATATGGGAACCCCAAGAAACGTGAAGGACAACTGGTAATTATTATAGGGCTGGGAGGGAAACAAACTGAAGCTGTACAAACACAAATAGAAATGAGAATAGGAAACCTCCCCCAACGACTGCATCCTGTGATGACTGTCCCCGCCCCAGAATACATCGCAGGGATGGGCATTCTAAAATGACTAACACTGAATCTCATGAAACAATGAACGGCATTGCTAACGGCACGCTGCCACTGCGACCAAGGCACAGGTTGGATGAACAGATTGATAACTTTAGGACAAGGTTGAACAACTTTGCTCTTTCTTGCTAACTGCCATGTGTGTGGAGGCCCAGGAGGATGGGAACACTGGCCGTGGATGGCCTGTGCAACCCAAATGATGGGACAGCAAAACGAGTGCAGCCCATGAGGGAACAGAGCTCTGGGCCAGGACAGCAATCCCTGCCATATGCAGCAATACAGAGAAATGATCAGAGAAACGGGGAAAAATACACAGAAATTGAAACACGTCCAGATTACTTCACGTGTCCCACACCTGTGGTGACTCAAAGACCACACCTGCCACGTCTTCCACAGCGAGGCTGCGTCCATACCAGAATTAAGTTTTGATACGAGATTTCTGACTTACGAATATTAAAGCCATCTTCATTGTTTGAAGGAAAGGGCTGAGCTGCTGGAGGCTCTGCTCAGCTACATTTCTGCCCATCTCGAGTCCAGTTCAAGTGTAGATTTCATACACAGCAAGGTGTGAAGAAAAGCTCTCCCTCCAGTCCTAGAGTTATAGAAAGTTCAAGCAGTAAATATCAAGCTACAACAAAGTCCAAGCTTCTGAGTTCAAGGACATCCTCTGAAGCCTGATTTAAGGCAATAAAATTCGCCTTCTTGCCTCAGGTTAATATCTCCAAGCTATTTTCAAAGATCTTTTCATTTCCTCCCGATACGTTTGCATACAGCTAGTAGGACAAACAGAGCTAATAAAGAGACCCAAACACACACAGTGAAGGCATGAAAGTCCAGCAGTTCCAGCAGTGGGGGAAACATGCACCTGAGACTGCAGGGAATGCTCCTTTGTGGGTGGGATTTAAGTCACACCAGGCACAACACTCTGCTTTTGAGAAGGGCTGCTTTAACAGCACGCCATCTGGGAAAGCACACTTGAATCAGGTTTGTGAAGAGCCTCCCAAATCCTCACAGTCTTACTGCTCTGGGAAGCACGAGGTTCTCTTCTCAAATACATTTCTTACCAGTGCATTCAGCGAGCACACACATCCAATGTTGTGACAGAGAACATGGGCAGAGACCAGCAGGTTGGAAGGTTGTCACCTTCGGGCCAGATCAATACTACAGATATCCTGCAAGCCCTTCTGTAGCAGAAACACGATTGCTAAAGCTGAGCAACGTCCAGTGGTGAGTATGAGTAAGGCGAGGCTCAGCACAGTGCTGACGGATCCGATACTGACATGCCATTGCAATTCAGTGCACAGGTTGGAAAGGCAGTAAGGTGGGCCCGAAGATGGAAAAGGACACCCGTGTGCTGCACTGTCACACTGGAACCACGTCAATCACTACTCTCAAAGCGTGTATCTGCTAAAAGGCTGCAGTGTTTGAGACCTCCAAAACAATCTGCATCACCAGACTAATCAGCGCTTTATGAATGCACACCAAAGACCCCAAAGTTCCTCTCAGAAGAGACGAGTACAACTTACCTTACATTACTTCCACATACAGGATTCTACTTCTGACTTTGTAATTCCATATTATAAAACAAAAGAAGGCTTCTTTCTTGCAATACCAATTCTTAACAGCAGTTTTACAATCGAGTATGAGAACTAATCCACTTACCTCTACAGGATGGAGTTGCTCAAGAATACCAGAGTTGGCAGATTCAAAATGCCACACCTGAGGATTTTTCAGAAAATACTGCAATGAAACACAACATTAAATAAAAAATAACCCAACACAGCCATGTAATCTAAACTGACCTTGAAAGCTATCGGTGTCTAACTACTGTTATCCTGTAGTTGTGGATCTCATTAGCAGCCACCAATTTACTCAGCCAGCCTTTATAAACCTTAATTTTTCATAACTACACAAGGGCAGATCCAAAAGTAATGCCTCCTGTCTTATAAAGCCGGCCCACAACATCACAGATGGATGCTGGTGGGATGACAGCAGAGGCTGAGCCTTCCTGCCAGCATTCAGTTACATTTTGCAGCCGTGCCACAGATGGCAGCAGAGGGCCAGAATGACAGCACAGCACCTGGCTCGGAAGTGCTCATAGAGCACAGGGTGTCCCTGAACTCCTCCACACTGAAAACATCGCACCACTGACATCCATCAATGCCTGCTGAAATTTATGAAGCCCGGCAAGTGGAGGTGAGCGCAGTGAAGCAGTGGTGGTGCATTTCAGCAGTGGCAACAGCAACGCAAGACAAGCCACCCAGACAGCAAACGGATTTATTTTAATTATTATTATTTCTTTTTAAACAAGCACAGCACGCAGGCTCTTGCTCAACACTGGAGGGAAAAAAAAACCCAACAAAATGATAGTTAATGGTGGTGACCATGTTGAGAAACAGCTCTGTAGCTGAGAACTCGCCCTATGTATCCATTGTCATTTCTGTGGAAATAAATAGGAGGCATTCCTTTCAGAGCAATCTATGTACCTCAGTGAGCCATCACCCTAATACTGCAGTAATACTAATAATAGGAACAGAAAAACACAGACTCTCAGAATATCTTTTGTGGGGATGGAACAACAAAACCAACGCTGCAGTCAGCTGCAGTTATTCCCTGGGAAGGAACTGATGCCAGCAGAAAGGTCACGACCACTTCCAACACTCAAACCATAGCAGCATGTCAGAGCACTTGGAATAAACCCCAAGGATAAACCAAACTGCATCTCTGTTCCAGCCATTTTTTCTTCAATATACACGCATAGACTGGGAGGTACTAATCCTACAAATTCATTGTACCACTGTGTCGTATGGTAAGAAGAAAAGCAGGAAGTTTGAGACTTTGTCAGGCACAGAACCTGCAGCACTGGGGGCGAGCAGTTCTGAATTCTGGTATCTGGTCATAATTTGCGTGCATGCACAAGAAGCAGTGCAACTCACTTCACCAAATGTAAGTCAGTGCAACCAAACGTACTGAAGGTGTACTTACAAGACTGAGGTAGAAAGCTGCTCGCTGAGGGGAAGGTTGGAATTGAGGCAGGGGAGGCCTGACAGATTGAGTGATCTGGAAAAAGAAAGGAACAGAAGAACTGTTCAGATGACATGACAGCCATTTTTCTTGAACGCTGTTACATAGGCAGTAACAAGCAGAAAATCAAGGCATTTGCCTTCACCATCACCATATGTGCCACCTCTCTGCAGAACTGTGGCACAGGCAGCACAAGACTGCTGGCACAGTAATTGCCAAGCCACGTTTTCAGAAGCCAGCATGACAAAGTACTTCCCTTTTGCCATGCACAAAGAAATGCTGGCTTACACAGACGAGAGTCTCAAGTGGGATAAGAATACAGAGGCACTTCACTCTATTTTCTCAAACTGAAAGGAATCAAATGTCTACTCAAGGATAAAACAAAGCAAAAAAACAAACACCCATGGAAAGCACACTAACCTTTGCAGGCACTTGAGATCAAAAAGTTCTAATAGCAGTAGCTATAGAAGCTGTTATGCTCTACAGTTCCTCTGGTAGCTTTGTGGTTGGAGGTGGTGATCTTTCCGTGGGCTTTGGAGTGTTTGTTTTCAAGCACCAGTAAGAAACATCACCAGTCTTTTATCTGCACTTCAATAAAGCAGAGAATACAGCTCTGAGCAGCCATCCGCCAGGACTTATTTTAAGAAGCAGTCAAGGGAGTTGACAAGGCCCCATTTTCCAGGTCTTCTGATCTGGTCCTCAATGCAATCTGTTGCCAGGACCTTGAACTTCACAGCCACAGCATGCAAATACAGTTTAATTGGAGTCTTACAGAAAACAGTGGCTGGCCTGAAATCATGCATCTGTACACAGATGAGCAAAAAGGGCTCAAGCCAGGGCATAAGATTTATCACATCATATAAATGCACAATACGTGCACTTCAGGAGAGATCCTGAATTCTCCCATAAATACGCTCATTAAAAAAAAAAAAAAGTTAAACTCAGCAGCTTCCTCAAATTAAAATCCCGAATAAACCAATAGCAGTTGTTCAAACACACAGCGCTGGACATTTGCAGATGGCAACAACAGCGCAGATCATTATTCCTACTGCCGCGGCTGCAATGATGCAGGTTATCACTTGACAGCTGTCAGCACTGTACCTCGCTAACTCGGGGTGGGACTCTAACCCACAATCCCTGGAATTGACCTGAGTTCTAGATGGTTATGAACTCGTGATTACCAGTGCCCAAGCGCTAGCCTAGCTTACAAGTGCTAGCCAGAGGTGGGGCTCGAACCCACAGTCCCTGCAATCAGACACAGTGCTACAAGGCACCTGTCCTTCCCGGTCATTACCTTCCCGCCCCGCACCCCTGCACTAGTCCACCCGCAGGGTAAAGCCCTCCCGCGTGGGGCGGCCCCTCACGTCTGACGGAGTCCCCGGCTCCTGCGTACGCCTTACGGAGCCTTCCCTTTAAACGTACCTGGTCCGCTTCCACATGGTCCCCGTCTGTCCCCGCAGTGATCCGATGAGTAGCGCTGCAGCGTGTGCCCAGTGCCTCCGGTCCCCCTGCTGGGCACTGCCGGGTGCAGCCTGGCTCCGTCCTCTCCGCACCTCCCTGCACGGGGCGGGCGGCGCCGAGGACGCGGGGCGGCGGAGCGGTGGGGCGGCGGGGCGGCGGAGCGGCGGGGCGGCGGGGCGGCGGGGCGGCGGAGCGGCGGGGCGGCGGGGCGGTGGGGCGGCTAAGCGCCTCTTTCCCCGCGCCGAGTCCCGCGGCTCCACCGTCGCGCCGGCACCATCGCGCCGACTCCCCGTCCTCGGCCGCCGTTGTCAGAGAGCCCGCGCTCGCCCCCCTCCTCCGTGCTGCCATTGGTCGGTCAGCTGGATGGGGCGGGTGCTCCGCGCGGGGTCCGTTCCGTCCGCGGTCGCACGGTCATTGCGTCATCTCCGCGCGCGTCCCGCATGGCCCAGGCTAGGGCTGCGGGCAGAGGACGAGGATGGCGGGGACACGGGGGACGGCAGTGCAGCCCGCCCCAAGCAGAGTCCAAGTGCCCGCACGGCAGCACCTCCACGAGGAGCGGGTCGGCATCGCTGTGGAGCAGCCGAACCTCTTGGAGGAGGACTTAGAGTCAGGCAGCCGGTCCCAGGCACCGGGCAGCACACTCAAGCGTCATGCAGTCACACTTCTCTCCAAATTCTGTGCTTGATTAAATCCGAAGAAATCTTTATACCATGGTGCTTTCAACCAAATGATGACAAAATATTCTTTCTCACCACTCACTTCCCTTTTCTGCACTTGAAGCAGCAGCCCGCCGATCATCGGGGGCTCAGTTTGCCATCAGAGATTGTCAGTGGTCATCTGAAGGCTTTGTTGGCTGTCAGAGGGCTCCACTGATCATCAGAGATCGTGTGTCCCTTCCACGCCCCCCCTCTGTGTCTCTCTATGTCACTTCCGCTGTGTGCTTTCCATGTTGTTTCCAGTGGCCCCATGATGGTTTCTGGTATCCCCAAAGCCACCTCAAGCACACCAAGGGGTCCCGGTGTCCCCGTGGCAGAGCTACTGGCATCCTCGTTGTTGGTTCCGGGATGCTCAGAGCCACCATGACCCCACAAAGGGATTCTGGGCTCCCCGTGGGGGTCCTGGTATCTCCAAGCCCATCGTGACCATGTACCCATCACCTCCTGCGCGCATCACCACGTGTCCCATTGATGCCACCATGTCCCCTTCTGAAATGGCAGGAGATTGGAGACCCCCAGACCCGGCAGGGAGGTGACAGGGTTCACCCCCAGCCCCTGGCCACAGAACCGCCTAGTGTGGTTCTGGAGCGGTGCTGTTGCATCCTGCCGCAGAGCAGGGGCTCCTGGAGTCACTGAGGGGACACTGAGGTGTCTCGAGGGGCTGCTGGGGGTCAAGATGGAAGGGGTGGAGCCGGAGCTCCAGGCTGCAGGTCTCTGGGGGGTGACTGCAAACCCGGGGATCCCAACCCCTATGGAGTCCCCTCACGTTGCCCCAGGACCTCTCAACCCCTCCAAAATCCCCCAGTGCCAATGGGAACTCCAGCCTCAATGGGACTCCCCATTTCTCCCCAGACATAATAAAGCCCCTGGAAGAAAGACAGGACCCCTGGGAATGCACACACCCTCCCAGCCCTTGTTAGGACTCTCCCCATTAAAACAGGAGCCCAGAGAGCCCCACAACCCAACGGGACCCCCAGCCACAACGGGACCCCCAGTTCTCCCAAGACCAGTAAGACCCCCTCCAACAAATCATATAGGAGACCCTGAAGTCCCCGGAGTCCCCAGCCCCAATGAGAGACCTCCTAACCCTCCCACCACCAAGACCATCACCTCCCCCCAAAGTCAGGACCTCTAGGAGCCCCTAACCCCAATGGGATGCCCCCATAATCTTACTCTTTGGGGGCCCCACATTACTCCAGTGTGTCCCTTGGTGGTTGTGGTGCACCCAGCATCCCCCCATTGTCCTCTCCCTGGTGGTTCTGTGCCCCCATGTCCCCTCAGTCCCTGTCCAAGTGGCTCTGGGGGCCCCTGGGCCACCATCAGTGTCCCCCTTTGTTCCCTCCCCAGTCGCTCTGGGTTCCCAGTGCAGAAGTCATCGCTGAAAAATGACAGTTGTGTGTCTGCATCTGCAACGTCGGCTGGAAGTCCTAGGGCTTTCTCACACCTCAATTAGAAAGGAAACAAAAGCAGGAAAAAGACACTGCAAGTTGAGTGGTGCTGAGGCAGCAATGACTGAAAAGGCAGAGCCCTGTACAGCATCCCCCAGGGAGGGACGCCTGGCAAGAGATCAAATCCCTGCATCTCGCTCTGCAGGTCATCAGCGCGGTGACTCGTCATGCTAGAAAGGGGTGGGGAAAGGGGGACAAGTTGTTCTCCCCACACGCACAGTAGAAGACAGTAACTTTGGCTAAAACAAAATGTGAGAGTCCTCCGCGTAGAAAGAATTTTGTGTCTTTTAATGAGGGATTTGGGACAAATTTGAAGAAATTTGAAGGAGAAGGGGAAAGGAAATGGGGACATCATCCTCCAAGAGAGAAGCAGGACAGCGCAGGGCAGGCAGCGGATTCCCGAGGTGGCTGTGCATAAATAAAGGGCAACCGTCGGCTTCTCAGTTCTCCGCTCACGCACGCTCACGCAGGGTGAGCTGCACCCCGCAGCTGTCAGGGCCGGGCAATGAAGAACAGCACGTCGCAGATAACCTGGGAGACCAAGGAATCCACCGTGGGCGACACGGAGATGTCCAACAGCCGCGACTCGTGCAGCGTGAACTGCGAGCGGCTCTCGCCCACCTCAGCCAGGGCGAGCAGCGCCCGAGCCGCTCGGCGCATCATGTCCACGCTCGGCGGCTCGCAGGGCGCGTTCTGCTCGGGCACCGGGCCGGCCTGGCTCTGCTGGCACCGCGCGGCGGCCAGGCCGTCCTCCAAGAAGCCCAGCAAGTCGCCGACGCTCCTCTCCTGCGAGGCAATCGCCCTCGCTGCCAGGCTGTCCCCCTGTGCCAAGGCGGCCAGTAGGACCACCGCCATCTCTCTGCACACTGGGCTCTCTCTGTCGCGGAGCAAACGCAGCAGGCTGCTGTACAGCATCTCCAAGCGGCTGGTGGGGGGAGCCGCGAGGATCAAATCCACGTTGGTGTCCCGGGTGCTCAGTTTGCTGAGCGTTTCCAAAGCCAGGCTCCGAGGGGAGAGGACGGCATTCAACCCCAGTGCTGGAAAAGGGTCCTGGGCCTCTGCTGATGGACACACTGCCCAGTGGAGGAGTCCGTCCACGATGGGCAAGCAGAGGCTTTCTGGGAGAGGGGACAGGTCCAGCTGGCCGGAAATGTTGGCCAGCGTCACCAGTGTGTTCTCACGCAGTTCCTGCAGGCAGTCCCGCCACCACTCCTCCTGGCCGCAGCTCAGCCCCTGGTCCTGCTCCAGCTCCTCTCTCTCCAAGCTCAGGGCTGCCTGCTTGCGCTCTGGGTGCTCATGGTGTAAGAGCAGCAGTTTCCCCAAGATCAGCAGCAGCCCAGCGTGTTTGCACATCTCGGCGTCATTGCCCGGCACAAACGACAAGCTCCTGATGATGTTGGAGACACAGATGCAGCGCTTCGCCACAGAGTCCTGCCAGTCGTGGGTGAGGCAGAGCAGTGCCTCGTCTCTGCTGCGAGGCTCATCCTCCACAATTGCTGAGGAGCTGTCAGATGGAGCAGCCTGCCCTTCCCGAGCATTTCCATTGCTCTCAGCCGCGGAGCGCTCTCTCTTGCTCTCCAAGTGGGTCTGGATGTGCTCAGTGGTATCTCCGCCGCCAAGCTGCCAGAGCAGGTGGGCGCTCTCCAACCCACACAGTGAGCTTTGCCCTGGGCAAATACCCACCTCGTACTCCTCCAGGATTCCAAAGACCTCGATCAGGCAGCGCCGCAAATACTCCACCAGGACTTCCAGCAGGCCGGGCAGCTATGGGGGAGGAGAAAAACGGGAGGGGAAGGAAGGAAAGATGGATCAGTGACCACAAAATAACTGAGGTTGCTGTGAGCAATTGGACAACCACTGCATAAAGGGCAGAGATCTGGAGGAGCCGCTTATTAATGGAATCTTTTCATTCTGGCAATAAGCTCTTTGCAAAAGAGAGCTTTCTGTCCGCCCGGAACAGAAACAAGGGTCCCTGAATGTCAGGATCCAGCCTGCTCGTACCTGTGCAAACATGCATGCTCTCGGTTTTTGTCTCCTCTCTGAGTAACGCACAGGAGAGGCAATGCTAAGCAGAGCAGCCTCTAAAGTATAGTGCAACAGTTTTTACAACAGCCTTGCAGGCACGAGGCAAATCATGGAGACAGGCTGCCCCTTCTAGAGGCACCCAAGCCACGCTGCACTCTGACCCGTGCACAAAGACAGAGCTGTTGCACCAGGAGAGGCGAGCAGCCTTCAGCCCTTCACAGCGCTCTGCTGCAAAGCCCCTCTTGGCCTCCCCACCACGGTTCCCTTTCTGCGATACGTTAGAGGCGACACGTCCCACCAGAGAGGAGAGAAGAGCCATGCGCTTGCACACCAACCACATGGAAATCCACAGCTCAGCGAGCGCTCGGTGCTGAGCATCTGCACCCACCTGCCTGAGGTCAAAGGACGCGACGCTGCTGTCATCGTGGAGCAGGGCAGTTATGGTGTCTAAGGCCCACGTGCTTTCAGCGAGCAGCCCAGACTTCAGGGACATCATCACCCTCCAGGCTGCAGGAGCTCCTGGAACACAAACACGTCATACTTCCAGACCCTGGCCTTCAAAACCGAAAAGGAGGGACTGGATACTGCTTTTTTGTCTCACACAGAGCACAGCCTGCTTCAGGCGTTGCACAGGCTCCACGCAAAAGCAGTCTCCACACAGACAGTGCCCAACACAAACTTTATACCCAGTCCTTCTGGGTCCCTTCACCCTTGCGTTATCACAGAACGACAGAACGTCCCAACTAACTTGGCAAAGGAGACCTCTTGCAGAGCTGGCAGAGCCCTTCCAATTGGCAGCACTGTACCAAAGGGGGATGGCAACACCCAGCCTCTCGATGGGCGCAGGCAGAAAAGCAGGAGTTTCCTCTTACCAACATCTGCTGCTGTCAGCCGCCTCCTTTTCTGTAACACCGGCTTGGCAGCTTCCACCGATCCCGGAGGGAAGGAGACGGCCCGTCGCTTCCTGGCAGGCCGTTCCGCTGCCGGTGCCACGTGCGCGGCGGGGATCGGCGGTCCTGCCTTCTTCTTTCCCCTCCCTGGCTGCGGGGATGCAGATTTACTGGGAGCGGTGCCATTCTCCAGAGCTCTGGGCTGCTGCTGCGGCTGCCCCTGCCCGGCGCTGCAGGGGACGCTGTGCATCCCCGCTTTGAGCCGCTTGGCAGGTGGGGTGCAGCTGCTGTCCATCGGTCGCCTGGGATTCTAGATGGAAAGTAAAGCCATCGGCAACATGAGGTCATTGAGCCAGAAATGGGCAACACAGACTCAGTGGGGAGAAACGCTCAGCGCCACAGGACACTTCCTCTCAGGCTCACCAGCCAGCTCACAGGGTTCAGTGATCTCGCTGGCCGTAGCAGAGGAACTGGACTGATGGAAGGAAACACATCAGGACTGAGGAGCACAAAAACACCTGCATCACATCCCAGATGGCTTCAAAGAGCAGTCAGACCTCAAGGTTCTGCTGTTATATTCAGATCAGCTTTCTGCCAGACCCACACTTGTCTCACATCAGGTCCATGTCAGTTTAAAAGACAACTACGACTCAACAAAGGTACCAGGGAGCCAGCTGCTACTCGCAGAACATGCATTTCTAAAAAGGAAAAGCTTTCACCAAGCAAACCTCACGGAGACGTTGCAGAGCCACCTCGTTGAGAGACCTCCTGAGACCTCATTTGCTCCATACGTCAGGAAACGCCTCAGCCAGCTGCACATGGCATTCCCCAGGGCTGCAGCACCACATAGATTTTGGCACAGTCTCTACTTTGCTGAGACCACGTCTGATTCGAGCAACAGTCTCATTAGCTGTGGACTGCATTTGGAGACTTGGAGAGACCCACCGACCCACCAGGACCATCTGGTCCATTCCCTCCAACTAACAACGGCAAGGCCGGCCCAGCATTGACTTGGGGACAAACCGAGCTCTGCAGAGGGATGGGGAGGACAGTGCTGCATCCCGGCTGCTCACACCTGGCAGGAGATGCCAGCATATGCCACTCTCCACAAGAGAAAACATCCCAACAGACGATATCCCACTCACTGGCCGCGCTGCTGACCTAACACTGTGCTCACACGGAGCAGCAAGATCACATCCTGCACAAACAGCCACGCTAATGGCAGCTCTGCTCGCAGCAGAGGGAAGTCACATTGGGTTTCTCTCGGGCGCTGCACTCACTACTAGATACATACACTGTGTCATTTACAAACGAACAAACAAACAGAAGTTTTACCTTTGACTGGAGTTCTGCTTTTTGGGTCTCTTCTCCCCTCTTTCTTCTTTTACTTGCAGGAGTTAATTTGACATTCGCCAGACCCATCACCTCAGGACTTGCTGCCACCCCTAGGAAGTCACAGGAATTTGTGACATTGCTTTTCCTTCCATGCCGTGAAGTCTTCAAAGCCCAGCACTCAGCCCAGCCTTACCTGCAGAGCCGTTAGCCATGTTCCCACCCATGGCACAAGGTGGGCCCTGGCGGTTGATCACACCAGCCATGCTGTTAGTTCCCTGTCCGTAAGGAGGTCCAGTGCCCAGCATTCCCCCTTGGTTCACACTGGGATAACCGGGTGGCCTGGAGAGGGCAAGGAAAAAACAGGCGTTCGCTCCAAATAAAGATGCTTCCATTGGTGTTTGGGCCTCTTCTGTTAGCAGGGAAGGGAGAGGAAAAAGCCTTCCCGAAGGCAAATCTTTAAGCAAGTGTACGTTGACTATCACCCCAGCTTTGGGCTACTGCAGCCATGGCTTTCAAAGTCAGCTACGACAGAGGGAATGGATTGATACATTGAGAGCAAGGGAATGTTTGAGCCTCACCAGTTCTGGATGGCGCTGGCAGCAGCACACACGGCGGCTGCTCCTTGTGCTCTGTGAGCCATGCCACCTGCTGGGGGGCGCATCCCTGCCCCCAGCTGAGGAGGAACGCTGCCACGCAACTGGCTCCCTGCTGCCGCCGGGTTCATGCTTCCTCCCAGTCCTGCGCTGCAGAAGTTGGCACCGGGCAGAGCGCTGCAGTTGGGCCACACAGGATAAGCTCCTAGAGGGGTGGCAAGAGGGGAAGACGGCATCGTTCAACTGGTTTGTTCATGAACCGCCATGCAGACCTCCTGTCAGCAGATACTTCAAGGTCACTCACGGAGAAGAGGGAGAGACTTAGGACTTGTGCTAAAAGTCAAAGCGCCTGGATAGGAGCCACGTAATGTGCGTTTTGACACAGCTAAGGAACATTCCCGAGTCTAAAGCTGTCTGGCACTCTCCCAACCTTCAGCCAACCACACTGAGCTATACAGAACAGCACAGGATGTAAAAAAGCCTCTAAACCCTTTCCAAAACATAGAACGTGGGATTTCCTTTCCCTGCATAGCCAAATGGCTCTTTAACACACTGCAGGTGCTGCCTGTATCTTCCCAAGTGAGAAGGAGAGATGCAACGGTTAAAAGTACAGCCAGCCCTGAGAGCAACGTCGTTCACGACTCCCAGCATAATACACAGAGCACAGGTTGTTCCAGCTCACGAGGAGTGGACTGCTTTGCATTGCCCGTGCAAGAAGTGAAGAAGAATCAAATCAAAACGCTTTCTCCAAAGACAAGACGTTGCCTCCGACAGAGGCCTTTCCCATTCGCTGCACGTGGTTCCCCCTTGAGAAGCTGCCCATGCCTCACCTTGAGGGCTGTGCTGCCCGGCCTGGGGTCTGTGGCTTCCCGTGCAGTTCTGCTGATATGGCCCCACTGCAGCGTGCATCTGTCCACCAGAAGGCAGATGGAGAAATAAGGCTGAGCCGGACTGGGAAGAGCTGTGCTGCGGCATCTGAGCATTCCTCTGCAAGTAACCTGGTCACCCAGGGAGAGGAGCAGGCAGTGAGTGAAGGACCCAGAGGTGCTGCTGGACACGCGTGTCTTTAGTAACAAAGGCCCGCAGGGCCCACTGACAGAACCCTGCCAGCACCATCCCAGCCACATTTTGCAGTTGTTGCTAGTAGGGTGCCAGCATTAACCACTAAGGTAACAGGTTCCATTTCCTCTTTCACCCAAGGAACATACCTTCAGCCACCAAGGCTGAAACTCTGGGCTCATTTTCCCTTACCGTCACACAGGGAAATGAGACCCAACAGCGTCACAGCCACCCCTCGTTGGGAAGCTTAAGGTCGCGGAGCTTGGAAAACCAGCAGTCATAGGAAAGTCTTGCCAAAGTCAGAGGAAACATCTTACAAGCCCAACTACTGGCCTGCATCGAACACTCAGAGGCCGAAGGACTGGCAACAGTCAAACGTGGTGCCAGGCGCCAGAACGCTTGCAGCAAACAGCGCTGGCACAGCCTCCAGGTGCTATCTCAGCACAGAATGCACGTCATCAGGCCGGGCACTTCTCACTTACGCACCCAGCTGCACAAACAGATTTGTACCATGAGCTCCAAACCCAACTCACATACCTGGGTCTTGCACAAAGCCTGACTGGTTGATGGAAGGATGCAGGACGCTGTTCCACTGCACACCGGGCGCTTGGGGCGGCACCGGATTGCCTGCACCAGACGGGTCCTGCAACACCGAGAGACAGATGAGCCACAAAGAAGGAGACTCGCCTTACTGTCAGTAACGTGCTATCCAGCAGAGCCATGCTGCTGAGAGCTGTGATTCCTGCGCATGGGAGGACAGAAGCGCAGAGTGCAATGCTGTTCTCCACCTACCAAGTCATCTTCTCAGGATGCCAAACACCCAGGCACAGAGTGCTTTTCTAACTAAACCCTTCCAAAGGACACCTTCCAACTCTGACATCGCCATTGATTGTGCCAGAAACGACACCACATGGGACCCAAAGGAGGGGGCGGGGGAGTTCATCCACCTCAGGGCTGGAAGTCCTCCATGACTGGCTCAACAGAGCCTGTTAGATCATGCTGGAAACAGCAAGGTTTCTCTTCCGTGACAAGGGGAACGACCACTGCACACTGCGTGCCACCAACACCAGGCTCGGAGCTCTGCACCACATCCTCCAGGTGCACAGAGACAGCACCACAGCTGCTGAGATGGGCACAGATGTGACGGAGAGCTCCAGGCACCGCCGCCTTTCTGCTTAGGGCTTCACCTCCCTCACACTGCTTCCCCAGCGGGAACCACAGGCCTTGGACTTGGGCAACAAAGCTTGAGCTGCAAAAAAACCCCCAAACATCTACTTCTAACTCCCTCCAAACACAAACCCCCACCAAAACCATCAGCGCTTGACAGCACCAACAGAATACCCACTGGGTACCAGATCCAGACAGGAACAGTCCAAGGGACAAACATCTTTCAGCTCCCTCTGTTCTCCCACAGTCGGGTACCGACTAGAGGATAACAGATCCTTCTGTACTGGCGGTCACTCTCCGAGCACCTATCGGCTGCACAAGAGCCAAAGGGCAGCAGGAGGAGGGACGCGTGCAGATGGCCACTGCACTGCTAACACCTCTCCCCACGCCTACAGCACTCGGAACTTCCAGTGATGTCACAAGCAGAGGCGCGGATCCCAGAGCCCGTGTCACACAGCAGGGTGGGGTCCACACCAAAAAGGACGATTTTTAAGGCGTCGCTTCACCCGTTATTCATTCTCACTTCATACATGTGCGCCAACTGCACTCCTCCCCTTTCTCAACCTACCCAAGGCAACTAAGACCCCAGCCACAAAACCATCTAGTGGGCTTCTGCAGTGGTCCTGTTGCATCCTGCCACAGGCCAGGAAGTACAGGGCTGAACCTACCCTCACTCCACCATAAAAGGCACCAGATTGGTCACGCACGATCTGCCCTGGGTGAAGCCATGCTGGCTGTCTCCAATCACCTCTTTGTCTCGTGTGTGCCTTAACATAGCTTCTAGGAGGATCTGCTCCATGATCTTCCCAGGCACAGAGGTGAGGCTCACCAGCCTGCACTTCCCTGGGTCTTCCTTTCTCCCTTCCTTAAAAATGGGATTCTATAAAAACGTTCCCCTTTTTTCCAGTCACCGGGGACTTCACCAGACAGCCATGATTTTTCAAAGGTGATGGAGAGCGGCTCGGCAACCACATCTCTTTCAGAACCCTGGGATGGATATCATCCGGCCCCACACTTAAACACGTTCCATTGCATGAGGAGGACTCGGAATAAATAGCAGAGCAGAGCATCAACCATCATTTATACGGACTTAGTCTTCACTTATGTAAAAAAATCTACAACTAATCTAGTGTAAGATAAAGTATGTGAGAAATTCATAAATCATTTCCACATTCAGGATGCAAATCTGGAACACACAGCAAGCGAGTGAGCCTGGTGCAATGCTATTTAACCAAGCTGAAAGGAAAATCTTGAAGATGAGTGACATTCCTAGCGGAAAACACAAAAGGTTGGTACTCTCAGCTTCCTCCAGACTTGCTAAAAAAGAGAGAAAGTTGACAAAGAGGAGACCAAGATCAGGAGATGTGCTTAAATCCTAGCAGCAATTGCAGCACCGCATACAGCCCGCAGTTCAGGTAACAGGCTGAAGAGCAACACAGCGCAGTGTGAAAACTGAATCTTCAAGTGCTTTTCTGCTCCCCACTGTACAGCAAAATGTGGAGCCAGTACCTTTTGTGCAGCTCATCTGAATATGTGTCCCATCTGATGCCACTGGCTTCAGCAGAGCTGACTGCTTCAGTCAGCCAAACCAACTCAATTATTTGATATGGAAGCGCTTCAGTTCTGTTACTATTTTCAGGCGCTGTACAGATGCCAGCATGGACAAAAACATACTTATTTCCGGGAATCCCAAGCATGGCAATACTTTCCCAACAGAACCTCGCAGGTTTCCCACACCATACATCACAAGGAGGTGCTGCTCCCGAAAACTACAGCACGTGACTTCCCGACCAAACTTCACACTGCTAAGAAATGCCGCAACTCCATGCTGGCACAGAAGTAAGGTTACTTACAGATTTGGTTAATGCCCTCTATCTATTCATATGCACTTTTTCTCCTTTCTGCTCAGTTTTATACTTAACATCCCCAGCTGCACTGAACTGTCCATGAGAATTTAAACCTTACATGTTATTTTAACAAAATACATCTCACCCTATAAGGCACCGTAAGAGCAATTAGAAAAGAGAAACAAGCATGAAGGGCAATGAACTCTTACCCATCATGAGCACAGGGTGAGAAATCTGACTCAGAATCCACAGCGACAAACGATGCTTCCATGCTGGTTGCATTCCATGCCACAGAACGGCCAAAAACTCCGTCAGCCAAGCACTGGCAGAAAACAAGAGTACACATTTTTAGCATTTCATCATGAATTAAAAGTATAGACTCAGTTTACTATTAAAATTAAAAGGGAAAAAAACATCTCTATACACATATACGTTAGTCTCCAAGTTGCCAGGCATCAGTTTTCCGTGGAGAAAAGCCACATTTGACATCTGCTTCTACAGCAGAGCCCATCTGACTTTTAAAAACTATTCTCCTGAGGATAAAGACGTTCCACTGCTTTGTCCTTACGAAGCACTTCATGACACGCATCGAATTTGGCAGCCCTGGGGCTCTCCGGAGCCCTGAGCACTGGGCGTCAGGGCCTGGGGATGGATGGGATGGAGGGCACCATCCCCCCACCCCTTTCCAGGGGGACCACTGCCACCCCCAGACCTTCTGTCGTGCTCTGTGGTGCAGAGGAGCAGGGTCTCGAGCTGACTACGGATGGCCCAGGGTCACTGTGGAGGTGGGACAGGGGCTGTGGCTGCTGTCCCCAGGGGACCCACATCCTGCCCTGGGCTGCTGCCAGCCCTCCTCCTGCCCAAAGTCCTGGGGCACAAACCCTGCACGGACAAGGCTTCTCCATGGTCACTGACACCTTCCGACATCCTCTGCTGACCAGTGGAGTCCTCTGAAGAAGAAGGAAGACCCTGAGGAACCGCTCACATCTGTCCCTGCCTGGCAGAGGCCACCCCTAGGTGCTGGGAGGGGTCCCCAGCTCCGTGCCCTGCACCCCACGTCCTGCACCCGTGGATCTCTCCATCTCCTCTGTGCTGCCTCCTCCAAAATCCTAAGGGACGGAGCACCCCATGCTGCCAAGCAGCCCCAATACCCTCCCTCTGCTCTCTCCCAATTCCTCCTTCCAGTTCCTGCCAAACCCTTCACCCTCTCTTCCACCTCCATGGCCACGATGTCCTCACGTCACTCTCCTTTTACCCCCTCCCTTATCGCAGCCAATTGCCCCTCACTTGGATCTGCTTCAGCCCTTCTCCTGCAGTCCCACTTCCTCTCCATCACTACCCAACTTGGAGTCCCCAAATCCCCTCACTTAAGCACCTCAAATCTCCTCTCTGATGACCGATGACTCCCTCTGCTGATTAATGAAGCCCTCTGAGCGTCAGTGAAGATCTCTGATGATCAGTGGAGCCCTCTGACAGCCAACAAAGCCTTCAGATGACCACTGACAATCTCTGATGGCAAACTGAGCCCCAGATGATCAGCGGGCTGCTGCTTCAAGTACTTACCATCGTGTCCTGAACTTGGCAAATGCATTCTTCAGCATTCTTCAGATTCCAACTGCTGAAGAATCGCAAGACCGGTCTGCATTTATGTGGGGAAGCAGGCGGTGGACCTTTCAGGTCCTGCCACAGGGGTACGTGCATGCACCAACATATTGCCATAACCTAGTGGTGTGTGCCCTGGCAAACTGGGAAAAGCCTAATTATGTCAACTTGATCATTATATTGATGATCTCCTGTTGACATCCGACTCACCGGAGGCTGTCGGACAGGCAGCAGATTCATTGACCACCTATCTCCAAGAAAGAGGACGGGCTGTAAATTCTCAGAAGCTGCAAGGTCCGGGAGAACACAACAGGAGGCTTTCCAACAGGCGAAACTGGCAGTGAAACCAGCCCGAGCACTGGGTATATTTGATTCTACCCTCCCAGCTGAATCGGATGCTCATGTCGCTCAGGATGGCTTTGGCTCGGGCCTGTGGCAACGCCAGAGCTCCGTTCAGACCCCCACTGGTTCTGGTCCCAGTCTGGCACGGAGCAGAAGAAAGAGACAGTATGATTGAAAAGCACTTATTGGCTGCCTCCTCTGCATTACAGCCAGTAGAGCCAAGAACCCAAACAGCTGAGGTCATAGTTAAGACCACCCTGACAATTCAGGGGTGGGTGAAACATCTGACTCACCTTCCGAAGACGGGGGTGGACCAAGCAAGAACGGTGGCACGATGGGTCGCCTGTCTCAGCCAGAGGAGTAGTCTGTCCACATCCCCATTGGAAGAAGAACTTCAGGAGATCCTAGGCCCAGTGAGTAACATGGTGAGCAACACGGTGATCATCAAAAGAAACATTGGTCGCTCCACCAGAGAAGAGCCCCATTCAGGAGGGAAATATCCCTTTCCTGAAGATGCCTGGTACACAGATGGGTCCAGCAAGGGCAACCCGAGCAAGTGGAGAGCAATGGCATCCCATCCCTCCACCGAGACAATCTGGTTTGATGAGGGGGATGGTCAGAGCAGCCAAGGGACAGAACTGCGAGCCACGTGCATGGTTCTAACCAAGGAACCTGGTGACGGGATCCTGAGCATCTGCACAGATAGGTGGGCTGTGTACCGGGGGCTCACTCTTTGCATTGCACAGTGGGCCACCCAGGAATGGGCAATCCACACCCAGCCAATCTGGGGCAAAGACATGTGGTTAGATATATGGAATACGGTCAGACACAGGACTGTACGTGTCTACCATGTTTCTGGTCATCAGCCCCTACAGTCACCGGGAAATGATGACGTTGACACGCTGGCATCACCACATGTCCCATTGATGCCACCATGTTCCCTCCTGAAATGGCAGGAGATTGGAGACCCCCAGACCCGGCAGGGAGGTGACAGGGTTCACCCCCAGCCCCTGGCCACAGAACCGCCTAGTGTGGTTCTGGAGCGGTGCTGTTGCATCCTGCCGCAGAGCAGGGGCTCCTGGAGTCACTGAGGGGACACTGAGGTGTCTCGAGGGGCTGCCGGGGGGGCAAGATGGAAGGGGTGGAGCCAGAGCTCCAGGCTGCAGGTCTCTGGGGGGTGACTGCAAACCCGGGGATCCCAACCCCTATGGAGTCCCCTCACGTTGCCCCAGGGCCTCACAACCCCTCCAAAATCCCCCAGTGCCAGTGGGAACTCCAGCCTCAATAGGACTCCCCATTTCTTCCCAAATATAATAAAGCCCCTGGAAGAAAGACAGGACCCCTGGGAATGCACACACCCTCCCAGCCCTTGTTAGGACTCTCCCCATTAAAACAGGAGCCCAGAGAGCCCCACAACCCAACGGGACCCCCAGCCACAATGGGACTCCCCAGTCCTCCCAAGACCAGTAAGACCCCCTCCAACAAATCATATAGGAGCCCCTGGAGTCCCAAGAGTCCCCAGCCCCAATGAGAGACCTCCTAACCCTCCCACCACCAAGACCATCACCTCCCCCCAAAGTCAGGACCTCTAGGAGCCCCTAACCCCAATGGGATGCCCCCATAATCTCACTCTTTTGGGGCCCCACATTACTCCCGTGTTCTCCTGCTGTCCCTTGGTGGTTTTGGTGCACCCAGCATCCCCCCATTGTCCCCTCCCTGGTGGTTCTGTGCCCCCATGTCCCCTCGGTCCCTGTCCAAGTGGCTCTGGGGGCCCCTGGGCCGCCCTCAGTGTCCCCCTTTGTTCCCTCCCCAGTCGCTCTGGGTTCCCAGTGCAGAAGTCATCGCTGAAAAATCACAGCTGTGTGTCTGCATCTGCAACTTTGGCTGGAAGTCCTAGGGCTTTCTCACACCTCAATTAGAAAGGAAACAAAAGCAGGAAAAAGACACTGCAAGTTGAGTGGTGCTGAGGCAGCAACGACTGAAAAGGCAGAGCCCTGTACAGCATCCCCCAGGGAGGGACGCCTGGCAAGAGATCAAATCCCTGCATCTCGCTCTGCAGGTCATCAGCGCGGTGACTCGTCATTCTAGAAAGGGGTGGGGAAAGGGGGACAAGTTGTTCTCCCCAAACGCACAGTAGAAGACAGTAACTTTGGCTAAAACAAAATGTGAGAGTCCTCCGCGTAGAAAGAATTTTGTGTCTTTTAATGAGGGATTTGGGACAAATTTGAAGAAATTTGAAGGAGAAGGGGAAAGGAAATGGGGACATCATCCTCCAAGAGAGAAGCAGGACAGCGCAGGGCAGGCAGCGGATTCCCGAGGTGGCTGTGCATAAATAAAGGGCAACCGTCGGCTTCTCAGTTCTCCGCTCACGCACGCTCACGCAGGGTGAGCTGCACCCCGCAGCTGTCAGGGCCGGGCAATGAAGAACAGCACGTCGCAGATAACCTGGGAGACCAAGGAATCCACCGTGGGCGACACGGAGATGTCCAACAGCCGCGACTCGTGCAGCGTGAACTGCGAGCGGCTCTCGCCCACCTCAGCCAGGGCGAGCAGCGCCCGAGCCGCTCGGCGCATCATGTCCACGCTCGGCGGCTCGCAGGGCGCGTTCTGCTCGGGCACCGGGCCGGCCTGGCTCTGCTGGCACCGCGCGGCGGCCAGGCCGTCCTCCAAGAAGCCCAGCAAGTCGCCGACGCTCCTCTCCTGCGAGGCAATCGCCCTCGCTGCCAGGCTGTCCCCCTGTGCCAAGGCGGCCAGTAGGACCACCGCCATCTCTCTGCACACCGGGCTCTCTCTGTTGCGGAGGAAACGCAGCAGGCTGCTGTACAGCATCTCCAAGCAGCTGGTGGGGGGAGCCGCGAGGATCAAATCCACGTTGGTGTCCCGGGTGCTCAGTTTGCTGAGCGTTTCCAAAGCCAGGCTCCGAGGGGAGAGGACGGCATTCGACCCCAGCGCTGGAAAAGGGTCCTGGGCCTCTGCTGATGGACACACTGCCCAGTGGAGGAGTCCGTCCACGATGGGCAAGCAGAGGCTTTCTGGGAGAGGGGACAGGTCCAGCTGGCCGGAAATGTTGGCCAGCGTCACCAGGGTGTTCTCACGCAGTTCCTGCAGGCAGTCCCGCCACCACTCCTCCTGGCCGCAGCTCAGCCCCTGGTCCTGCTCCAGCTCCTCTCTCTCCGAGCTCAGGGCTGCCTGCTTGCGCTCTGGGTGCTCATGGTGTAAGAGCAGCAGTTTCCCCAGGATCAGCAGCAGCCCGGTGTGTTTGCACATCTCGGCGTCATTGCCCGGCACAAACGACAAGCTCCTGATGATGTTGGAGACACAGATGCAGCGCTTCGCCACAGAGTCCTGCCAGTCGTGGGTGAGGCAGAGCAGTGCCTCGTCTCTGCTGCGAGGCTCATCCTCCAGAATTGCTGAGGAGCTGTCAGATGGAGCAGCCTGCCCTTCCCGAGCATTTCCATTGCTCTCAGCCGCGGAGCGCTCTCTCTTGCTCTCCAGGTGGGTCTGGATGTGCTCAGTGGTATCTCCACCGCCAAGCTGCCAGAGCAGGTGGGCTCTCTCCAACCCACACAGTGAGCTTTGCCCTGGGCAAATACCCACCTCGTACTCCTCCAGGATTCCAAAGACCTCGATCAGGCAGCGCCGCAAATGCTCCACCAGGACTTCCAGCAGGCCGGGCAGCTATGGGGGAGGAGAAAAACGGGAGGGGAAGGAAGGAAAGATGGATCAGTGACCACAAAATAATTTAAATAATAATCCCTGAATGTCAGGATCCAGCCTGCTCGTACCTGTGCAAACATGCATGCTCTTGGTTTTTGTCTCCTCTCTGAGTAACGCTCAGGAGAGAGGCAATGCTAAGCAGAGCAGCCTCTAAAGTATAGTGCAACAGTTTTTACAACAGCCTTGCAGGCACGAGGCAAATCATGGAGACAGGCTGCCCCTTCTAGAGGCACCCAAGCCACGCTGCACGTTGACCCGTGTGAAAAGACAGAGCTGTTGCACCAGGAGAGGCGAGCAGCCTTCAGCCCTTCACAGCGCTCTGCTGCAAAGCCCCTCTTGGCCTCCCCACCACGGTTCCCTTTCTGCGATACGTTAGAGGTGACACGTCCCACCAGAGAGCAGAGGAGAGACCACGCGCTTGCACACCAACCACATGGAAATCCACAGCTCAGCGAGTGCTCGGTGCTGAGCATCTGCACCCACCTGCCTGAGGTCAAAGGACGCGACGCTGCTGTCATCGTGGAGCAGGGCAGTTATGGTGTCTAAGGCCCACGTGCTTTCAGCGAGCAGCCCAGACTTCAGGGACATCATCACCCTCCAGGCTGCAGGAGCTCCTGGAACACAAACACGTCATACTTCCAGACCCTGGCCTTCAAAACCGAAAAGGAGGGACTGGATACTGCTTTTTTGTCTCACACAGAGCACAGCCTGCTTCAGGCGTTGCACAGGCTCCACGCAAAAGCAGTCTCCACACAGACAGTGCCCAACACAAACTTTATACCCAGTCCTTCTGGGTCCCTTCACCCTTGCGTTATCACAGAACGACAGAACGTCCCAACTAACTTGGCAAAGGAGACCTCTTGCAGAGCTGGCAGAGCCCTTCCAATTGGCAGCACTGTACCAAAGGGGGATGGCAACACCCAGCCTCTCGATGGGCGCAGGCAGAAAAGCAGGAGTTTCCTCTTACCAACATCTGCTGCTGTCAGCCGCCTCCTTTTCTGTAACACCGGCTTGGCAGCTTCCACCGATCCCGGAGGGAAGGAGACGGCCCGTCGCTTCCTGGCAGGCCGTTCCGCTGCCGGTGCCACGTGCGCGGCGGGGATCGGCGGTCCTGCCTTCTTCTTTCCCCTCCCTGGCTGTGGGGATGCAGATTTACTGGGAGCGGTGCCATTCTCCAGAGCTCTGGGCTGCTGCTGCGGCTGCCCCTGCCCGGCGCTGCAGGGGACGCTGTGCATCCCCGCTTTGAGCCGCTTGGCAGGTGGGGTGCAGCTGCTGTCCATCGGTCGCCTGGGATTCTAGATGGAAAGTAAAGCCATCGGCAACATGAGGTCATCGAGCCAGAAACGGGCAACACAGACTCAGTGGGGAGAAACGCTCAGCGCCACAGGACACTTCCTCTCGGGCTCACCAGCCAGCTCACAGGGTTCAGTGATCTCGCTGGCCGTAGCAGAGGAACTGGACTGATGGAAGGAAACACATCAGGACTGAGGAGCACAAAAACACCTGCATCACATCCCAGATGGCTTCAAAGAGCAGTCAGACCTCAAGGTTCTGCTGTTATATTCAGATCAGCTTTCTGCCACACCCTCACTTGTCTCAGATCAGGTCCATGTCAGTTTAAAAGACAACTGCGACTCAACAAAGGTACCAGGGAGCCAGCTGCTACTCGCAGAACATGCATTTCTAAAAAGGAAAAGCTTTCACCAAGCAAACCTCACGGAGACGTTGCAGAGCCACCTCGTTGAGAGACCTCCTGTGGCCTCATTTGCTCCATACGTCAGGAAACGCCTCAGCCAGCTGCACATGGCATTCCCCAGGGCTGCAGCACCACGTAGATTTTGGCACAGTCTCTACTTTGCTGAGACCACGTCTGATTCGAGCAACAGTCTCATTAGCTATGGACTGCATTTGGAGACTTGGAGAGACCCACCGACCCACCAGGAGCATCTGGTCCGGTCCATTCCCTCCAACTAACAACGGCAAGGCCGGCCCAGCGTTGACTTGGGG
Source organism: Lagopus muta (assembly GCF_023343835.1). Classification (NCBI taxonomy): domain Eukaryota; kingdom Metazoa; phylum Chordata; class Aves; order Galliformes; family Phasianidae; genus Lagopus; species Lagopus muta. The sequence goes on from NC_064460.1 coordinate 966,652, forward strand.
ACAAACCGAGCTCTGCAGAGGGATGGGGAGGACAGTGCTGCATCCCGGCTGCTCACACCTGGCAGGAGATGCCAGCATATGCCACTCTCCACAAGAGAAAACATCCCAACAGACGATATCCCACTCACTGGCCGCGCTGCTGACCTAACACTGTGCTCACACGGAGCAGCAAGATCACATCCTGCACAAACAGCAACGCTAATGGCAGCTCTGCTCGCAGCAGAGGTCAAGTCACTTTGGGTTTCTCTCGGGCGCTGCACTCACTACTAGATACATACACTGTGTCATTTACAAACGAACAAACAAACAGAAGTTTTACCTTTGACTGGAGTTCTGCTTTTTGGGTCTCTTCTCCCCTCTTTCTTCTTTTACTTGCAGGAGTTAATTTGACATTCGCCAGACCCATCACCTCAGGACTTGCTGCCACCCCTAGGAAGTCACAGGAATTTGTGACATTGCTTTTCCATCCATGCCGTGAAGTCTTCAAAGCCCAGCACTCAGCCCAGCCTTACCTGCAGAGCCGTTAGCCAGGTTCCCACCCATGGCACAAGGTGGGCCCTGGCGGTTGATCACACCAGCCATGCTGTTAGTTCCCTGTCCGTAAGGAGGTCCAGTGCCCAGCATTCCCCCTTGGTTCACACTGGGATAACCGGGTGGCCTGGAGAGGGCAAGGAAAAAACAGGCGTTCACTCCAAATAAAGATGCTTCCCTTGGTGTTTGGGCCTCTTCTGTTAGCAGGGAAGGGAGAGGAAAAAGCCTTCCCGAAGGCAAATCTTGAAGCAAGTGTACGTTGACTATCACCCCAGCTTTGGGCTACTGCAGCCATGGCTTTCCAAGCCAGCTATGACAGAGGGAATGGATTGATACGTTGAGAGCAAGGGAATGTTTGAGCCTCACCAGTTCTGGATGGCGCTGGCAGCAGCACACACGGCGGCTGCTCCTTGTGCTCTGTGAGCCATGCCACCTGCTGGGGGGCGCATCCCTGCCCCCAGCTGAGGAGGAACGCTGCCACGCAACTGGCTCCCTGCTGCCGCCGGGTTCATGCTTCCTCCCAGTCCTGCGCTGCAGAAGTTGGCACCGGGCAGAGCGCTGCAGTTGGGCCACACAGGATAAGCTCCTAGAGGGGTGGCAAGAGGGGAAGACGGCATCGTTCAACTGGTTTGTTCATGAACCGCCATGCAGACCTCCTGTCAGCAGATACTTCAAGGTCACTCACGGAGAAGAGGGAGAGACTTAGGACTTGTGCTAAAAGTCAAAGCGCCTGGATAGGAGCCACGTAATGTGCGTTTTGACACAGCTAAGGAACATTCCCGAGTCTAAAGCTGTCTGGCACTCTCCCAACCTTCAGCCAACCACACTGAGCTATACAGAACAGCACAGGATGTAAAAAAGCCTCTAAATCCTTTCCAAAACATAGAACGTGGGATTTCCTTTCCCTGTGTAGCGAAATGGCTCTTTAACACACTGCGGGTGCTGCCTGTATCTTCCTAAGTGAGAAGGAGAGATGCAACGGTTAAAAGTACAGCCAGCCCTGAGAGCAACGTCGTTCACGACTCCCAGCATAATACACAGAGCACAGGTTGTTCCAGCTCACGAGGAGTGGACTGCTTTGCATTGCCTATGCAAGAAGTGAAGAAGAATCAAATCAAAACGCTTTCTCCAAAGACAAGACGTTGCCTCCGACAGAGGCCTTTCCCATTCGCTGCACGCGGTTCCCCCTTGAGAAGCTGCCCATGCCTCACCTTGAGGGCTGTGCTGCCCGGCCTGGGGTCTGTGGCTTCCCGTGCAGTTCTGCTGATATGGCCCCACTGCAGCATGCATCTGTCCACCAGAAGGCAGATGGAGAAATAAGGCTGAGCCGGACTGGGAAGAGCTGTGCTGCGGCATCTGAGCATTCCTCTGCAAGTAACCTGGTCACCCAGGGAGAGGAGCAGGCAGTGAGTGAAGGACCCAGAGGTGCTGCTGGACACGCGTGTCTTTAGTAACAACAGCCCGCAGGGCCCACTGACAGAACCCTGCCAGCACCATCCCAGCCACATTTTGGAATTGTTGCTGTAGGGTGCCAGCATTACCCACTAAGGTTACAGGTTCCATTTCCTCTTTCACCCAAGGAACATACCTTCAGCCACCAAGGCTGAAACTCTGGGCTCATTTTCCCTTACCGTCACACAGGGAAATGAGACCCAACAGCGTCACAGCCACCCCTCGTTGGGAAGCTTAAGGTCGCGGAGCTTGGAAAACCAGCAGTCATAGGAAAGTCTTGCCAAAGTCAGAGGAAACATCTTACAAGCCCAACTACTGGCCTGCATCGAACACTCAGAGGCCGAAGGACTGGCAACAGTCAAACGTGGTGCCAGGCGCCAGAACGCTTGCAGCAAACTGCGCTGGCACAGCCTCCAGGTGCTATCTCAGCACAGAATGCACGTCATCAGGCCGGGCACTTCTCACTTACGCACCCAGCTGCACAAACAGATTTGTACCATGAGCTCCAAACCCAACTCACATACCTGGGTCTTGCACAAAGCCTGACTGGTTGATGGAAGGATGCAGGACGCTGTTCCACTGCACACCGGGCGCTTGGGGCGGCACCGGATTGCCTGCACCAGACGGGTCCTGCAACACCGAGAGACAGATGAGCCACAAAGAAGGAGACTCGCCTTACTGTCAGTAACGTGCTATCCAGCAGCGCCATGCTGCTGAGAGCTGTGATTCCTGCATATGGGAGGACAGAAGCGCAGAGTGCAATGCTGTTCTCCACCTACCGAGTCATCTTCTCAGGATGCCAAACACCCAGGCACAGAGTGCTTTTCTAACTAAACCCTTCCAAAGGACACCTTCCAACTCTGATATCTGCACTGATTGTGCCAGAAACGACACCACATGGGACCCAAAGGAGGGGGCGGGGGAGTTCATCCACCTCAGGGCTGGAAGTCCTCCATGACTGGCTCAATGGAGCCTGTTACATCATGCTGGAAACAGCAAGGTTTCTCTTCCGTGACAAGGGGAACGACCACTGCACACTGCGTGCCACCAACACCAGGCTCGGAGCTCTGCACCACATCCTCCAGGTGCACAGAGACAGCACCACAGCTGCTGAGATGGGCACAGATGTGACGGAGAGCTCCAGGCACCGCCGCCTTTCTGCTTAGGGCTTCACCTCCCTCACACTGCTTCCCCAGCGGGAACCACAGGCCTTGGACTTGGGCAACAAAGCTTGAGCTGCAAAAAAACCCCCAAACATCTACTTCTAACTCCCTCCAAACACAAACCCCCACCAAAACCATCAGCGCTTGACAGCACCAACAGAATACCCACTGGGTACCAGATCCAGACAGGAACAGTCCAAGGGACGAACATCTTTCAGCTCCCTCTGTTCTCCCACAGTCGGGTACCGACTAGAGGATAACAGATCCTTCTGTACTGGCGGTCACTCTCCGAGCACCTATCGGCTGCACAAGAGCCAAAGGGCAGCAGGAGGAGGGACGCGTGCAGATGGCCACTGCACTGCTAACACCTCTCCCCACGCCTACAGCACTCGGAACTTCCAGTGATGTCACAAGCAGAGGCGCGGATCCCAGAGCCCGTGTCACACAGCAGGGTGGGGTCCACACCAAAAAGGACGATTTTTAAGGCGTCGCTTCACCCGTTATTCACTCTCACTTCATACATGTGCGCCAACTGCACTCCTCCCCTTTCTCAACCTACCCAAGGCAACTAAGACCCCAGCCACAAAACCATCTAGTGGGCTTCTGCAGTGGTCCTGTTGCATCCTGCCACAGGCCAGGAAGTACAGGGCTGAACCTACCCTCACTCCACCATAAAAGGCACCAGATTGGTCACGCACAATCTGCCCTGGGTGAAGCCATGCTGGCTGTCTCCAATCACCTCTTTGTCTCGTGTGTGCCTTAACATAGCTTCTAGGAGGATCTGCTCCATGATCTTCCCAGGCACAGAGGTGAGGCTCACCAGCCTGCACTTCCCTGGGTCTTCCTTTCTCCCTTCCTTAAAAATGGGATTCTATAAAAACGTTCCCCTTTTTTCCAGTCACCGGGGACTTCACCAGACAGCCATGATTTTTCAAATGTGATGGAGAGCAGCTTGGCAACCACATCTCTTTCAGAACCCTGGGATGGATATCATCCGGCCCCATGCACTTAAACACGTTCCATTGCATGAGGAGGACTCGGAATAAATAGCAGAGCAGAGCATCAACCATCATTTATACGGACTTAGTCTTCACTTATGTAAAAACATCTACAACTAATCTAGTGTAAGATAAAGTATGTGAGAAATTCATAAATCATTTCCACATTCAGGATGCAAATCTGGAACACACAGCAAGCGAGTGAGCCTGGTGGAATGCTATTTAACCAAGCTGAAAGGAAAATCTTGAAGATGAGTGACATTCCTAGCAGAAAACACAAAAGGTTGGTACTCTCAGCTTCCTCCAGACTTGCTAAAAAAGAGAGAAAGTGACAAAGAGGAGACCAAGATCAGGAGATGTGCTTAAATCCTAGCAGCAATTGCAGCACCGCATACAGCCCGCAGTTCAGGTAACAGGCTGAAGAGCAACACAGCGCAGTGTGAAAGCTGAATCTTCAAGTGCTTTTCTGCTCCCCACTGTACAGCAAAATGTGGAGCCAGTACCTTTTGTGCAGCTCATCTGAATATGTGTCCCATCTGATGCCACTGGCTTCAGCAGAGCTGACTGCTTCAGTCAGCCAAACCAACTCAATTATTTGATATGGAAGCGCTTCAGTTCTGTTACTATTTTCAGGCGCTGTACAGATGCCAGCATGGACAAAAACATACTTATTTCCGGGAATCCCAAGCATGGCAATACTTTCCCAACAGAACCTCACAGGTTTCCCACACCATACATCACAAGGAGGTGCTGCTCCCGAAAACTACAGCACGTGACTTCCCGACCAAACTTCACACTGCTAAGAAATGCTGCAACTCCATGCTGGCACAGAAGTAAGGTTACTTACAGATTTGGTTAATGCCCTCTATCTATTCATATGCACTTTTTCCCCTGTCTGCTCAGTTTTATACTTAACATCCCCAGCTGCACTGAACTGTGCATGAGAATTTAAACCTTACATGTTATTTTAACAAAATACATCTCACCCTATAAGGCACCGTAAGAGCAATTAGAAAAGAGAAACAAGCATGAAGGGCAATGAACTCTTACCCATCATGAGCACAGGGTGAGAAATCTGACTCAGAATCCACAGCGACAAACGATGCTTCCATGCTGGTTGCATTCCATGCCACAGAACGGCCAGAAACTCTGTCAGCCAAGCACTGGCAGAAAACAAGAGTACACATTTTTAGCATTTCATCATGAATTAAAAGTATAGACTCAGTTTGCTATTAAAATTAAAAGGGAAAAAAACATCTCTATACACATATACGTTAGTCTCCAAGTTGCCAGGCATCAGTTTTCCGTGGAGAAAAGCCACATTTGACATCTGCTTCTATAGCAGAGGCCATCAGACTTTTAAAAACTATTCTCTTGAGGATAAAGACGTTCCACTGCTTTGTCCTTACGAAGCAGTTCATGACACGCATCAAATTTGGCAGCCCTGGGGCTCTCCGGAGCCCTGAGTACTGGGCGTCAGGGCCTGGGGATGGATGGGATGGAGGGCACCATCCCCCCACCCCTTTCCAGGGGGACCACTGCCACCCCCAGACCTTCCCTCGTGCTCTGTGGTGCAGAGGAGCAGGGTCTCGAGCTGACTACGGATGGCCCAGGGTCACTGTGGAGGTGGGACAGGGGCTGTGGCTGCTGTCCCCAGGGGACCCACATCCTGCCCTGGGCTGCTGCCAGCCCTCCTCCCGCCCAAAGTCCTGGGGCACAAACCCTGCACGGACAAGGCTTCTCCATGGTCACTGACACCTTCCGACATCCTCTGCTGACAAGTGGAGTCCTCTGAAGAAGAAGGAGGACCCTGAGGAACCGCTCACATCTGTCCCTGCCTGGCAGAGGCCACCCCTAGGTGCTGGGAGGGGTCCCCAGCTCCGTGCCCCGCACCCCAAGTCCTGCACCCGTGGATCTCTCCATCTCCTCTGTGCTGCCTCCTCCAAAATCCTAAAGGACGGAGCACCCCATGCTGCCAAGCAGCCCCAATACCCTCCCTCTGCTCTCTCCCAATTCCTCCTTCCAGTTCCTGCCAAACCCTTCACCCTCTCTTCCACCTCCATGGCCATGATGTCCCCACGTCACTCTCCTTTTACCCCCTCCCTTATCGCAGCCAATTGCCCCTCACTTGGATCTGCTTCAGCCCTTCTCCTGCAGTGCCACTTCCTCTCCATCACTACCCAACATGGAGTCCCCAGATCCCCTCACTTAAGCACCTCAAATCTCCTCTCTGATGACCGATGACTCCCTCTGTTGATTAATGAAGCCCTCTGAGCGTCAGTGAAGATCTCTGATGATCAGTGGAGCCCTCTGACAGCCAACAAAGCCTTCAGATGACCACTGACAATCTCTGATGGCAAACTGAGCCCCAGATGATCAGCGGGCTGCTGCTTCAAGTACTTACCATCGTGTCCTGAACTTGGCAAATGCATTCTTCAGCATTCTTCAGATTCCAACTGCTGAAGAATCGCAAGACCGGTCTGCATTTACGTGGGGAAGCAGGCGGTAGACCTTTCAGGTCCTGCCACAGGGGTACATGCATGCACCAACATATTGCCATAACCTAGTGGTGTGTGCCCTGGCAAACTGGGAAAAGCCTAATATGTCAACTTGATCATTATATTGATGATCTCCTGTTGACATCCGACTCACCGGAGGCTGTCGGACAGGCAGCAGATTCATTGACCACCTATCTCCAAGAAAGAGGACGGGCTGTAAATTCTCAGATGCTGCAAGGTCCGGGAGAACACAACAGGAGGCTTTCCAACAGGCGAAACCAGCAGTGAAACCAGCCCAAGCACTGGGTATATTTGATTCTACCCTCCCAGCTGAATCGGATGCTCATGTCGCTCAGGATGGCTTTGGCTCGGGCCTGTGGCAACGCCAGAGCTCCGTTCAGACCCCCACTGGTTCTGGACCCAGGTCTGGCACGGAGCAGAAGAAAGATACAGTATGACTGAAAAGCACTTATTGGCTGCCTCCTCTGCATTACAGCCAGTAGAGCCAAGAACCCAAACAGCTGAGGTCATAGTTAAGACCACCCTGACAATTCAGGGGTGGGTGAAACATCTGACCCACCTTCCTAAGACGGGGGTGGACCAAGCAAGAACAGTGGCACGATGGGTCACCTGTCTCAGCCAGAGGAGTAGTCTGTCCACATCCCCATTGGAAGAAGAACTTCAGGAGATCCTAGGCCCAGTGAGTAACATGGTGAGCAACACGGTGATCATCAAAAGAAACATTGGTCGCTCCACCAGAGAAGAGCCCCATTCAGGAGGGAAATATCCCTTTCCTGAAGATGCCTGGTACACAGATGGGTCCAGCAAGGGCAACCCGAGCAAGTGGAGAGCAATGGCATCCCATCCCTCCACCGAGACAATCTGGTTTGACGAGGGGGATGGTCAGAGCAGCCAAGGGACAGAACTGTGAGCCACGTACACATGGTTCCTTGCCGCTCGCCTCCAGAAAGCCATCTCAGTTTTGGCGGGGCTTGCCGATGGTCTTTATAGCATCTGCTGACACCCATGCCAGGTGTATGAGCTAGACGTCTCGTGATCATGTCAAGAGGGTCTGTCTGGCATGGATAGTTACAATCTTTAACTTGCTTATACCTCTGGAGGTCTTTTGCTAGTCCGAGCTGGAATGTCTTTATTTTCTCCCCATAGTATACAGGTTAAAGGAATTGGGGTAAGGGATCTGGACTAATTAAAGGAAGGGGCACGGTGGTGAGGATCTTAGGGGAGGGGATAGAAGAGGAGTCCAGCGATGAGAATGGGGGAAGCAGAGGCAGGGGGTGGGCATAGGGTAAGCCCAGGGGGCAGACTGAGGGACTCGGTGGGTCGTGGGCGACCCGTGGCGGGGATGGGCTGTGAGGGGGGGGAGGGAAGGCTGTGAAACACCGAGCGGGGAAGGGGAGGGGCGGGGGGGCACAGGGCACCTCCCGCCGCCGAGCGGAGGCCCTGAGCACCACAGAGGCCCCACGGGGCCAACAGCGAGCGGCCCCAGCCCCGGTGCCGCCCCGAACACCCACTCTTAGAAGCCGCCGCGGCGCTGGAGCGGCGTGGGGCCCCGGTCCGCTTCCGCATGGCCGCGTCCTTTGGTCGCAGCGTGATGACGTCACTGAACGGGGACGGCGCGTCGCTGGAGCACCGGACGCGACGAGGTGCCGTCGCTATGGAGACGCAGCCACGCATGCGCTGTCGCCGCGGGGACGGCTTCCGGCGCCGCCATGAGGGAGGGCGTGCTGTCGCCTGGCAACGCAGCCCGCACGCACGGCCTGAAGTCCGAGGGGGATTCGAGGGGCAGCGGGGGGGGAGGGGGGGGACGGAGAGCGTTCAGGGATCTCCTGGGGAGGTGGGGGGGCGACTGGAAGAGGGCAGAGCTCCGGGGATGGCTGCTGTGGGGTGGGAGATCCACAGGGAGATGCAGTGAAACGGTGGGATGTGGGCAGAACGTGGAGATATGGGAAAAGGAAGATGGGGATCTGGCCAACACCATGAGAGCCAGGCTGATAGGGAGGGAGGGAGCAAGGAGGGAAGGAAGGGAGGGCTGGAAAGGGAGGAAGGAGGAAGGAAATGGAAAAAGGAGGAAAAAAAAGGGAAGGGAGGGGAAGAAGGGGGAGGGGAAAGGGAGAAGGGGGAGTGGGAAGGAGAGGGGATTTGGGGGAGGGGATGCAGGGAGGGAAGGAACGGAAAGGGAAAGGGAAGGAGAGAGGGGCAGAAGGGAAGAAGAGAAGGGGAAGAGTCCAAAGCTTGGCCTGGGTGGTATTGCAACATAGAAAGGCTTCAGGCATGTTGTTATGTGCACAAGGAGGAGTTCGTGCAGCAGTAAATGATGTTGTTGTGTTCATGTAGATCAGAGGGGTAGAACTGAAGCAGCTATAGATAAGATATGGCACCAAACTGAAGTACTGCTCAACATAAGACAATGTGAGCTGAAACCAACGTGACTTCCTGGCTTCCCAAATTGCAGTGGCTAAAGAAGTTATTTGTGGGGATGGTGTGTGCAATGGCTGTATGTATGCGTCCTTCCTTGTAGCGTGATTGGATGTTGGAGATGTGTCTCTAAGCAAGAAAGGTCGAAGGTGGTGAGGATTAGGATGTGAACATCGTAATCCTCGAAGGAAAAGCAGGGATTGATGTGGGCTGCTCTGTTCAGCAGCAGGGCTTAGCACATCAGTTTAAGAACCAACGTATGAATTTAGCAAAAAGGACCCACGAGTGATAGTTGTCAAACTTTCGTTTCAGCTTCAGTGGGAGAGCAGCCTCGTTCCTCCTCAAGAGCTTTGTGTGGGCACACAAAGGAATACTTGTACCTTCTGCCTCAATGATTGTGCCTCTCAAGCTTCTCACCACTTCTGCTTTTGTCTTCTCTGTATCCGCTAATACCTCTTTTGCTTTTCTCCTTGTCTGCTTCTTACCTCCATCCTTCTTCTCTGCGCTTGTTTCTTTCTTGTCTGTTCTCCTTCTGCTCTTATCCTTCTCATCGTCTCTTACCTTTATTCTCTCCACTCCTGTTCATCTCTTTTGCTGTCTTGCCTGTATCCTATCGTGCTTTTCATCTTCTGCTCTTCTTCCTTACCCGTATCCTTAATTTGATCCTCTCTTCTGCTCTTTTTCACTTCTCCTCAGTGTCCAACGTCTGCATCACACCTCTGTCCGAATTAGTTTTGGGGTGGAAAAAGGTACCAAGGTAGATGGATTTGTACAAGAGAACCTCTTACACTGTGCCTGAAAGGTGATCCAAAGGAGCCCTCAGGAACCAAGACCACAAAGGAGCTGCTTTTGAATGGAGAATTTTCCAGAGTTCCTTCCAGTCGTTGCTTGGAGGAACTGAGGTTTTTATCCTTGTATCTCTGCAGAAAGGCAGGGCGGAGGCAACGTTTATGGTGAGGTGCTCAGGTGAAATTGCCCTCCTTGCACAAACAGCCTGTTTGTGTGCATGTGATGCACGGTGAAGAGAAGCCTGCTGTTCTGTGAGTAAGCCTGCTAAAAGGAAGTGATGGTTCTGGCCTTTTTGGCAAGTCTCTGAGGTGAGATCTTTGGACAGGCTGGTTGATTTGCAGGGGAAATGCCATTTCAGTTGTTTGTTGCCACGCTCGGTTGGTGCTTGTATGAACAATACGTATCATCTAGACAAGCAGTGCTGTAGCACCAGGGAAGGGAAAAACCTCATGTACATCCAGTCTTCTTCGTGAGCCTTATGTTGTCTTTTCACAGAGTCTCTAAATGGCTGTGGAAATTTAGGGGGGGGGGGGGGGGTGGGGGGCCAAGAGGAGGGGGAGAGCAAAGGGGGGAACAGTGGGGGGCGGGTGGGGGATAGGGTAGAGATGAGGGGCAATTTGTGTGCATCCTGTGCCCATGGAGCAGGTATCACCTACTAAGAGCTAGGTGCCCTTCATGGCGTCGTGGACTTGTTTTCTTTCCTTGTTTGCGCATGATGGTTCTGCAGGTGCATTTTAAGTAACTGAACTCTGCTGCGACGACAGGTGTCCTAGAGAGAGCCCCGCTGCGCCCTTTTTGTTCAGGCTGTTCTATTCTCTCCTGAGATTAAAAGGGACTTGAAAAACCCAGAAGTACAACTTGTACTTTCAGGCTGCTGTTCCAGCCCGTCAAGTGGGGATGATGCAGTGTGACCACCATTGGGGCAGGAGGGGAGTAGCGAAGAAATTCATCTGCCTACATGAAGTAGCATGTCTTGAAAATGGTCATAGCCATGATATAATTAGCAAGGTCATAGAATCCTAGAATCTCCAAGGTTGGAAAAGACCTACAAGATCATCCAGTCCAACCGTCCACCTGTCGCCAACAGTTCTCACTAACCTGTGTCCCTCAACACGATGGCCTAAATGTTCCTTGAACACCTCCAGGGTGGGTGACTGCACCACCTCCCTAGGCAGCCCATTGCAGTACCAGCCACTCTTTTGGAGAAGCAGTCTTTCCTAATGTCCAGCCTGAATCTCCCCTGGTGCAACTTCCCTTGAATCCTATCGCGAGTTACGTGAGAGAGAGTTAGCAGTGGAAGTGCCTGATGTGTGTGGGACAGCCCTGACTTGGCTAACGGTGCTGCAGGAGTGGAACAGTGTTCACGTAGACGGTGGGGAGCTTGTTCTTGTGAAATGGTGCCTTGTGCTCCAAGAATCTCTCTGACTTTGTGTCATGGACTCTTCCTCCTGGTTTTCAGTGTGTACAGAGGCATTGCTAATGAAGAACAGACCTCTTCCTAGGCCATGGAAAGGAAGGTGCTTGCAAAGCAAAGGCAGGCAGGTGCATGCAAAGCTAACACAGCTGTGGGCTTGGTTAGCAAAGGGAAGCATGTGCATGCTTCCAAAGCAAAGGCAGATAGAGGCATGTAATGCAAAGGCAGGTGGGTGCTTGAGAAGCCGTATCAGGTAGAGCTGAAGATGCTTGAGCTGTGTGAGAGCTGTGAGAGTGGGATGGAGAGCTCCTGGCCAAGAAGAAGCCTGCGGTCCTAGCTGCCCGGGGAGAGGGTGAGATTGCTAAAGGGAGGGAGGATTCTTTGAGTTATCTGAGGGGTCTAGAAAGGGAGCTGAAAGGTTTGGGGCTCCCTTGCTGTGCTCTGCCCAGGCTGTGACAGTGCTGGGGTTTGTTTTGGAGTCACTCTGAAAACAAAATGAGGCAAGGGGGTTTCAGTGCAGTCTGAAGCCCTGCAACTCTGCTGTCGGGGCTGCAGCCCAGGGTAGGTGCCCTGTCCCCACAGCTGCTGACCACGTTCTTTCCTTCTCTGCAGTGACCACGGCCAGCCCCACGAAGATGCTTTACGTCATGTCAGACACCCAGCTGTCTGCTGCACGGACCGTGTCTGTGATGGGTGAGGCTACCTCAGTCCCTCTCAAACTGCCAGGCATCCCACCTTCCTGCTCCGCCAGCTCTCCCACTAGCCCTGCCACCTTTGCTACCTCCCCATGTTGTGTCGTGTCATGGTGATCTGTGGTGCTGGGCCAGGCCTGAGCTCCCCTCCCTGACAGCAGGCCCGTTTCTGAAATCCCTGCTCATTTCCTCATTCTGCTGGCTCATTCTATTTACAGGTTTGTGTCCTTTACTTTTCTTGGGTAATTTAGGACTGGTTTAAAGCAGCTGTATTTGCTATTGCCTTTGTCTGCAGTTACCCTTGTGGGTCATGGTGATGGGATACCCTTTTGGGTTAGGTTTAAAGGTCAAGAGTTACCTCTTTATGGAAGGGGAAATGGTGGAATGGCCATCCCTAGTTCAAGGAGTGTTTAGGTGCTGTACTGAGGGACACCATTTAGTGGGAAATGTTGGTGATAGGGGGACAGTTGGACTGGGTGATCTTAGATGTTGTTTCTCAGTGGAGATCCCCGCCAGAACTTCGTCAGGTGATAACATTTTTATTAAACAAAACCATCTTTGTAAAACAAAACTCTCTTTCCGTTTTCACTGGCCACCTCCGCCACCTCCTCCCCCAAACCCCAGGATGTCCTCAGCACGTCCCCAGCACACCCCCAGTGCTGACCTCCATTTTGTCCCTGACATCCCCAGCCAATGTTTGGGAAGTAGTACAAACTTCTGGACACCAGAACGAGCTATTGTGGAAATTATAGGGGCTCAAACCTGAGTTTTTCTGTATGGTTCCCCATAAGAGATTGCTTTAAAAAACAAGCAACTGTGAAATCCACCACATCCACGCGCTGTGCAGGGTGGAGCAAAGGAGGCACAGAAGCAGCCAGAGGGGTCGGCAGTGGTAGTTCTGGTGGTGCCACAGCAGGCAGCAGCAAAGGCCAGCCCTGCAGCATGGAGAGCTGCCCGAGGGATGGCAGCAGCCCCCACAGTGGGTCGGGGGGGTCCAGGCAGCAGCCCGTGCTTCCTCGCTGACCTCCTGCTGTACTGTGGGAAGTCGAGGAGCTGGGCGATGAAGCAAGGAGGGGCAGGCCTGCTGGAGACATCAGGGCTTTGTGGCTCCGTGGCACTGATCCATGCAATGAGTTGTTCTCTTTCCTGGCTGTCTACCTCCCCCAGCAGCTCGTCCTGAAGCAGGTCACCCTTCAGGTATTTCTCTCTGACTTTGTAACCACCTTGGTTCTCCTAGGGATCCTCGAGAGCACCTGCCACGTCTGAAACAGCCAAAGCATCCCCCAAACAGCGACAGCTGCCTTGCTACACCCACTCTGTGCAGACACCCACCCACCAGCTCTGCATCCTCAAACTCACCGCTGATCCAGGTGAGCAGCTCCTCAACGTCCACGATACCATCCAACACATCTGAGCTGGTCACCACTGCTAGAAATGAGTCACTGGTTCAATTTTACTTACACAAAAACACATGTTGGAGAAGCAGAGCTCAAGCATTCTCGTTGGACATCTGAACTCTTACCATCATGAGCAGAGGGTGAGAAATCTTACTCAGAATCCACAGCGACAAACGATGCTTCCATGCTGGTTGCATTCCATGCCACAGAACGGCCAAAAACTCCGTCAGCCAAGCACTGGCAGAAAACAAGAGTACACATTTTTAGCATTTCATCATGAATTAAAAGCATAGACTCAGTTTACTATTAAAATTAAAAGGGAAAAAAACATCTCTACACACATATACGTTAGTCTCCAAGTTGCAAGGCATCAGTTTTCCGTGGAGAAAAGCCACATTTGACATCTGCTTCTATAGCAGAGGCTATCTGACTTTTAAAAGTTATTCTCTTGAGGATAAAGATGTGAACATAGACTAGAACCTGCTCTCGCTCTCATAATAGGAGCGACTCGGTGCCATCCCCTTGAAGAGGGACGATGGGGACTCTCCCAAGACCCCCTGACTCTGACAGATGTGGTGGCCACAGTCCTCAGAGCCCTGGGACCCCGAGATCCTCATTTTCCAATGCAGTGCTTTCTTCCAGTGACACACAGAGCAGAGCAAAGCCCACGATTTTGCTGCATGTGAAAGGTGTAGCTAAGTGGGAGGCCTGAGAGGAGAGTTTCCTTCCAACTCACTCTCCTTTAGATCCCTGGTGGGAATAGAAGGGGGTTTTGGGAGGCGCTGGGAGCAGGACACTGCAGCTGGGCTACTTGTAGGGAAGGGATAAAGAGAAGCAGAGAAATGGCTGCTTGCCCTCAGCGTTCTGACCTGAAATCCTCCCCAGGGTATGCATCCGGGAGAAGAACTGTCCTGTTTTTTGAGTAGTTTCTCTTGTACAGAAAATCATTGGCTGTTGGACCACAGGGAAAGAGAAGAAAATGCAAGAAAGGCCTTGTACCAGGTCAGGCAGAGATTATCCTGATGTTACAATTAGAATAGGAGGGAATATCACAACTGTTTCCAAGAAGCTATTATCACATTGCCCATCCCCATTGCTCATTACTGTGACTTTTAGCAGACTTTCCAAGTCACAGTCTGAACCAATACATGATCACGAGTGCCTGGTGCAGGAGAGAGACAAGGCTGCATTCCTCAGCTCCCCCCCTCCACATCCCACCCTGCACTGTTTTGCCTCTGTTCGTTCTGCACCCCCTTGCCTGGTTCACAATTAAGTGACATGCCGTTCTGAAATGACTCTAAAGAAACGCGTTCCACATCGCTCACCTTCCTCAGTGCCCCACTGTATAATCAATGACTAGTAAGATGTTATAATTATGAAATAAACAAGAGAGTTTAACAAAGCAGAGTATGACAACAAAAAGAGAACAAATAGAAGGCTTACCCCTACCCAGGGCTCACTCACAAAACTCCAGCAGGGCCAATCTCCAGAAGAGCTCCTTCCCCACTGGCAGCCAGCTCTTAAATACGTCCAGGAGGGCAGCACAGCTGAATGGCCTTCACTGTGCTCCTCTGGCTGACTCATGGCTCGCCTCAGGTGATCAATCAGAGGTTCAGACTCTCACTTAGCAGTTCCCATACGCACACCTAAACATTTCCTGAATGCCTCCAGGGAATCTGACTGCAGTCCCTCCCTGGGCAGTCTGTCCAGGGCCCAACCACTCTTATGGAGGAGTTTTTCCTAATGTCCAGCCTGAAAGAACTCTTGTTGTTCTCAAGGTTCTTTCATTTCTTCACAAAGCTGTTTCAAAAGCTTCATGTGGGAGGGAGCACCTGAACCTAATGAGATTCAGCAAGGTCAAGTGTAGGGTGTTGCACCTGGGTCAGGGCAACCCCAGATATGTGTGCAGGCTGGGAGAAGAACTCATGGAGGGCGGCCCTGCTGAGAAGGACTTCAGCGTCCTGGTGGATGAAAAACTTCACCACAGCCAGCAGTGAGAGCTGGGCTTGTTCAGTCTGGAGAAGAGAATGCTCTGGGGAAACCTGATGTGGCCTTCCAGTAATTAAATGGGAACTTATAAGCAGGAGGGAAGGGTGGTGTTATAAAGACTATAAAGAATAGAATGTCTTGAACCTCAACAAAATAATTTCAAAAGTCAGATGGACTTTGCTATAGAAGCTTGTTACGTGAGAGCAAATCTGACTGCAGGAAAATCAAAACCCTTTCGTGGTGACTTTGGTAAGTAACGTGCAGCAAACACAACAGGCATAATGTGTCCTGATTGAAAAACAAACAGAAAAGGACAGGTGCCTGTGTCAGATGTCCATGGCAGCAGAGGATCTTCCAGAAGAAGGAGGCAGCAGAACCTTATGCTCACACTGCAGTACAGGAGCAGAAAACTACTGGGAAGCTCTGGGTTCCTCCTGGGAAGGCAAAACTGCACAGAGATGCACCAGCTGGTTTTGGCAGTGCCCTCCCACCCTCAGATTTCCTGCACACAGCTTTACGCCGCTCCCCTTCACTCTGTCCTACCTCAGAGACCCAAGGAGCACTGATTTGGTACAAAGCACAGCAGTGTTGCGTTAAAATGCAAGTTGTGTTTTCATTGTCAGGGGTATTACAGCCCAGACCTTTGAGCACTGCCTCCAAAAACCGTGCCAGGATGGCGGCTTGGTGCTCCAAAGCTGCATAGGTTCTACTCTGGACCAGTAGGAGTACAGCAGCTCATGGAATGCCATGGGACAAATCAGGCCATGCGCTCTTTGTCGATGTCTAATTGTGGCTGTTTTTTATTGACTACAACCAAACTTGTGGTGCCGAGTTGGTGGCACTCGGAACGCTGCCCTGTAACGCCGCACTGCAGCGCTGCCTGCTGATGCTCATCCTCTCAGTCCTTCAGCTGCAGCTTCTGCATCATCTCCACAAGGCTGTTCATTGCGGAGAACTGGAAAGAAAGGCAAGTTGAGATAGGACAGGAACAATCTGGGGAGATCTCCTTAAGCAAGTCTGATCAGGACACTTCCAGAACGGCCCCATGCAGCACAGCACGTTCCTGCCATTCAGGTCACTGGCGTCACTCCCCACAGCAGCTGCCTATGCTAAGATTCAAGCTCTGCTGGGGGAACGAGGTTTCCAAGGTCGCAGTTCCTGACATGGCAAGGCTCTTTATCACAGCAAAACCCTCCGGCCATTACCAACATGCCCTTCTCAAGCCGGAGGAAGGCATCCAAGCTCCCCTGGGCAGCTCTCACTGATGGCTGATTTCCTCAAACACACAGCTGGGTGTTTTTCTATTACACTGCTTGCCCTGGGATTCTGCAATATCTGTCATGTCTGACAGACGGAGGCGCTGAGCACAGCAAGAGCCGTGTCTGCGCTCACCAAGGACTCACCTCTGCATGTGCAGCAGCAGCTCTCAGAGCAGCCTTCTTCAGTTCCACTCTTCTTGCTTTTCATTGTCTTCTTGCTGTAAAGCAAGAATAAAACTGAATTCATTTTGTCTGCAGCAAAACTGCAGAAACACGGGTACCATAAAAACAGATGTCAGGAAAAAGACAAAGGAAATTGGAAGCCTCTCAGTGAATGACATTTCCAGTGGAAAGGTGCAGAAGACCACCATGGAGGGAACAGAAAGAGACGGGGTTACATGGCGCCTTGGGCCTTCGTAGGCTTCAACTCTTTTCCCCTCTGCAGAGAAGGAAAAAGCAAAGCAAACCCTCTGCAACTTCAGTGTGCTTGATAAGGGCAGCACTGCCCTGCAGGGTGGTACCACAGCACCTTCTTACCTCTGAGCTTGGAGCTCCGTGCTGCAGCAGGCCCAGGCTGTGCTGCTGGAGCCGGCACGCTGCCTCCGCTCTGAGCCCTCGCTCTTTTGTTAGCAGGCAGCTGTGCTGTTGTTTGCTGCTCTGCTTCCAAGCCCTTGCGTTCGCCTCCAGCCAGGGACTTGGAAACAGAGCGGGGGCACACGGCAGGGGAAGGTCTTCTCCCTGAGCTGGGACCTGCTGCTGTGGGAAGCCCTCCAGCCTGGAGACGAGCTCTCTCAGAAAGGAGCTCCTGCACCGCTTTCACGTAGATCTTGGCACCGGGCTCAGCACCTCTCTCTGGCAAGAAAGGAGAAGCAAGAAGATACGAGAGTGCGATACTGCTTTCAGTCTGCAGAATGGGCCACAGTGCTGGGACATCCCATCTGGAGTGCTCACGGACCACTTTCATTTTTTTTTTTCCTTTTTTATTAAAAAAAAAAAAAAAAAAAGAAAAAAATTACTTCCATACTTTGGAACTGTATTGTTAATAGGCTGTGATTCCCATCCTACCCACCCCCTAAATGCACGATTTCTAATAAACACAATTTAGTGAAGTAAGTGTAGATGGAAGCAGTTTTAATTAACGCACCTGTATCAGTGTCTGACTTTAGAAATATGTAGAGCAGTGTTAATGCACGTACCCTGATGCAAGTACAGTGACCAGAAAGTAGCTCACTTGAGTTTTGATGGAGTACAAGGGAGTATGCTGCTGAATATTGAAGGCAGTGAGATACAAATTTGTAACAAACTGGAAGTCTGATTAGAGAAGTGCACTTGCTATTCTAGAAAGGCTTGATTTACTTAGAAAATAGATAAAAACACAACCACAATATAAATTAGAATGTAGGCCAACAACAGAAGGGCAGATGCTGCAACACTGACAAAGTTTAAGCGTGTGCCACTTTTGTTGAGAGGAGCAGGGTATGAAGGTATACATGTAGGACACATAGATTAGTTAACAGCAAGAGACTTCGTGTGTTTTTGCTTATATTTATTACTTTGTAGAGACTTCTGTGAATGTTAGACTTCTTTTATTGTTTCATTGTATTTATGTATAAAACAGGTTGACTATGCTTTTTTAAAATAAATAAGCAAAAAAAGTCTGTATGAATGCCTCTGTCAGCTTTTGTGGGAAGTTACCAGTGAAGAGCTGGTATGGTGTTTTTTGTTCTTTTTAAATAAAACTGTTTAGACCAGTCAGCATCAGAGACAGTAACTGTGTTTTTACTCAAACAGATGGAACACTTCATGAATCCTCAAGCAATGTGTCCTGACTGCTTACATATGAGTTCAGATTATTCTTATTTTTTTAACTAGATACAGGCACTAGCATAAAAACTGGCATGGCAACAGACGCACTTAACTATAAGTTGCATTACAAAAGATCTGTTTTTTGTTTGTTGTTTTTAAATATATTCTTTTTTCTTTTTTTTTTTTAATTAAACTTCATTCTTCTCCCCACAAATGGTTGGTACTGGACTGGGACTGT
This sequence comes from Lagopus muta, assembly GCF_023343835.1. Lineage (NCBI taxonomy): Eukaryota > Metazoa > Chordata > Aves > Galliformes > Phasianidae > Lagopus > Lagopus muta. The sequence continues at coordinate 985,314 of NC_064460.1, forward strand.
TCTTCTTACTGACGAGCCATTTGGTTCCACAGAAAATGGAATATGCCTTGAATTCCCTCTAGCTGCTGTGCCTTTGCAGCAGCATTTCTTTTCAAAACTCTGGCAATAGTCATTAAAATCAGTGAGGACTATATTGAAATTAGTGAGAAATTGGGTTTGAAATTATTAAGCAGTGGTCAAAACTCAACAAGGTACTGAAATGTGTTTGAAGTTCACAATGCTTGGGTTGTTCCTTGGTCCTCGTGCAGATGTTCTGAAAAATGTAATGCCTCGTATCTTTTTTGATCATCACTGAGTTACAGCTCTGTGGGTTTGTCTTTTCGTTTTGGACACAAAATTAATCCACAAACGTTGCTCAATTTAACAGGCTCCTATTTCTCTCTTACCTTCTAAATGCATCTCATGCACTCAAATAGGCTCCAGATGATCTCTTAGAAATATTATGAAACTATAATTAGGTACAATGGTGGGTATTTCTTACTGTGGTTATGACTGGTAGCACTATATAATACTGTTAACCAGATACTTTAAAACTAACAATACAAAAATCTAGTTTATTGCTTTTGTAACTAAATTTCTATACTTAGAGAGTCAATGCAAAGGGGAAATTGTATTTAATGCATTCCACATGGAAAATCTGCATGGCCATTCATAAAGAAGTATTCTATTTTGGTGGAAAAAAAAAGTCCAAAATCCCTGAAATTTTTAATGTTACATCATGTAATTTACATGATTGTTAGCTGATGAATTCAGGGGAAGACACTGCTACATGCTCTACTCCAGCTGAACTTACACCATGCTCACTACAGGCGTGCCAAATGCAAAACTGTACATAGTTAATCAAAGATTGAAACAGCACTCATTGTCAGTTATTGTGCTATGTACTAAGGTTCACACAGCAGATAAATCATTAATTTTAAGAGTTAAGGAGACACGTTTCCTGCTAAATCTGTGAATTCTTCTGGAATGAATTTATAGTCCTCTTCTACCCTTCCAGCCAAAGGTCATTCCAAATGCTATGTGTGGAATTTGTCTGAAGGGTACGGAGTCCAAGAAAGGAAAAGCTGAAGCCCTTATACATTGCTCCCAGTGTGACAACAGTGGTATCTGCATGCACTAACTGGATTCGTAAGAGAGAATCTCTGACAGATTTTTGGTGGAAGTCTCTGTACTTGTGTACGACAGTTCTGTTGCCTGTTCTCTCCTTCATTGAAGCTTCCTATTTAATGTTACGTGTACTGACACGTTCAGTGCACTATCAGATCTCACCAGGAGGTGAGCTCGGCTTCAGCTTCTGTAAAAGCAGTCTAAATAATTTACATTTCATTTCAGACATAGTAATAATATTGGTTTTAATCTAAGCCACCCTTCTTGCCTTGATATGACCCCGGAGCTTGTTGCTAGGATTAAGACTTACCCTTGGCAATGTATGCAGTGTAAAACATGCATTACGTGTGGGCAGCTTCATCGTGAAGAAGAAATGATGCTCTGTGATGTATGCGACCGTGGTTATCACACTTTCTGTGTGGGGCTTGACGCTTTTCCCTCAGGTAATACAGATTTAATTGTTCTCTTCCCACCTCCTCTGAGTCCTGGGGATTCTGTCACAATAGATGTGTTGCTTTTGAAAGAAGTTTAAAAGCAGTGTGAAGGGTCAGAATGAACAACAGCGTTGGAAAGCATCCAGTAGGGTCCCATTTTTTCATAAGCTTTATTTCTGTATATTTAGTTGTGCACAGTTTAACCTGGCAATTCCTGAATAGGAAATGTAATTGCCTTTTACAACAAAATCCAGACCCACTTGGAGCTATTTTGTTTTAAATATACATTTCCATAGAATACTGAGAATAATGATCTCTTTTCTTAAAAGAAACCTGTAAAGACACCTGTATTGCTGCATATTGCTGGAATACAGCTTTCACATTAAGAAAGTGTGCTATTATTTTAATTTCTAAATTAAAAAGTATGCTTAATATAGTATTTGTAAGCAACTTTTTAAACACCTTTCCTTGCCCTTTTTATTCTTAGATGCCATATCTGGAAGTGAGGCACCTACATTTCAGGCAGCTTGTACCTTTGAATCACCTGCTCATTGGTATCTCCTGGCCAACTCAAGGCCCTGTAAAGAAAACTTCAGAGGTGTAACTGGTAGCAGCACTGCTTTTCACATGATACTAAATCCATGCTATGTCTGTGGTGACATATTCAGCGACAGCATTCCCTGTAACTACTACCTCAAATATATATTCCCATTTGGGAAAGCACTAGAGCTTGCTCTCATGTCAGTCTGGGTTCTGTGGCTGATTCAGCTTTCATTCTGACTTAAGGAGAGAATCTGAGCAAAATAGATAATATTGCTACAAAACTTTAAAATGAGCAAAGCAGCTTCTGAGATTCCAGCTGTTGTAATATAAATAGTTAATATTCCTGCTCTTTGCTTAAGCCGTTACCCTTCCCTCCATTAACAGGTTTTAGTACAAGGTCTGGTGCTGAGCCCCTGCCAGCACTTTAATCTGTGCTGCCCAACTGCACTGAAATAACTCACATTGGTTTGGGAAACAAGCCCTCCTAGCCTGTGGCACAACAGCAACATTCTTAACTGCCATCCTCTTCTGCTGTAACCACCCATAACCTTGAACTGCGCTCATTCCTATGAAAACCCAACTTGTAACCTTGTAGTTTGTCATTTCTTTTCTAAGAACCTCTGCCTTAGCAGTGCTGGCCCTTCTTGAGATCCGCAAGTGTTGAAGAAACCAACTGTTACATGCAGTGAGTCGGCAAGGGATGATGAACTGTACATGCTGCTTTCTGTACCTTTTAGAAAAGATACTTCACATTTTAAAGAAGAGCTGGTTTTATGCATTAAACAAAGTGCTACAAACTGCTGAGAACCTGTTGAAATGGTGAAAGGTGCATAACTAGATGAGTGAATACAAAAAAGGTAGTTTCCCATGAATTGATAACTTTCTTTTCGTAGGTCGCTGGATTTGTGATTGTTGTCAGACCCTCCCAGCCCCAGAAGAGGAGGAAGAAGGGGCAAAAACAGCAAGGAAGGCTAAACTCCCCTAAAAAACCTTGCTGTTTCAAAATGTAACTGCACAAATTGAAGTGATACTTTGGTGCTATTTAACCAACCACTTTTAGGAGGAACAATACCACTGCGTTTTTCTTTTTATCCAATAAACTTTTAATTTTGGCTATATAACCATTCTTGTGAGACAAGTCTCTCATCACGTCCTGTCTGCTATCTAGACAAAAAAGTCAAATTCCTGTTCGAAAAGAAAAAGCTTCATATAATGAAATTTAAATGGTACATGCACCATTTGTATAAAATTAAGTACCACACTTATTTATTTCAGTGTACTCATCTGTAAGCTCTGTGAAAAGAAAATTACAGAGCAATTTAAATACATACCATTTGCATAGCAATTAATTTGAAAGACTCAAACAAGGCAAAAAGTACTCCTGGAAAAGACTAACTTTGAGGGAAAAAGTGAACACAATCTGACTTTCTTACGATATTCTGAAAATTTCTTTCAGCAAAAAATTTTCTTTGCAAACTAATGAATTATTGATATAAATTTACAGGGAAAAAAAGGGACTGTAAACATTAAAAAAAAAAAAAAAAATCAATCTCAAAAAGCTATAAAAGGGAGATGTAAGAAAATACCTCTCAGGCTTAAGGTACTATATACTGCATTGCTTTTAATGAGGAATGAGAATGTTCTACTGACAAGTAACAACAGCTGAAGGCTTTCCCTCCCTACTGTAATACTGAAGTAACATGCACTGCATTCAGGTCATGGATTTGCAGAGGTGGTGAGTGACTGGACAGGCCTCTGCTTACAGATGACTGATGCACAGCACAAGCAGTCAAATTATAGCCCCTCCATTCCCTTATTCGGCTGGTTTTTTTCTTCCTTCACCCTACATCCCTCAACTTCAGTACGCTTCAAAGCCATTGCTTGCTAGTTATACTGAAGGTAACCTGTCAGAAGAGCAGGATTCATTTTTAAATATGCTCCAAATTGAGGGGGCACTACAGAGCAGCAGTTTGTATTCCACTCTTTATCAAGGAACTAATGACAGAAAATCATTAGGAGTTAATTTTTCCTAAGCACCTGTTTAGGGATCCCCAGCTCTACATTCAGTTTTAAGTCCTGATCTCTGAAGAATACTGCAAATAGCACAGTTGCTGCTCATTTTACTTTTAGGGAAAAAAAAACTTACAATATAAAATTAAATATGGCTTTTTTTCTCCCCACCACTTTCCTTCTGATTTACGAAAAGTAAACTGAATACTTCTTCAGGAAACAATAAAGAGTATTAAATATTATAGAAAGTTATTCATGTTCAATTTCACAAACTGAAATGTGATTTAGTCCATCATGTATCAATTTAAAAAAGAATTTCAAGTATTACCTTCAAGATTCCAATAAGTATAGTCCAGAAAACAGACTCTTCATCCTGAGATTCATCTTCTGTAGAGTGCAAGTATTTCTGGCTTGCCTCCATCTCCTCTGGATTGTAGGAAGCCTCGCCAAATGGATGCTGTACGACTGTTCGATCATAGTAGACTTTCATTTCAAACTCACTTTCCTGGTGGGAGGGATGCCCATAAATCCCTATTCCCACTGGTCGGCAGAAGTGTGCTGCTATGTGGACAACGTCTTGGCTACAAGTAACAGACTGTAACTCGTACTCGTCAAAGCTGGGGTGAAGAGTCATATCAGATACATAAATCTGCATCACCTTTTCAACTCTGCATCTGAAGTACTATCTTTCCCTCATGATTTAGTCTCAAGTAGCTGCAGTTTCCTGCTCCAATCTGGCCTTGAACAACATGAAGAAGAATCCATTCTTCAGGTACATCCTCTTCCTCAAAGGTATTTACCAAACATAGTACTCAAGCTGCCACAAATACTATCAGGATTCTCCTCCAGCGTGAGGCTCTTACGTTTTATTCTGATTCTTCCTATTGTCAAGTCCAGTACTCTGCCAACACAAAACGATTTAGAGTTAGTATATTTCATTCCTGGATGGAATCAGTTTTTGTTCACACCAAATCAAGCAACTTCAATAAAAGCTGGTTATTTACTGAGAAAACACAACGTGCTAAATGATGTGTAGATTGTTTCTCCGCCCAAAAGCAGCATATTGTCACTGAAGAAGCATGTGTGCACTTTCAAGTTCTTGTTACTATATGAACACTCAGCTCTTTACAGCACTTACCTACACGACAGCTCAGGCTGCTGGGGCAGGGCAGAGAGGGAAGGGGCTGTTACACAGTCAAGGCTCCCGCACCCTTTCCTCTCCCTCGTTGCACGCTGCTGCCCAGGCAGCCTCAGCACAACAGCTGCACTCAATGCACGAGCTCTAAACCTTGCCAAAGACTTCCAAAGAATGCAGCTGACCGAATTTAAATGCCAGTCAAGGGTGCTTTGAAGCTTCAGATGGCTTCCATCACTTCGTGCCTTCTGCAAAGCCTGTACAATTACCTTAAACACGACAGCAATTACTACACTGTTGGTAACCCGGTAGCATCAAAACAAACCGCATGACTCCCACTGAAACGTCACTTAAATCGCACGGGTTTTACAGCTAACAGACGGAGGAACAACAGCACACCAACTTTTCTACAGCTCCCAGCTTACGGTCCCACGGGCCACAAGGCCCCAATTCTGCAACGACAGCATACAAGAGAACAGCCCCGCCCTCGTAACCTTCCAAACCAACAAAAACCCCTCCGAACAGCGACAGAAAAACAGCCTTCTACCTTTCGCGGCGCAGCCCACCTCCAACCCGCCCCGGGGCTTCGGCGACTGCGAGGCCGCGGCTCCGTAGACGTGCGGCAGGGCAGGGCGGCGCGGAGAAATCCCGCCCCAAGGCGGGCCGGCACACCCGGACGGCAGCGGCAGCACAGAGGCAGCGCGGAGGCCGATCTCAAAGAGCCTCCGGGCCCGGCGCCGCCCCTCTCGCTTCGCCGCTCCTCCCGAACCCGGCCCGGACAGCGGCGCGAGGAGCGGGCGCCGCCTCCCAGCCCCGCCCCGCAACCGCCCCGCAACCGCCGCCCCTCGCCGCCTCTCCCGCGCACCGCGGCAGGCGGGCCGGGCGGGGCTGCGCGCTAGCAGCAGACTGAGCTTTCTGCTATCGCGAGAGTTGGGCGGCACGCGCGGCCGTCGCTCTGGCAACCCGCTCCGCCCACCTGCTCCCGTGTGACTGCGCAACGCGCAGCGGCGCTTGTCCCTCTCGGCGACCCGTCGGCAGCGATGCAGTTGCCATAGTGACCTCCCTCGAGCTCTCTCTCCCCGCCCGTTGCTCGGCTGCTGGGCGGCTTCGTCCCGATCCCGCGCAGTTCGGAGGTCGGGACGCACCCCGAGCCGCCAGCGGTGCCCCGCTGGAGGATGGAAAGCGAGGGCGACAGTTGTTCGTGGGGAAGGAGAGAAGACCCTGAGGTCGTCCACGAGGGTTCAAGTCCAGGTTGCCGGAATGCCTCGTCCAGGTGGCGTGCGGACACCAGCACTGCGCCTTCCCGCTGAATCGCAACGAGCTGTGCGTCTGCAATACAGCTGGCAGCCCTGCTGCACAGGTAACAACGCCTCCCGCTGTATGCTGTAGGAAGGCATGGAGAAAAAATCATTGTTAAAAATGATGTTGATTTGCCTATCATTTAATGTGTAGGAATTGGGTTTTGTACTCACAAAACTCACGTTGCCACAGTGAATGTGCAAAGCTACATATTATTAAAACATATTATTTAAAAAAAAAAAACACAAAAAAACGCTCGTAAAGAAATGAGAATGTTTTAAATACTTTTATAATGAATGTTATCAGTACACTTTAATCCATGCAAGTATAACATAGAGTTTCAGGGAATGATTCAGGGAGTGGGCATGAAATTGGACTAAAAATTCAGGGGAAACAAACATGGAAATTAATTAGAGTCACTTAGTGGGAGATCAGTAGACAGTCTGTGTATATTTAATATAAAGACATTTGAAAGCCAGATTCACTGCTGCTAGATTTCCTTCTTCACCTTTCTGTCTCTGTCCACACGCTCTTCAGCAGATGCTGTGTAGACTGTCTCTGCCCAGACTGCTCTCTGCACAGTCTTGAACTATTTTTTTTCACGTTATTTTTATCAAATGTCAGGAAGTTGAGTTCTTTATGTGATTCATCTCTCCATGCTGATAAACCTTGATACCTTAATCTGTTATAGAAAGACTCCTCAGTGTCTAGAGTAAAACCTAGAAAAAGACATCTGTAGCTGTTGTGGCTGTGTTCTGGTTAGTTTGCAGCCTATGGAATCCTAAGACTTGATAAGATGTCCAAAATCTGTACAGTGTTGAAGGCAGCATCATAAAATGTGGGTCTGCAGAACGACTGAGATGAACATAATGATGTGGTGATAAGAGGGATGAAAAATGTCTGTTCTCAGAGCCATTCTTCTCATCCTACTATGCAATGATTTGTAGTGGTGTACTCCCCCGTTCAGCCTTTTCCCAGAGAAGAATTAAAACCAGGAGAAGAAAAGTCTCCCTTGCTTAGTGGTTGAGTGGCTGAAATATTCATCAAAAATATTCAGAAATATTTTTCAAATCTCTGCTCTGCTGGGTTTGAATCAGGATTTCCTGTCTCCAAAATGAACAAGGCACTACTAGGTTCTCTAGACATGCCATTCTGCTACATAAATTCTATCCTTGACATCAGTGAGATTTGATATGCATGCTTATTATTAGTGTTGCAAAGAGTACCATATCTGGTCTAGGTAAGGAGGTAGATGGAGAAATCTTCCTGGTATATAGTTCTGTGCTTTGCTTTCCAATAACCTAGTCTAATTGGACTAGATGATCTTCCAACCCATATTGTTTTATATTATTAAATGATGGGTTACTCTGTATATTTTCCTGACAGATACTGGTATAAATGTCTTGTTAGATAGCTGCTGTGCAATGTTTGTGAGAATCTTGCTGCATCAGAGTTTTAGATTTTGCTAAATCTCAGTAAAAATAAAATTGCTGCAGGGTTAACACCTCAAGGAATTATTATTGGAACTCTTCTGAGATTGGTTCTTCATGTAAGATTTAGTCCAGATGATCAACAGGTATGTGCTGGAAATCGAATCTACATGTTAAGTGCAAAGGTGAGATGCCATTCTTTGTAGCCACAGTGCTGTTGTTTCTTAAAGTTCATCACTGTCAATAAAATCATGATGTGGTGCTGTATGCATTCATATTCTTGTTTAGAAGAAAACAAATACAAATGAATGCTGAATAGCATTATCAATGACACGTCATAAAAATGATGACAGAGTAAAGTGTTGAAGTTAAACGATATCTCAGTGTTATGAAAACATCTGAAAAATTACTCCTTTATCACTCACTTTGAAAAAGCAAATGCAACATGTGGTGTTTTCTGCCAGCAGAATGATATACGTGGCTATATTTGGCTTAAGAAAATCTTGTTGAATTTATAATTTGAACCTAAGTCTGATGTTATTTTTAGCAATAATTCTTAGTTATTAAGACCTTGAATTAATTGCCAGTTTTGTTTTGAAATCTGTTTTGCTTTTATTTTGACTTTCCTATTCGTAGAATGAAGCCATAGAAGTTAAACTGAATGGCCACCTGGCTCCAGTGACTGCTGCTGAGTTTTGCACGTGGGAGAAAAATATGCTTCTATTGGTGTCTGAAGACAGAAGCTTCAAGGCAAGGAAATTCTTGAGCTGCATTTTAAAAAAAATAATAGAATTAATGAATTTTTGAATTAATGTTGTTTTTTTTTTCCTAAAAATATTTGCTGAAAGCTAAGCAAAAGTCATCTTTGATATTATAGAGACCAAGATATTGTTTTTAAGAATTGCTTGCAAAGTTATCATAAAAATTAATTATTTTTATTTATTTATCTATTTCTAATGACAATGAAGGTTTTTCATAGTCAAAACAGTATAGTGAAGTGTTAACTTTGGTGATTTTTATTATCTGGCAAATAAACTCTGGCACTTATCGATTAAACAGAGCCCGACACAATAAGGAGGCAAACAAATAAACAAACCCTGTGGAAAACAACCTTCCAATATTGCATCGCTTTCAGTGGCTGCATTTCCACGTTTTCACCACTTGATGGCCTTTAAAAGTTTTTTTTTTCCTTAAAGATCTAAGTAGGTGCCTATCTTATTTTGTTCTTCCCTATAGGTATGGGACTATTCTACTGGACTGTTAATGTATCAGTCAGGGATATTAACAGGTAAATTTTCCTTTTTTATATACTTTTGCACAGCAAAATGTATCGATCTGAACAATAAAATAAAATCAGTATGTAGGTGTTTAGTTGATCTAGTAAAAATATTTCTAGTAAACTATATGCTAGCTCATATATTTTCCTTTAAAGTGGGTAGATAGTTTCAGTGTATTTTTATAAACAGTTCTTGTACAGAATATGCGTTTAACTGTTGGCATTTACTGAGATGTGCAAATAGTTCTATTGTCTATGTGCTTTTTTTTTTTTCCAAGTTTTTTGTAGGAAATGCAAAGAAAAGAAATACTGTAAGTGTACCATGTGTAGGTTTACTAGCAGGGCTTGTTGAAGGCATACATCGACTTTAAAATCAAAAGCTGTGTTTTATAGAAAGATGAGAACAAAAGGAGAGGAGGACAAGCATCTGTGCAGCAAGGACGCTCCTCTCCAACAGAACTTTTCCTGAGAGTAACCATATGGTTTTCACCAGAACATGCTCCAATTCTGTGCTGGTTGTTCTTGCTTATGGTGCAATTAGAGCAGTTGGAGCACACTTCGACTGGGGGAAGGAACTACATGGGAAATGGTTGTTAAGCTTTGTGCTTATCTATTATTAGATGCCTCAAAGCAAAGGGAGAGCTCAAACCTATGGTAGGAAAGAAGAGGAAGAAGGAATGACTCCCCTCTGAGCCTGTGGCAGTTGCTTTGATTGAACTGGTTTGTGGTAGCAAGGCCATGAGAATAGCAGTAGGTGATCTGACAACGGGGCTCTGAAAAATATTGCTGCTTAAGCCTGGGTGAAAGGGTGCAGCAAACCACGGCCTCTGCAGTGTAGATAGAAGGTTACTGAAAATCACAGCCATAGCATTTTAGGAAGGCAGGCTACAGATCTAGAAATGGAAAACCCACTGCAACAAAAAAAAAGCGAAGACCCTTTGCCTTAGGGTTTTGTTGTTGTTGTTGTTGTTTTGTTTTGTTTTTACCTTTCTCTATAAATAGGAGCTAGCAATTTTGAATAAAATTTCTGATTCCTGTGTATTCTGGAACTGATTGCAACTTTTTTGGAACAGAATTTCCTTTGCTAAGTCTACTAATTGACGACGAAAAGAGACAGATCATCACTGGATGTGCTGAAGGACAGGTAGTAGACAAAACAAATAATCTCTCTGTGACAAAATAGTCAACAATCATTAATTTATCTATCAAGAAGCATCACAATTTGCATGCTAGTTTTAAAATGCTACAACAATTATTTTAGCAAACATAACAGTGTAACACCTTTATTACAAAATGCAATTTTTTTCTCAAAACCATGAAAGTTTTTAGAACTGCAATCAGTGAGTATATGTACACTGAGATACTATATGTATCTGTTTTAAAAGAAAAAAGATGAAAAGCAGAATTCTCATTTTTTGGCCAAGAAAAAAACAAATAACCATAAATGGGAGAGACCATGATTTTAATGTGGTGGAATTCTAAGAAAAATGTAATAAATGTACTTGAAGCACTTGAATTCTTCTTTAATTTAATGCTAGGAATAAATTAATCTGATTTTTTTTCTGTGGCATATTGAAGCTCTCTTCCTTCAGTGTAAGTGTTCAATGGGTCATGAAGAATGTTAAATATGTAAATATGGTGATGCCTAAAAAGACAAAGGTATCAATGAGATTAACTTATGTGGCCCATTAAGCAATTGCACGCAGGTAGCCTAGGATTTTTAACTGTAGGTGAGTCTGTGAGGAGTTGTTTTTAAAAGACATAAACATATGGGAATTAGACATGCTGTTCAAATTGATAATGGCTTCTTCTGCTAATAATGAAATTACCTTTGAAAAGTTTGGGATGTAGATAGATGTAATTTAATTTCTGGTCCCAGGTAAGATGAGTAAAAATTCATTACTTACATAAGCAGAGTTCAGTACTGAACCTCTAGCTCATATTTGTATAATTTCATTGCAGTTGCTTTTCTTTTGTTTTCTTTCAGCTTTGGATCTTCAGTTTAAGCAGTGATCATAGTTACCGTTGTGTGGCACATACGGACTTAAAGAAAGAGCAAGAGAAATTCTATAATAAAATCTGGAAATCTGAAGAAGAATTAGGTAGCATAGTGCTTCTAGTATGCTGGTTTTGCTGTATTTCAATTGTTATTGACTACTGAGTGTGTGTGCCTTTTATGCCATGAAAGGTTCGTGTAAGTGATGGAGTTTTGAATCTCAGTCACGTGGAATGTTTGACTGAAGTTGATATGAAGGTGGGGGTTGGCATACAGGGAGGAATTACGCATATGTGTCTCTAATAACATCTTGGATAATGTATCTGCTTGTAAATCATTGCATGATACATGTGAGAATAAAATCAATTCCTAAAAAAGATAATCCATTGTCAAAATGGAGTACCATTTCTCCGTTACCTTTGGAGCTTCTAAGAATCTTCTATTTTACGCTGCGTTATGTTATTTTATGCTATATGTTTTGCTATGCTATGTTGTTTTACGTTTAGACCAGAGCCCCCATGATATATTATTTAACTGACAGTGGTATTTTTATAACACTGAGTACTTACAAATGAATAACGACTGCACCTCAGCAAGGTGATTCTCTGGCTCAAGACATCTCCATCTTTTGAAATGGAAAGATTGTGTGGTCTTATTTCATGCTATTTTACTGCATTACTTTTAATTCTCTCTTAAATCCCTTCTGTTTGCCTTATTTCATTGTTTTGTTGACTGATTATATTGTTGATTGTTTTTTTTTTAGGTGAAAGGCAAAATGCTTCTGAGCTTTGCAAAACAAACAGCATGAAACCAGAGGGGTCAGTGGAAGCATCATTTCCTGTTCTCCTAATTGAACACTGTGACTATTCAGTATGTTTCCACAATGAAGAAAATATGTGAGTCCTTTAAAATATCACCAGGTTCTTAGGTTATTTTCACTGCATCAATTTTAATTGAAACTTTTTCCTTTAAACTACAGATTTTAAAAATGCATTTGAAATCTTCTATGGGATGGCTTATTATTTTTGTCATATTGGAATCAAGTTAGCTAGTATTACTGTGTCTTATATAGTGAAAAAAAAAAAAAAAGCTTTTTATCATACTCAGGTATGTTTTCTTTTTCTTTTTTCTAAAATAATGTATCAAAGTGCAAGACCAGTTTTGAAGGGTAGGTAATATAGCAACTGCTTTAGAGGAGGAACAAATTTAAATGAATTCTATCGTGAATGTTTTGTAACTGCTTCTCTTATAACTTTAGTTAGGAGTATCTATGGAACTAAAACACACTGTAAATTTGCTGTAAAATGATTGTAGCAAGTGATTCAGATCTTCATCTGCAATTCTAATAAGAAAAATAGCTGAATGTGACACAGTGAGTTTTCATGATTTCATATCATACGCCTCATTTACTTCTAACGCTGTGTTTTCTTGAGCCTGATCAAGTTTAGTGTAATGGAGTTAAATAGAATATACATGAAAAGGTTGCCCAGAGAGGCTACTGAGATACGGAGATATTCAAGACCTGTCTGGATGCCTACCTATGCAATCTATTGTAGGGCACCTGCGTTAGCAGGGGAATTGGACTCAATCTTTTGAGGTCTCTTCCAACCCCTGCAATTCTGTGATGGTTATTTGATGAGTGAATTCATAGTCATTGTGGACACAAGAGCTAATGTTTTTAAGAAGCTGGCATTTTTTGGTTAATTGATGTGGTGTGTTACATGGGAATATTACACACGTTTTTTTCTCTTTCTACTATATAAAATCATTCTTCTATGTGTTGCAAACATGAAAATAAAGGATGAATGCTATTTTTCTTCTTTTTCTTAAACTGTTTCTTAAACTTTTAATAGCTGTGCACATAGACAAGCCCTGAGATAAATACTTCAGATGATTTCATAATTAATTTACGTTATTGTGGTGGCTTAACCTAGTTAACAATTACTGTTTTGTTCAGTATGCTGTTAAGTAGATGATCAATGTCCTATTTCTGTTTATATACAGAAGTATTTTTCATATTGCTTACTCTCACAGCAAGGTAGTTTGCATTTTTAATCAATTTCACTAGATAATTATGTAATTTAAGAAATTTGATTTTTTAAATTATTTTTGTAAAATGCTGTGTTAATTCTTTATTTCATAAATTCGTAATAGTTACTGATGTGAGTAATTTAATTATAATAATTTTTAATTTATTCTGATGCTTATTCTGGATTTAGCATAAATTCTCCAGGAAATATACATATAAAAATATTTAGAATAACTCTGCAGGTGGTATTTATTGCATTATTGAAATGGTAATAAACTAGGTTTAGACATCTCAATATTTTTCCTTTCTTTCTGCTTTTCCTTTTTTTTTTTTAATTTTTTTATTTTTCTGAAGTAAAAATAAAGAATATCCACTGGAAAGTTCTCCTCCAATCAACTGTGAGGCAGAAACATCCGTTATTTTCAACCAACTACAATTTGTTGCGTTCAGCATTCTGGTATGAATGGTTTCATTAAATGTACTGTTGTGACCTTGTGGAGACAGAACAACAAAATTTGTGTGGTGTTGTTTATAAAAGCTATGGTTTTCCTAGGTAACTTCCTAGAAAAATCTGGCATCTGCTGCCTGGTCATCATTTTTTAACTTGCAATACTGTGCAATCTGCTAATATGTATCAAATGATTCTAATTCTCCATTGATTTTCTATCTTGTTTGCTTTTGGCCCCATTCTATCACTTTTCCACCACAACTTGCAAATTAGTGGTGTAACACTTCAGAAGGTGATCTTCTGAGTCATGTCCTTGGTGTCATTAAGGCATGTTAGAAGCTGAAGTTCTGTTTCAAAAGAATCAGAATACTCCTTTTTTTTTTTTAATTTGAAGATCATTCAGTTTTTACGTATCTATTAAAACTATAAAAAAGAATTCTTGAATATAATCCAAAGAAGGATGTATTTTTTAAAGGCTTTGGAGAAGCAAGTTGTGTCATTGCTTTTGTCATTTCCAATCCAGGTAAATATTACACAGGAGCCTTTTCCTAGGACAGCAATCAAGTGTATCACTGAGTACATTATGTCAATGCAAACCACAGGATATAAAAGTATTTAAAAATATGTATCTTTATCAGTATTTTGGGTACTAGAACAGTAGCCAACTCTAGTGGACGTGTCAGGAAGATTTTTATTTTAACATCTGCTATATATTTTCTATTTGCATTGGCTCAGCTCTGCTTGTCTTCCTATAGTTACTCCACAATTCACATGGAAGTTTAGACTCAATGGCATTGGATTCAGTTGACTACAGATACTCTTAACTTTACTGCCAATTATTTTAAGCAAAATGAAAACTTCAGAAATAGGAAGGGCAACTAGGTGATAGGTTAACCTTCTGGCTTATGGTTAGTTTAACAGGAAAATTATGCTTTAGCTCCAGCTATCTCAGACAAAAGATGTTTAGTGTCTTAGAATCCATTCTCAATGACCTGTCTTGCATTTCAGGGAAAAGAGATGTTCCAGCGGGCTGTAGGCTTTGCACAGTTTTATTTTATGGATACATTTATATTGCTGTGCTGTGGAGCTGAATTTCATCTATGAAGTTTCCATCTAGATGCGGCGAAGGATGACCTAAAACGGTGAGTTAAATCCTCATCAGCAGAGCAGTGAAAATACATGAAACTCCTTTTACTGATTGAACTGAGATTTTCTTGGGAGTAAGGTGGGATGGAGGGCTGTCTTAGGAGTGATATTTAGATGAAAGAGTTGAACCAGCTAATTGACAGAACAAAGAAACTTTTGTGCAGTGGGGGAGTAAGTAGGGCGAAGGGATTATCAGTAATTCTTATACTGCATGCAGTATTGGAGAACATTCTCTGTCTTCAGAAATCTCAAGTAAGCATTTTAAGAAAATTTCCAAAAGTATTATGCTCAGGTCTGGAATTCAGATTTTGAATTTTCATAATATTTTAAATGACTTTATCAAAATATTTAAGCAACACTATATTTAAAGTATTTCTGTCTTTTTAATCGCCGTTCCTATATCATGTCTATACAATGACTAGTACAATATGTCTTGGCTTTTCTTGTTGAGAAATTGCATGCCAGTCATTTCACATAGCTTGAAATTTTCTTACCATAAGCATCTCTGCTCTCTGAAGATCAGTTGCATGAAGTTCATGCTGTTGTGCCAGAACATTCAGATCATTTATCTGTCCCTCAGAAGGTGTCATCCATTATCTGTGAAATAAAATTTTGAGGGGCAGGGTGGAGAAGAGAAGTGGCATTGGGAAAGTGGAAATGGATTCTTAAGTACTTTTTTCTTAATGAAATGTATATGATTTCATGAAGTTCTACTCCCTTAATCTTTTAAGGGATAATTAATATTTAAATGTATGACTTCTTATAATTGAGTTGCTTTTATTGTTTAAACAGTGCTTCAGATGATAATCTTTTTTGAATGATGCTTTCCTGACTCTAAAAGCCTGTCTTAGTACTTAAGAATTTTGATGCAGGAAGTAAAGCAGTTTGATCATCAGTTCAACTGTTTTGTGATGACATTATACAGATGTGTGGTATGTAAATATTGGATGACAGTCTATATACTCAAATTATTTTGAAAAGTCTACATAAATTTAAATTAATTATTGACATATTTAGCCCTTCCATCACTGAAAGTAATTAAAAATACAGTGGTGTGGGTGTTGGGGTGGTTGGTCTGGGATGAGGAAGAGCACTAACTCAGTAAGCACGTGTTCTTTAGTTTCATAAAGGGATTTGTACAACCCTTTCTGAAGGACACCTCTCTCTCCATTTTCTGTGTTTTCACTTGTATCTCACATTGGTCTTGGATCATGCAGCTTATTTCCTTTTGAATGAATGTGAACAGGAAGAGCAGCAGCTTGAGCAAACGGAATGCTGTCTATGTGTTAATGGTATTCAATCCACAGAACCAGATAAGATAGACCAAAGTAGATCACCAAAACTCATTTGGAGGTTGTGTTGTCAGCACTATTTTCTTCTATATATATCTTCTCTTCTTGTGCTGCTGATTAATGTATTATTAATCATATTAGTCTTTCTGTGGTTCAGTTTTGATTTGTAAAACTGAATTGAGCAACGACATTTTTCCTGTGTTTTTTTTCTTTAAGTGAAAAATTAAGTCTACCTCAGTTTGTTACCACTGCAGTCGGTTATTCTGATCTTATTTACATGAAAATCTTTCACATTGTGTCTGGTGTCATATGCTTACAAACTGCATCTGGTTAGGTCCAAAATTACATTACATTATCTCACTAGAAAAGAGAAAAATATCCCCAGATCCTCAAAATATAAATGATAAATGTGTGGTGGTTTGCCTCTTGCTTGAGACCATGATTTCTCTAAAACTTTTTAGGTAGTAATGAGTGGAAGATAAAGGATTACAGGTGAAGGAAGGCACAGGGTTTTGATCCAGATATTCTGCTTTAGATGTATATGGAGGAGATAGGACGTGCTGGTAGTTCAGAAGTTGTACTTATGTGTAGTTCATTTTCTCTTGGGAATTATAAATTTATAACATCAGTGATGTTTTTGTTAGTTATCTTTGATCAACAGAATACGCTCGTTGATTTTAATATTGCATTTGGAAACAAGTAGGATACCTTCTGGAAATTTGCTTTTCAAAATGTCTGGTAGCAGGGCTAGTATTTATTGTCTCAGTCTACGCTTTGTACCAGAGGCCTTGCAGAACAGAATGTATTATGAAGCAGTGGTAGAGACTGTCTGAGATATTTTGAGTTTTGGTGTCATAAGCATCTCAATTATTTTTTGTTCAAATTGTGTTTTATATGTCCATATTGTTTAACTCAAGCTTTAAAGGAAAACATCTGGAGAAAATAGCATTAGCAATGATTACTGTGGAAAAAGCAGAACTGACGTTGCTTGGCAGAGAAATGTAAATGGCAGAGGATGAATGACAGGGACTGCAGCCACCTACTGTTAGACAAAATCTATCCCTTTCCAAGGAAGAGTACATCTTTGTGTTACTCTTGAACCTCAATTTCTTGGACTCTTTGGGAGTGTGATTGGCTTTTATTACTACTGCCTTAGGAGAGAAGAGGTAAATATTGCTTTCTTAGTAACACAGGAATGACTTTGCAGTGGGCTGCTACTCCGCTGCCTCTGAGTGTATCTTTGAAGGTGATTGAACATCTTAGCTGTGGTAGATTATGTCATGAACCATGGAATTTTATGAGCATGAGCATTTTTGCTGCTCTTGTTTGCCTCTTGGTCAGCTCGGACTACGGCTTTATCTATGGTGTCTCTACATCTCAGAACTGACCAATATAAATCCAGGTTAGCAGTTGAGAGGATTGACAAATTTATTTATAAGTGGCCACAAAAAAAAAAAAAGATCTAAAGGACAGAACACCAATCCTACAAGGACAGGCTGAAAGAGCTGGGATTGTTCTCCTCTCCCTGCTGGGGAGCTTGGAGAAGAGAAAGCTCCAGGGAGACATGAGAGCAGTCTTCAGTCTGTAAAGCAGGGCTGTAAGAAGGAAGGGTTACAGATTCTTTAGCAGGGCCTACTATGATAGGGCAAAGGGAAATGGCTTCAAACTAAAAGAAGGGAGATTTAGACTGGATATAAGGAAGAATGTTTTACAGTAAGGGTAGTGAGGCATGGGGACAGGTTTTCCAGAAGGACACTAGATGCCCTGTCCTTGGAGACCTTCAAGGTCAGGCTGCAGGGGGCTCCAAGCAACCTGATCTAGCTGTAGATGTCCCTGTTCATTGCAGGGGGGTTGGACTTGATGACCTTTGAGGATCCCTTGCAACTCAAGTGATGTATGATTCTAAGTGTGTTTACTTAACTACTACAAAACATGTATTTTCTAGTAGCCTGTCAAAACTGACTTGAGGCTACAGTGTGTTACTGTGTAAATCTATTCTACAGTTTTTTTGTTGGAGCTAGCTGTCCTGCTAGTAACAACCACAGACAATTGAAATACTATCACTAATAGATTTTATAGTTTTCCAGGCAAAGTGTGGAGGAAAACAAAAACAAAAACAAAAAGCAACTAAAATCCAGTGATTCCTGTGGTCTTAAAGATTGATTTGAAAGTTGTCTCTTCACAGAGTTAAATTTTGAATTATTGCTATATTCTCTTTTTTTTTTTTTTTTTTTTTTTTTTTTTGAAGCAGAAATTTTCAAACCTTTTTTTAGCTTGTTGTAAATGCATGGTATGTATGGTACGCTTTGAATGACTCAAACTCCCTTTTGGTAAGATTTCAGTCTGCAGTTTATCACACTGACACAAAATAACTCAATGAATGTTTCATGGAATATTTGTGGAGAAAAAACGCTAGGTTTATTCATTTTAAAGTAGGCTGTCGTCACCACAGCCAGATAATCTACACAATTTATCTTTAGAATCTACTAACATTTATATTCAAAAGATATGTATAAAAAAGTTTCTTTGCTTAGAAAAAATCCTAGAGCTATACACAGAGGATGGAGAGTTCATGATGCTTCTGGTAGTGACTAAAGAAAAACCAAGAAAATATTTCTGCTGTTTCAGTGCACTTCATATAAATAACCTCTGTCATTTGCTGAAAAAACAAGTCTTTCATTAATTATTTGGTGTTACCCTGGTGCCTTATAGGTGTCCTCACAATGAGCCATAAAGCCAAAAGTTTTCCACATTACTGTATCTGCCTGGCTCTGCGAGTTATGGCATACTTCAGGCAATGAAAAGTTATGTTTAGAACGGATATTTTTATTACGGGCAAAGGATAATTTTGTTGCAGTGCAGATACTGATCATATGTAGACAGCTTGAGCCCATTAGCCTGTACGAGCTATGTCTCTGTAGTCACCCTGCCATGTCTGTGTAAAACTCTGTACTGCTCTTATTTGCTTATTAGCAAACTGATTCTTTGCGTAAAGGTAACTCAGATCTTGTATTTCACTAAAATTAATCAGCTCTCCAAATCTTGGTGTCAGCAAAGTGCAGTGCAAAGGCATCTGACTGGCCCTCTACTTGAGGGTTAGCTCTTGTCTATGGGAGATCATTCGTGCAAGCCTTGTGCGTTTACATTCTCTCCTTAACCGTTTCATGAACTCTCCTTGACCACCTACTTGCCAAACAAAATACTGATCCTACTGCATTTTGTGCAGTCTATCCTAAAGCTTTCCAGGTGCCTGTTAAAGTTTCTACTTTGCCTGTTTCCATCCCAAAATCACCAGTTGATCTTCTCTGGTGTAGAACAGCTGACTGAAACGTAAAACACACCCATGCAGAATGAAATTCTGTTTGTTATACCTAAAGTTTTAGAGTTGAAATATGATGATGATGGATGTAATACAGGAGCTTTTGTAAAAGTGAATAATCAGAGGTTAGTTGCTCAATTGGAATGTGAATGGAATGCTGGGGGTGAGAAGACTGCAGCAGTGAAAAGCATAATCTCATTTGAATTACCATATTTGAGCTAATTTCCTAATTATTTTTTTAAATGTACAGTGTCAAATATAGGAAAATATGTAATAATAAAAATGAAAATAGAAATTGCAGCCATATAATTCTAAGAAAAATCATAAAGTGAGATTACATTTTATGGAGAGTATGGCAGAAATGTTAATTTTACATGTATATATACTTGATTTAAAATTTCATAAGAGTAACGGGTACAGAACCAGCAGACGAATCTTGAGAACATCCAACAGATTGTGTTTGTAAAGCAAATGTCACACTGTGTCTGACAAAATTTTGTTCTATCTGCAGAGCATAACATTTTCTCCTCTGAGTCTGGCTGGGTGGATTTCCTCCATTTTATTTTTAGAGCTGCTTTGCTATGAAACATGAGTGCTGTATTTGATACAAAACAAAAACATGCATTTTTCATTTTTGCTTAAGAAGCAGTCTGAATGCCTAGAGGAATAAGTTGGTGAAGACAATAGATGCTTATAAATGCATTCCATTTATTACTGTCAAGTAATAATAACAGCAAAATAATGTTTTTTGGGAAAAATCCCTTTTCCATTGTGCTGTTTTAGTGAAATATCCATTAGGACTCATCTTAACAGTAAAAAAACTATTAAATGAGGGGCTTCTGAGCTGTGTTTCCTTATACAATTTCTAAGGATTTCCAGAATTCCTTCTCTCACTTGCAGAATGCTGTATTTTGAATATGAGCTATGGGCACAGATTGCTGTTTGGTTTTTCTTGTAAACTATACATGATCTAAGTGTTTTGAATAGATTCCAGCTGGCATTTGGAATGTTGGCTTCTGCTGTGTCATGCACCATTTGAAGTTTTACCATCAATAACTTCTCTGAACGGTTGTATTGTGCTGCTTACTGAGTGGTTTTTCGCTTCTCAGCGCATTCTTTTCCCAAATTTCGAGTTTAATTTATGTTTGGAGTTTGGAACAAATTCTGTCTATGAATGACTCAAATCAGAATGTTTTGTTTGCACTGCAGAATATGATGCACTCTCCACTGGGAAGCTGCTAGTCTGGCAGTGTTAGCTGGTTTTCCCACTATCTTACCCAGTGTTATGAAGCATTGCAATCTCATGACTTGAGCAGCTCTTGTTCCTTTTACTTCAGATATTGAAACAGAATTTTTAAAGCACCTTGCAAATAATGAGGTCCTTCAGGAAAGTTAGGTGCATTATTTCAACGCTCCTGTAAGTGATACGGAGGTCTGTATAAAACAAATATAATTCCACTTTCTTGAAGCATGAGTTATACACCTTTATTGCTTTTAAACAGAATATCCTTTTCTGCCGAAAATCTTTGAGTTTGCAGTATGCCATTTAAAACCATGGTTTGGCTTTTGAATTTGCTATGATCTGCAAAATATTTTCCTGAGGAAAAGGTGGATTACCCAGTGATAAAATGAACTTTCATTCTCTTGGCAAATAGAGATGGGGAGGAATAATGCAGAAACAAAATATGTTCTCAGTCCCAGGCCATGTTGTCCCGACGCATATAAGCATTGTAAATCTGTCAGCCATAGAAGATGAGTACTGACCAGAGGAAAATTAAACCTTAAAAAAAAAAAAGAGAAGAAAAAAAGAACAGTGACAATACTAAATTCACAAAACTCATTGATTTTTATGTCATATGGAATAATGAGAATGTTGCATTAAGGAACTTTAGGGTATGCATGTTAGTGGCAGAAATGCTTTAGGATAGTTTATTTTAAAAGGCAAATCTTTATTAATCTTTCGTGAAAGTTCTGATGATTACATTGCTAATGAAGACTGACCAATGCAGTTCAGCAAAATGAGCTGTATGAGCACTTGTTTGCATGCAAAGAGAGTGCATATAATGTGCAGACTAGGGTTAACCTTCCTTCTTGCTTCAAAAAGAAAATGCAAACTGGACAGACCATGAGAGAGCCTGGAAAAGAGGTTGTCTCTGCTTCTTCAGTGTTGAGTAAAAGAGAACAACTCTTAATCCAATTGTTTAATTGCATAATGGAAAATTGCAACGAGGCAAGAGAGATTTTCTTTTTTCCATTAAGCACTTTTGTAAATAAACTATGTGGCATCAGGTCTGGAATCCAATTGAAGGACACCACTACAGCTGGACAGCTGGTCACACAGTGCTTTCAGCTGACGCACAAAACTGTTGTAGTTTTTAAGCTCCCACTTCTGTAAGCATTTCCTGTTGCACTGAGTTATTTCCAGAGTTTTAATGTGTAGTTTTAATGTGTACTGATTCCAAAGAAATAGTGCCAAATGTAGAGTGTAAAAAGTAGTATTGAAAATCACTTTAGGTTACTAGAATATTAGAGGGTAAAGTGCCTTTCAATGTATCTATGTACTTACTTCCTGACATGATTTCATTCATTAAATTTTGTTTCTTTTGTGCTGATTGGGCAGAAAATAAGGCCTCACCATTCACAATGAAAACACAGAAGAAGGTCCATCAGAGTTCTATTCAAGACCTAGAATGAGGGGCTTCCTAAGAGCTAAACTTAATCAGAATTTTGTTACAGATCATTAGTGGACGCTATTCAAACCGTATCCTCGGTGCAATTCTTCTTTCATTTTAATTTCCACTACGTCTGTAATTTACAGATTTTATGCTTTAAAAATTGGAATGACTTAAAAGTCAAAATTAGGACTGCAACACTTAAAACTTAGAGAACATCAAAGTGATTGGAGTTTATACAGTAGATGGTAAGGACAGAATTTGACAGCAAATGGAATTTTGGATTGTAGGGAGAAAGCTGTACAGTATTAATGACAGATGTTCACAATTGTGGCATTTTATTAATATCGCAGTTAATAAAATTGGAATTAATCTGGAAATCTAAATGGATCGCAAGTACATGTAACCCATGTGAATGGATCAGAAGCTTTTGTAATTTTCCAAGATTTCATGCACAAGAGTGTGTTAAGTATCTGCTAGACATTGGCTGTACGCACAAATAGTAGAGTCTTAAAACACACAAGTGATTTAGGCTTAAAAGAACTTACAAATCCAGCTTGAAGATGTGATTGTATCCTACTCAAGGCACGTATTCAGCTATTGCTTATTCATTTACATTATTTATTCACTGTTTGAGTTTTTAGTCCTTTAGCTTGACTCATGAAGCTGTTTTTGTTGAATGCCTCATGCAAACCCACAGTGGGTGGTCACAGTAAGTTGGCAGTTAGGGGGGGTCCATCAATGACAAATAGCTCTTCAGTAGAGTGTATCATGGGCGGTCCAGGAGTTTCCTGGGAGGGACTATTTCAGGAAAATGCTGTGGCCAGAATGGGAATGGTCCTCTCTGTTTAAAGATGTATTTTCAAAGTCTGCCAGGCATGACTGACACTGGGACAGCTGCTCCACTGAGGAGAAGAGAAGGGATGTTGTAGAAAAAGAGGATTCTACATGTAATGCTTCCATAGAAGACAGTCATATAGTTCACAGTCTCATTTTGAAGTGTACTTTATTAGCTGGCTTTTTATAAGTGAAAAAAAGCAGAGTTTACAACTCTAAATTTGTAACTCCAGAAGCAGGTACTGTTACTAGATTGTGGTGAGGTAGTGAAAGTCGCACCTTGTAGTGCGAATAGTTAGGTAGTGAATGTTAGGTATGTGAATAGTGAATAGTTAGGTAGTGAATGTTGCACCTCGATAGTGAAATCGAGGTGCAACATTCAAAGTATTTCAAAGACTGTGTAAAAAATCTCTTCCCAGTTCACTATTGAATTTTAAAAAGATACCAAACTATGAAGTATTTCAGAAGCTGAAGTTTCTGCAGAATGACCCATTTGTCTTATATCAATGGGCTGTAGATGCTGAGGATGAATGATGAATGGTAGCTTGATGTTTTTGATACCCTGTATGACAGTGTGTGACACACTTTATTTCTTTGCCTTATAGAAGTGGCAGTAAAACATCAATCACACAAGTATTTGTAAGAAAACCGCTGCCTCCATCTGTGCTATTCTGTTTTTAGTGATTTTCTATTTAAAAATTATAGCAAAGGAAAACTGTTGAATTCCCATGTTGTCAATAAATGATTTCATGTCAGCAGCTGCATGCCTGTCAATGCCTGTCTTGCCTGACTTGACAGGGCAGTGAGACTGTCAGAAATGCATTTACCATGTGGGCTTCTGCATGGTATTTGATCTGCAAGGAATCTGTTCTCTGTGGAAACTGCATGGATGCTGATTCAGCACTGCAGCTGGAGAGAAGTGAGAAGGAACTATAGCTATAATTGTGAATTAAGTGTAGGTAAGGAAAGGATAGCAAGGGAAAGAAAACAAAGGGAGCCACAAGAGCAAGCGCAGACAGAATTGCACATTTTGACTTAATCACAAACAGTTACTGAAATAAGTATTTATTTGGTACCAGCAGTAGGGATGTTTTAAACCTCTGGCAGCCTGCAAGAAAGCAGGAACATGTATGCTTTGGGAAAGATCATTTTGTGTGCATCCTCTGTGTCTGCTTCATTCAGAAAGTTTCTTACCACTGAATGTAGTTAAACAAAATTGAGAGATTGCTTACCCTTGTTATAGATTATCTTTGCACTTTCTAGATGGCTTGCATTGCTTATCCTGCCTTGTTGCAAATTGCTTTTGTGCTGTAGAGGAATTCTACAGACAATGTAACTGTGAGTTTTGGAATTTTGCATCACACTGGCATTCAGCGTATCCAAGGTAAAAAAACTCCTAGTTCCAAAGAAACTTAATCTATGTTTGACATTAGCAATTTCTGTTGAACACCCATTTTAGGTTATTTATTGGAGACATGCAGGATACATTATTATAGCTGATGTAATGTGGTCAAAATTGTTTCTAACTGAAATGTTACATAAAGAAGAATAATATATATATACCTCAATTGTTTTAAAACTAGTAAACCTTTTTAATCTAAGTAATGATGATAACTAAAAAATAATACTTGTTTGTTTTCCCAGATCACAGTCATTTTCTTCCATTAGTGTATGAGAATTTACTATGCTCTTCCCTTGTGCACTGAGGCAGTTATGCTGTCATAGAAGGCCACTGAGTTGGTCAGGCAGGACTTGCCTGTAGTGAAGCCATGCTGGTTTTCTTCTTTCACTGCCCTGTTTTTCTTGTGCTTCAGCACCGTTTCCAGGAGGATCCGTTCCATGGTCTTCCCTGTCGCAGAGCTGAGGCTGGCAGGTTAATAGTTCCTTGGCTTGTCCTTTCTACCCTTCTTAAAAATGGGTGCAACGTTGCCTTTTTTTTCAGTCACCAGGGCCTTCACCTGACTGCCACAACTTTTAGATGCAGCTAGGAATAGAAGGACCATGAGAAATAATTTCAGTGGAATTCAAGGGCAGAAGGTACTTTAGAGAAATTGGCTGGAAAACAAAACAGATCAAAAGAAAACAACAACAACAAAAAAAACCAACCAACAACAAATAAACCAACTGCAAATGGCATGTTCTTTGTTATTAAGCAAGTGAGAAATGATCTGTAGCTAGAGAAACAAACTTGGACAACAGCAGGCCTTTCAAGGACACAGAAACTAAGGAATGTTTACACTGGAAGGAGGAAGAGCCAGTTGAAAGTGATATGTTAATAAGAAATGGAGGAAATAAGGTATAATGCTGTGTCTGTGGGGCAAGAGAAGGAGAACAGAAGAGAAACTTCTCTGCTGGCAGGGAAGCAAGCATTGCAGTAAGGGAAAAGAAAACAAGAATGTAAAAATACTGTGGAGGAAGAAAGAGAGTTATGGAAGAGTAGGGACTATGGACATTAAATTTGGTATTAGAAAAGTAACATTATTTAGTCAAGGTAGTAAGAACACCAAAAGCAGACAAAGACACTTCTCAGAATCTTAATTAAAACTTCTGATTGAAATGTATCCAGGTTAAACTGTTCTGCTCATCTGGTCTGCTGCAGCAGTGCAGTTTGCTGGTTGAGGCTCCTGAATCCATACATATATTAAACAACATTTACTGTACTTGGACAGAGTTTTACTGGGCGTTTCAATTCCAGCTAATCCATATTTGAACTTCAGTAGAATTTGTCTTGAAAGATCTGTCCTCACACAGGTAGAAGGGATGACCCTTTATGGCATCCTGACATGTTCTGTGTTGGCACTGCGTATCATTACATAGAGTGCCATGAAACTTAGTGTTTCTGGGGAAAGAGGATAAAGTAGAGGCATCCTCCTTAAAAATTCATGCAAGTCTTCCTTTTCAACGCTACCATGAACCAGTTTGAGCATCTTAAAAAAAAAAGTACTTCTTTCTTTTAGCTATGAAGGGCAATATAATATTTCTTATGCATTAAAATTCATAAGTGTGATGGCAGCTTCAGAGTATGCTGTTCCAAAGTTCCAAATAGTTTGTTCCTGAAAGAAATACATCCACTAGGAATATACTTTCTCCCTGTTTCTGATCTGTTTCACCAAAAGGAAAAACCTTAGACAGGCAAATTACAAAGAATGCATGGATCTGGATCATGAGACAAGTTCAAAGACAAGGATGTTGAGGAGAGCTGGCGGCTCTTCAAAGATGTCCTCCTGGAAGCACAAGAGGTCTCCATTCCTCTGAATAAGAAAGTGGGCAGGCAAGGTAGGAAACCGGCATGGCTCAGCAAGGACCTGCTGAGAGAACTGAGGGCGAAGAAAGGGGTGTACAAGCTCTGGAAACAAGGCTGTGTCACCTGGGAAGAGTACAGGAATGCTGTCCGGACTTGCAGACGTGGGATCAGGGAAGCCAAGGCGCAAGCAGAACTGAACTTGGCAAGGGACGTGAAAAACAATAAGAAAACCTTCTACAGGTACATTGCCCAGAAGATACAGGCCAAAATGGGCGTACCTACTTTGGTAAATTTAAAAGGAGAACTGGCTTCAACAGATGAAGAGAAAGCTGAGGTGCTGAATGAGTTCTTCACCTCGGTCTTCACTGGTGGCCAGGATTCTAGTCTTTTTCACGTCCCTGAACCCTGCATCCCCAAACCTCTATGTGGGGACCAAGGAGGTAAATCCCTCCCCACTGTAAGGGCAGAGCAAGTCCGAGAGTGCCTCCTTAGACTGAATGAATACAAGTCTATGGGGCCGGATGGCGTGCATCCCAGGGTCCTGAAGGAGCTGGCTGAGGTGGTTGCCGAGCCGCTCTCCATCATATTTGAGAAGTCGTGGCTGTCAGGTGAGGTCCCGGACGACTGGAGGAAGGGTCACGTCTCTCCCATATACAAGAAGGGGAGCAGGGAGGACCCGGGGAACTACAGGCCGGTGAGTCTCACCTCCGTGCCTGGGAAGATCATGGAACAGATCCTCCTGGACAACATGCTCGGTCACATAAAGAATGAGCATGTGATCCGAGACAGCCAGCACGGCTTCACCAAAGGAAGGTCATGCCTAACTAATCTTGTGGCCTTCTATGATGGAGTGACGGCATTGGTGGACGAAGGGAAGGCGACCGATGTCATTTACCTGGACCTGAGCAAGGCCTTTGACATGGTCCCCCACCACATCCTCATCTCCGAATTGGAGGGAAGTGGATTTGATGGGTGGACGACCCGATGGATGAGCAATTGGTTGAAAGGCCGCAGACAGAGGGTGGTGGTCAATGGCTCTATGTCCAGGTGGAGGCCGGTAACAAGTGGTGTCCCCCAAGGGTCTGTCTTGGGACCGGTGCTCTTTAACATCTTTATTAATGACATCGATGAGGGAATTGAGTGCACCCTCAGCAAGTTTGCTGACGACACCAAGCTGAGTGGTGCGGTTGATACGGTGGAAGGAAGGGATGCCATTCAGAGGGACCTCGACAGGCTGGAGGGCTGGGCTCGGGTGAACCTGATGAGGTTCAACACGGCAAAGTGCAGGGTTTTGCATTTGGGCCGGAAGAACCCCAGGCACCTGTACAGGCTGGGAGGAGTGGTCCTTGAGAGCAGCTCGGCAGAGAAGGACCTGGGGGTCCTGATGGACGAGAGACTGAATATGAGCCAGCAGTGCGCTCTGGCAGCTCGAAAGGCAAATGGGATCCTGGGCTCCATCAGGAGAGGGTTGGCCAGCAGGGACAGGGAGGTGATTGTCCCTCTCTACTCGGCTCTTGTGAGGCCCCATCTGGAGTACTGTGTCCAGGTGTGGAGCCCTCAGTACAAGAAAGACATTGAGATTTTGGAAAGGGTCCAGAGGAGGGCGACTAAGATGATCAGGGGGCTGGAGCACCTCCCTTATGAGGACAGGCTGAGGGAGTTGGGCTTGTTCAGCCTGGAGAAGAGAAGGCTGCGGGGTGACCTCATTGCAGCCTATCAGTACCTGAAGGGAACCTACACCCAGGAGGGGAGTAAACTCTTCAAAAGGGCTGACAACAGCAGGACTAGGGGAAATGGTTTTAAGTTGAAGGAGGGAAGATTTAGGTTAGATGTTAGGGGGAAGTTCTTTACTAGGAGAGTGGTTAGGCCCTGGAACGGGCTGCCCAGGGAGGTTGTGGATGCCCCGTCCTTGGATGTGTTTAAGGCCAGGTTGGACGGGGTCCTGGGCAACCTGATCTGAATGTGGATGTTTGGTGGCCCTGCCAGGCAGGGGGGTTGGAACTACATGATCCTTGGGGTCCCTTCCAACCCGGGTGATTCTGTGATTCTGTGATTCTGTGGATCACAGTTTTGTTCCTTAGAGTCTATTTGAATATAGTTGACAGTGATTTGACTTAAAAATTACTCTTCAAAATAAGTATTAGCAACTTCAAACAGCAGAGAACAAAAATAAGTGTATAAAGTTAAACTTCAGAAATGTAACAAAATAGAAATGTAAGTAGAAGAGAATCTGGAATGAAAGGAAAAAGGGAAGAACCATGGCTTCACGTTATACTAAGTGCAAAGATTTAAAGTGCAAGCAAGGATAGTACTGATAATTGTTTTTAGAAGTTGGAAAATTCTTAAAATGAACAAGAATAATGAAAAAACACTAAAATGAGGAAGAGAACCAAATATGGGAGTGGACAAAAAGATATGTAGATATATGCATCTTAACCTTGCCAGACAGTGACGTGGGAAATCAGATGAACTTCAACAAAATAGCAAATTGTGTTTTGCTCTAAAAGGCATGGGGAAGAAAGTTGGTGTTCTGGAACAACAGATTCTCATTTATTGTTTACATGTAAAAAGCAAAGGATGACCCGGAATGCTGAACATCTGGAAGGGTGAACTAATAGTAATGACAGGGTCAAACAGAAATTTGCAAGTAAGTCTGATTTTTCCAATTTAAATTTTGAAAAATATCGCTTTAAATCCCAGACTGCTGGGAAGAGAATTATTTTATTTAGCACTCTAATTTAGAAGGAAGCAGCATCTTATTGATTTACACCAGAGTCACATTCTAAAACATGTGAAAATTTAGATAAAAGCTGGAGAAAACCTTAATTACTTACACAATGAATTTTACGTCTTTCAAATATTAAATATTACAGAATTGAAAACTCTGGGTTTGAGAAATTTCCATCAGATGTTTATAACAGATCAGCAGTGCTATTTTACTTGGCTGTGGAGTCTGCTTGTCAGTGCACGAGCTTGGGATTTCATTGCCTAAATGTGGCATTATACAATACCATATGATGATGGAAAAGTCTTGATGTGGAGCCATAATTTCACAGTGGTTAGATGGTGAAAATCTTGAATTTGTGCTCTGTGTGCTCAAAGAACAGAATCAAAATTATGGATTTTGCTCTGATGACAGAAATGGAAATTTGTAGTCATTTGTTTCATTTGAAGCAGTGCTGTATGCAGAGGCTGTCATAAATTACAAAAATAAGAAGCCAAGTAGTACCTGTAGACACAGTCATGATTTTACACAACGTAATCAATGGAGAATCCATACACACAAAGCTACAGTTCTTCCTGCAGCTTGCTTAAAGACTAGGCTGCTTTTTTCCCCCCCAGAAATTTTCCAAGAAAATGTTAGCATCTTGAAAGTCTAAAGGAAGATTCCTGCAATTACTTTCTGTGTAGCTCTTCCACACAAGTGCAGTGGAACTGAATGTAAAAAATTTCATTTATTTCTATGTATATGCTGGTTCACTTAACAGGTTTCGAGGTTTAGGGATAAAATCGAAACCTGACTTGCAAACCTCTGCAGCATACAAGGCTACTGACTTTTATAGTCTCTGAAATAATGTGGAACGTGTTCCTGATCTTCTGTTGTTCACTGTTTTTTGGGCTACATTCCCCGTGTTGACATTTTAGCAATAATTTTTTCATTTTCTTTCACTGGCGACCTCTCTTGAACAGACTGAGATTCACCTGTGCTTTGATTTTAGGGTCCTGATCTCATGTGCATGGAAGAACACATGCAGCTAAGTGTCCTAACCTGGAAACAGGCAGAAGTATCACTAAAAACTCTATTAAATTCTTTCTACTATTTTTTTGTCCTATTAGCAACTCATAGATTCACTTTTGAATTCTTATTTAGTTAATAAGAAAAAAAGTGTTTCTGTGAGGTTTTTCTTCGGGTGAAGATTTGATTTTAGATTCCATGTAGTATTGTTGGTCCAAGCTTTGTCAAGGGCATTACCACCTTCTGTGTTGTTGCAAGTTGGATCCAAATGGGTGCTTCTGCACACTAAAATAAACCACTCAGGAGTGGTTGAACAGATGATGTCTGCAGTGGCCTCACGTAGAGCTGCTGACTTTAAGCCAGAAGCTGTTGTTGCTGTAATGGACATTTTCCCTGTTTCCCTTTCTTGTTAGCTCTTCCAATGGGGCCACCTTTAGGAAAATGCCAGACTTTCTGCTGCTGACTAGGGATTCCTGTTGGACCTATCCTTTGTCTTTGAATCTGCAGTACATGTCCTTTAGTTTCTGCTCTTCCAGGCTGTTTTATTCTAGTACTGTGAATACATAGGAGTGTAAGACAGCGTGTGTCCAAGAAAATTACTTCACATGCATGATATTGATAACTCTCAACCACAGACTGCGGAAATATTATGTGGCTCTGA
Organism: Lagopus muta; assembly: GCF_023343835.1. NCBI lineage: Eukaryota > Metazoa > Chordata > Aves > Galliformes > Phasianidae > Lagopus > Lagopus muta. The sequence continues at coordinate 1,015,928 of NC_064460.1, forward strand.
GGGTTAAAGCAATTGTACTTTGACACTTGATTAACAGAAAGGAACTTGCAAATATATAATGATGTGGACTGCCATTCTAATGTTGAATGAAATCCAACCTCTTCCAGTGGGAAGACCCTGTCCCAAACACTGGTGTGTTTCTCCTCAATATGAAATTGAGCATTCATGCACTGCCAGTCTCTGCTCAGTACTTCTTTTGTGGAAGGGTGTTTAATTTTTCATATGCTGACAGCCTTCACTTCTTTCTAGGGACTGATACCTTTTCCCATCTTTGTGGGTACCTGCTATGAACTGCCTGGAGACAAATATCGGTTGAAAGATAGCAGCTCAAACCAACTTTTCAAAACAAGACATTTGTATATTGCAGACTGTGAATGATAAGATAAAAGAATGATCCGTTCTTTTGTCATGATTTATGCTACCCTGAAGCAAATATGTCCTTCCAGTAACTCTGTGAATTGAAAAAATTAAGGACATATTTATTATGTAGGTGTGCTTGAGGACTCCAAACTTGCATTAATCTTACCAGAGTTAAACTGCTCAGTGGATTACTAGCAAGTCAGTTTATGACTTGGGCAGTTTCATGATCTAGTCCAGCACTGGAGGTGATCTGGTAACTTGTCAGCCTTATTAACTCAGTGGAAGGTGGTACCAACATGACCACATGGCCTGCCTCTGGGCTCCTGCAAGGAACTGTGCATAGTCCTGTACTAAGCCAGATCATCACACTGCCTTGATTCTCTGTTGGCTCAAGCATAACTGCACCATAGGCCATTTAGCAGTATAGGTACACTCCACATTTCATGCCTGTGTTTTTGTATATGTCTATTTGAGGTACAGCACACTGAACGAGCTTGTTACTTGACATGCCACATTTAAACTTCTCATTTGGCTGTACAAATCGTGCACTTAGGAAAAACACATTTTAAGAAAGCTGTTAACCTAATTCCTTTTATGTTTTTCTTTTGTGAGCTAAGAAATTCCAGGAAACTAACTCTGGTCAGCCTTCTGTTAAGATGCTGGGTATTTTTTGAGTGTATATTATTCTAGTAATTTTTTGTTCCAAATTGCAATGTGGTGCTGCAGTTTTTCTGCAGAATAATTCTCAGTACTTAGAAATTTGAAAAGCTTATAGAAATTGGTAAATATGCAGTGATCTGAAAATTAAGATATTATTAATTTTGTGTATGCATCATGACACTAGCTTGCTGTAGAAAAGGTTTATGGTGCATACTTGGAGTATTTGTTAACTTGTAGGACTTTTTTCAAAACCACGTGTAACAATTATATTCAAGAAAAAAATAAAAAAATCAGTCTGTAATACCTTCATTTGCAAAAACAGAAAATAGTAGAAAATCACAAATAATTTTAAAATGTTTGCAGTGCACAAAATTGATTTTTATATAACTTTTTTACCTCAAAGGAATCATATATTGCAAGAATTCAGGGTCCTGTATTAAATAGCAGACTTTACCATGTGTGGTATATAGCAAGGTTTTCTTTCAGGACTGAAATATGCCCTAAAAGAAGTATTTGATTATCTCTTGTAAGATAACAAATGTGATATATGAGCCTTTGTATCAGCAGTACTTCTATAAATGCTTGTATTCGAAGTCCTTGGGCTTTGGCCATGGAAAGTGGTTCCAGTTATGCTTTATGTTTATGGATCTTGTACGTGGCCAGTGAAAACTGTTTGTTCCTAAGAGTCTGGCAAGTCGCTCAGTTCTTGTGCTGAGTGCTGCAGCCTCCAGAACTGAGTGCTCAAAAGTCATACCTGAGGAATGTATCACTGAAGTAGCAGTCTTTGGTTCTGATCGTTTTATTTCCAGACAGTTTCTAAACTCAGTATGCAGTATACCTTCTTGTCACGCTCTTCTTCCCTATTGCCCATTAAACACAGTCTCTTTTCAAAAACTTCAGATACATTCATTGCAATTTTTCAGTGTGAAGTATTTATGTTATATATACTGTCCAGAAGGTATCAGATGTTGTTAAAGCCTATCATTTGTAGGAAGGAATCAAAATATAATCCTTAGCTGTGAAATGGCAGCAAAGTTAAATAGTTAGTGAATAATATATATATAATAATATATATATATTCACTAACTAATATTCAGATTTTGAAAGTAATAAGTAATTCCACATGTAGATCATACTGTTTTGTAGTCAATTGCAGTGGTGAGGTATCTGCAAATTGCACATTTAATAGGTTCATTTTAGCCACCAGAAACATTAAACTTCCTGATTTACCAAAGGATATAAAATGAAAAACAAAATCACTTTATGCTGCCCTTCTATTCATGCTTTCTTTTGTGGAAGGATCAGTGCAGACTATTCCAGATGTGACGGCTGACTCTTAGAAACAGCACAGAAGAGAAAAACAGCACAGAGAGAAAATGTGTACACTCTCACCTCTCATTTGGCACTGGAACAGGAGTCTTACTAAAACCTGCAGTTTGGAATTCATAGATTTGAAGGCAAATCTGCACAATATTTTACTCATCCTAAGAGTTTATTTTTAGAATCTAAATTTCATCAAAAAGCAGATTTTTTTTGTGTTGTGTTTATGTATATTAACATGTTAAGGAAAAAAATACTTACATACAGTTATATATATATATATATATAATACATAGCACAGGTAATTTTTTCCTCTTTCTTGCCAGGGGTGTCTTTTCAAAAACTCTGCCTGTGTTGACAGTAAGCCTTGTGTGGTGTGCTGGGGAGGGATTGTGATCTGTGCTTTTACACATTTCTACATGTATAAAATGCCTGTAAGCAAAATGAATCAGCACAGCTGGGTGTGCATAATTTTCAAGCTACTTATGAATCAGTAACTTCACTTCCTTCTGAAAACCTTCAGTCTTCCAGCTAAATGAATACTTTGCATTCTATTAGCAAATACAAGAGGCAGCTTTTGTTGACTTTGGATAAATGGCATTTGGACACTGGCAAACTGTGCTTATTAAGTGATGTACATTTATGTGTGCACAGGTTTTGATTTCATTTGATATATGATGCCCTATTTTGCCTTTGAAACTTTGCATTTCAGAACATTATTTGTGATTACTGAAGTCAGTGATAATCATCTGAAAATACAGATGTCTTTGGAAAATGTTAAAACGATCATCTGTGGAATGGCAAACGTGTGATGAGAAATCCTTCTCCTCAAGGTACGCTTACTGGAGATCATGAATGGGAAAACTGGTGGATCCTGCCATACACTGTTGTAGCTGACTTGTAGCTTCCTGCTCTGTAGAAATTCATCTTTCATTCATTGACCTGTGGGTTTGCCTGTTTTAATGGCAAGAAAACGCTGAGATTTAGTGCTTATCAGAGATATTTAGTGTGTTAGATTTCCAGTGGCAGGAGCCCAGGTCTCTGAGAGTGTGGGTTTGTGGAGTTTGCAGAGTCACAGTCTCATTGCTATTAATGAGCTCCCTGGACTCTTTCAGGTATGAATTCTTGCACTGTGTCATTAAGTAGAAGGAAGATGTTTTTTCAGGCAGTGAAGCTTTGAGGTCTCATTTTATTTTATGTTTTTTGACTGCCAACAGCTATACTTCATTATACGTGGAAAGCACATTTGGCTGCTTCTTTTCTTCAAGGTTCTTGTTAGAAATTACACCCAGCAGTTGCTTCCAAAAGCATTTTTGACTCAGTGGAATCTCCCTGGGCCTTCTGCTTCTTCACTGCAGTGACAATATGATACCACGGGAGTGATTTTTCATGAAATTACATTTTCATGACTTCGGTCAGGAAGGTTCAGTTCTGCAGTTCATGTTATAAAGTTACACCATATCTCAGATTAAACTTTGTCACATCAATACTTTTTTTTATATATACTTCTACTTTTTTTCAGACAGTTTATTTCAGAGATAGGGACATCCTGAATTTTTTCATCACCGTGTGCTTTCACTTCACTAAATTTTGGAATACACACTTATTACTTACCGTGTCTAAAAAACATCAATAAAAAAAGAGACTTTAATAATTTAACTTACCCAAAGAACTAACGTTATATTTAGTAGAGGCAGTGCGGAGTTCAAGTTGATCAACATGTCCATGAATTTAATCTGCTTTTAAAATTACACTGGTGCTGTTTTTAACATGAATTTTGTATTTAGATGGACTTACCACATCCCAGCAAACATGTTTCTAAGGTCATATAAAAAGGACACTGTCTAATCTCTGATTATTGTCTTCATTTATAATTGTTCACCCAGAAACAATTTAAAATCCAGTTCTATTTAGAACGCCTCTTGTGACTGTGATAACTGCCAGTGATGTAGTGGCATCTTTGCTTTTGCAGTCATTTCTCTTGGACAGCTAACCTGAGAGAACATTGATTGTTTTAATGAATAACCATTTTAATAGAATAAAAAAAATATTTTAAACTATGATGGCAATTTGAACGGTATGAATAATCTCTCTGAAGAAGTCAGTGCACTTGCAATTGCTTTCAACCATGTCTAGCTCTGTTGGGTAAATTTTTTCTGATATAATGACTTCATTATGTCATTTTGTCCCTCTATGATCAGTAATTAGCAACTGCTTTAAAAAAAAGTCCTCTTCCTTGCAGCGCATGCTTTTAGAACACACACAATTTTTGCCAATAGGACAAATTTCTGTAATTAACATATCCAGGTAGACGTAACACTGCCCAAGTTGAATCATACCAAAAATTTTCATTTACTCTTGTGTTTTGCTTTGAAAATTATGAATAGAATAAGTCAGAGAAATGTCTTTATACAGAAATTTTCTTTTTGGTACTTGTCTCTCTTTTGAGAGAGCATTTCTGCATTATTTCATGATAAAGTGACTAATTTGAATGCAAAAGTAGCATGGCAATGGCAGGTTTTGGAAAAAAACAACAACAATATACTGTAAGTAAACATGTTCAGTCACTTGAATGTGAATAATAAAAGCAGGAATGTAATCCTGTTAGATTCTGATACATGCCTTATGTTGAGGAAGAAAAATCTGTCTCTTTGGTGTATCAAGGATAATTAGAGGTATCTCACAGCTACTTCAGAGGAGAGTGCCTGACTGCTGTTGTTTGGCTGGCATTGCATGAAGGAATTTGTTTTGTTTTGTTCTTAACATATTTTGCTGTGAGCTGATGTCCAGGTTTTGGAGTGGAGTTTGTGCAACTGAACTTATACACCCCACTGGGATGCTAGTAAAACTCTTTCTCCTGTTTCCCTCAGTTTTTCTCATTGCTGAGTGAAGAGACAGGACTGTAATGACAATGATGCCATGCAAACATGAGCAGCCTTGGAGATTAAGGCAGTCTGTTCGAAGAATGTCTGAGATTACATTTAAGTTGTTTCAAACCCATCATTCAATAAACGATCATTTGTCCAGCCATGTGAGTTCCCAGTGTATTTTGCAGACTTTACAAAATTACTTACAGGAATATAATAAAACCCTTTTCTGCATTAAAAATAGTTCAGTATACATTTCTATATCTCTCTATATTATATTTCTATATCTGTAATTACATAATAATTTCCAGAGTGTCTCATTGTTCTTACAAGTGAAACACTTTTGTGACGCTCATATTCCACATTTCAACACGTTCAAGATTTTCCAGCAGAGATAATGCTTTGTGAGTGTATGTTAGTGTCTGCCAAGCAGATCTAGGAATACCTAAAGCTGGTGACAACACTTCCTGCTGAGATGAATCATGAACTTCTAGAGATTATTTGTAGCCTTTTGTGATTGCTGGTGACTGTCCTTTAATTCCAGTTGCAACAGGATTTCACTCAGGAACGCTGACATTTCTCTGCTTTTTTACCAGAAGGAAATTTTAGCAAAGAAGCATTCACTGTGGGCATGACATCTCAAAAAGAAAATATCAGATATGTAAGTTCATAGGCTGTTCAGATATAGATTTTGAATAAATAGTATTAGAAGGGGATGTGTTATTCTAGCAACAAAAGGTTGTAACTAGTTCAGTGCTGCTGTTGTGGGGGTGAACTAAAGAAGCAAGACATTATTAATTCTCTGAGCATAATATCCTGAAGCAAAACAGCTGGATTTTACTCTGTGCTTTGTGTTTTTATGTTAATTGATACTCAATCAGAAAGATATAGCAATATTGACATAGCACTTTTGTTTAAATGCAGATTCCTTTCTGGGTTCAGTAGGAAATACTCTGAAATGTTGTATTTGGTTGTATTGAACTTGAGACATGCAGTGAGAGATTTGACTTTTTTATGACCAAATGTTCGTCAGACAGCTAAAACCATTATTTTTTTCTCAGACTCACTATGTTTATATAAAATCAATTTCAAATGGTTTTTACAACATTGAAAACCTTGTTTGTTAGTTAGTTTTCTTTTTCTTTCATCATTTCCTATCCACTAGAAATTTCCTCACTCCTGCTTTCTTCTAGATCTAAACATGTTAAAGAAAATTTACCAGGAGAATATTTTTACATTCTTGTAGATCAACTGAGTGATCCATCAATATATAGTTGTAATTAAAATTGGAAAAGCTGAATTTAGTTGAAAGGACTGAATAATTTTAATGGAGGAATACTTTAAGAATGTAAATGCAGTGTATTTGCCTACTTATGTCATTGCTGCCTTGCAATTGTGCCAATGGAAATTCAAAAATCCATGTTTCATATTGAAAATTATTTAACATGGATATCTTTGATTCAATCTGAATCTGAAAGCAAAGGACGCAGCAGCTGGATTTCTAAAATGATAATGTATGTTTATGTGAGACATGAACTGTAGCTATGGTCTGTAGAGAAGTTTACTTTTTATTCAGAAAACATACACAGTAATAAATTGCCCTTTCTTTCATTGCTGTGTTTCAATACCTTGATACCGACCAGGGTGGCAAAGAAAAGCGTAGTTCACCCTCTGTCATCTCACATCTATTTCCTTGTTATTGCCAGCTTCTTTGCACAGTATGGCACATTTCCACTAGCAGGGTAAGCCACACACCTGTGTAGAAATGAGTAGGCATATGCCTTTAATTCCATAGGGTCTACGTTAAATCTGGAGGTATATGCCTTTGATTCCTTAGGATCTAAGTTAATTCTGAAGGTATATGCCTTTAATTCCATAGCATCTACATTAGGACTGTCAGCACTCAGTTGGCACAGTGGCACAGCACCCAGGTGACGCAGTTACACAACACACAGGTGACGCAGCACCCAGGTGACACAGTGACATAACTCCCAGGTTGCACAGCACCCAGGTGGCACAGTGGCACAGCACCAAGCTGACGCAGCACTCAGGTGGCACAGTGACAAAACACCCAGGTGATGCAGCACTCAGGTGACACAGTGGCACAGCACCAGGTGACACAGTGACGCAGTATCCAGTTGACTCAGCACCCAGGTGACACACTGACACAGCACAGAGGTGACACAGTGAAACAACACCCAGGTGATGCAGCACTCAGGTGGCACAGTGACACAGCACCCAGTTGATGTAGCACCCAGATGACACAGTGACACAACACCCATATGACACAGTGACACAACACCCATGTGACGTAGCACCCTGGTGACACAGTGACACAACACCCAGGTGATAAAGAGCCGACCGGTTCATGGCCCCGTGATTGCCAGCCCAAGCACAGGACCTTTTGACCAGCTACAGAATGAGGCAGCACTGTGTTTAAAAAGTTGGTTTCGCTTTTATTCAATACAAAAGGCTCTGGGTTGTATTTATCAACACAGCCCAAAATGAAACCCCAGCGTCCAGGGTTTCTGCTTAGCAGTGAGTCAATCAGCCTCCAGGCAGACACAAGGAGAAGCCTGACCCTGTGGCTACGTCAGCTCCTCTCCCTCCAGGCCTGGCTAGCCGTACTTCAATCTCACACTAGACCGGCCCTGGCCCTGAAGAGACGCAGCCTGAAGGAACACAGCCTCTCCATCTCTTGCCATAGATGAAGACCTGGCTCTGGCAAGCCCTCTTTGCTTGGAATGCAGCACAAGCCCTTCCCTTCCAGGTACCTCAGTTCCGCTGCCCTGTCCGTGACAGGAAAAGCACGGCCATGCCACAAAACCGGACGCTGACTCAGTCCGCTGCCTTTGGTGCCACCTCCGAGGAAGCATTCCAGCTGATTCGAGTGTCCTGTGGGCCTTCTCACTCAAGCCCTTCTCGCTTCTTTTTGCTCTCCTTCTGGGCTTCCTTCCTCAGCCGAGCAGCACTTGCCTTGGCTTTCTTCACTGTCTCGCCAGACGGAGTCCCAAGACTGTGCCAGTCCTACAAGAATCAAGGCACAAACGGTCAGGGAACCTTCACAGGTAACAAGTGGCTGACAGCTCACGTGGGGAGCTCAAATCACTGCCCGGGCAGCTGTGGCTGCCAGCACTGCAAACCGCCTTCCTGACATCAGGGCACACCAGAAACTCCACCTCTATCTCCTGCCCAAAAGTCCCATACGAACTTGAACCCAAAGCCATCTCCTGCAAGGCAGCGCCTGCACAGGGCTTGGACACTGCCTGGCAGCACACACAGCACAGCAGCAGCAGATGAGCTTGCACCCCAAGGCTTCTGGCATACATCAGGAACACGTGCACACGGAAGGAAGGGCAGGACAAATGATGGCACTCTCAGCAGTGCCAGGCACACCACCGTAGGCCACAGCTACAGATTGTTCCCTCCCTGCCCATTGCCCATGCCTTTCTATCAGCCTCAGAGAGCACGACTTACTGGCTTATGGCACCTGGAAACTGGCACAATTACAGCCAGCGCACAGAGCAGCTGCAAAGTGGCTCCACAGAAGAGATGGTGGCGCAGCACGTTCTCCACCAGTGTGGGCTCGGGGATCTCAGCTGGGAGAAATGCCCTTCAGCACCACACAGCAGGCAGCCTGCTGCTCTCCTGCTCTCAAGGAGGCTGCTTTCTACAAGAGGAGAGAAGGAGTCTTTATTCTCTCACGCACACTGCTGTTACAGGCTGACTTAGAGCTGTTCTGAGCATCTCCTTGGTCTACTGACCCAAGAACAAAGGACACGAAACTTGCAGCTGCGTTGTCTTTTACCACCTGCCGAGGAAAAGATTCCTCAAACTTGAGCATTGCTCCACTTGCAGGCGAGGGGAGCAGGAGCTGAAAAGGACAGGAGGACACAAAAGAAGGGCAAAGCTTAACAGAAAGCAGACCTGCTGCAGACAGTGCCACCATCTGTGTTTGAACAGCAGTGCCTTAGCGTACGCTCACAGTAAGGCACACCTACCTTGCAAGGGCTGCTCAGGAAGGTTGTGACACAGGCACCCATTGCTCGATTGCTCCCCTGAGTCCCAACTCCATTTCTCAGCCACTCACATGCCTCGATGTTCTGCAACAGAAAAGTCACAAGACGGAAATTCAATTCATTGCAGATGTCCTGAAACCTCCCTTCTCAGGGCAGTCACACTCATTTCTCTGCATGAGAACTCGAGGAGGGCTTACCGAGTGAGCAGCATTTACTGCCAGTTGGCAGCAGCAACCTATGCCTAACTCTAAACTCCTATCAGTAACCTATGCCTAACTCTAAACTCCTAACAGTAACCTATGCCTAACCCTAAACTCCTAACAGTAACCTATGCCTAACGCTAAACTCCTAACAGTAACCTATGCCTAACGCTAAACTCCTAACAGGAACCTATGCCTAATGCTAAAACTGAACTGAACACTAAAACTAAGCTAACACTAAAATCAACAACAAAGCCCAGAAGTGGGACCTAACTCCTACGGGGGGAAGATGGAACCGGGGGCCCGCAGAACCGCAGAGGAGCAACAAGGTGGAGGAGGAGCAGATGTTAGCAATGCCACCCAGCTAATGCCGGGGGCGGGGGCCACGCAGCGGGTAGGGAGCCGAGCGCCCGGACCAGCGATGGCGGAGCTGTGACCGCGCCAACACAGGGCCTGGCACGGTGGTGTGGTGCCAGGCCAGCTGTGCCACAGGCGGATCCACCTCCATGGGTTCCTCTGGAGGTGGATCCACCTCCATGGGCTCCTCTGGAGGCGGATCCACCTCCATGGGCTCCCCATGGTCGCTCACAGCACTGGCCCGGGCGCGATGGAACCGGGCTCCCTTCCTCCTCTCCCTCCGCTGCCTGATGGTCATGGTGGGCCCCCTCCTCCTCTTCGGTTCTGGGGCCCCCAGCTCCCTCTTCCCATTTAAAACCACTCTCTCCTCCTCTCTCGCTCTCTTCGTGCTGGACATGGCTGCCACCTGCCCAGCACTCTCAGAGACGAGTGCTCCGGGTGGGGCGGCAGTGACCAAGGTGACGGCTGTGACATGGGGAAGGTTCCACAATGGCACCTGTTTTGGGAGTGGCGTTCCGCACAGGATGAGGAGGGGGCTGCAGGGCACGGGACGGCGGCTAGAAGGCGCTCCCTGTGCCCAGCGGGCAGCCCTTCTCTGCGGCCAGCAACAGGGCACAGAGGAGCCGAAGCCGAGGAAAGGGCCCTCAGGCTCTTCACCCTCTCCCTCCTGCCATGTGGGAATCCCCTTCTGGGGCTGGGCCACGCAGCACACAACACTCAGGGCACGCTCAGGGATGTCCTGAGGTCAGCGCAAACAACGGCGCGCTCCAGAGTGGAGCTGACGACGCCTGCCTGCTGGGAGACAGAAGCCCCGGCTTCCATTTCAGCATCCAGCGCCTCCTCCTGCGGCGCAAACATTGAGCGTCTGGGCGCTCAAACATTACCTACGTGAATGCATCCCAGCGAGTTCTCCACAAAACTTTCCGAGTCTTTGAGGTTTTTTCCCTTAAATCTGGGGATTTCTCTCAGAAATTCCAGTTTTTCCCTTTAAATCTGGGGTATTTCCCCTTAAATATGGCTTTTTCAGCAAGAAATCCCTGTTTTTTTTCTTAAATCTGGGGTTTTTCCCCCTTAAATCTGCTGCTTTTCTTCTTAGATACGGCTTTCCTACTAGGAAATCCCTGTTTTTCCCCTTAAATCTGGGGTATTTCCCATGAAATATTGGTTTTTTTTCTCCCAGAAATCCCAGTTTTTCCCATTAAATTTGGGGTTTTCCCCCTTAAATATGGCTTTTTCTGCTAGAAATCTCTGCTTTTCCCCTCAAATCTGGGGGTTTTCCCCTTAAATTTGACTTTTTCTGCTAGAAATCTCTGTTTTTCCATTCTGTCTGGGGTTTTCTCCCAGAATCCCTCTTTTTCCCCTTAAATCTGGGGTATTTTCCCTTAAATATGGCTTTTCCTGCTAGAAAATCCCTATTTTTTCCCCTTAAATCTGGGGTTTTCTCCCAGAAATCCCTGTTTTTCCCCCTTAAATCTGAAGTTTTTCCCCTTAAATTTGGCTTTTTCGGCAAGAAATCCCTGTTTTTCCCCTTAAATCTGGGTTTTTTTTCTCTTAAATATGGCTTTTTCTGCTAGAAATCCCTGGTTTCCCCCTTAAATCTGTTTTTTTTTTCATTAAAACTGGGGTATTCACCAAGAAATCCCTGTTTTTCCCCTTAAATCTGGGGTTTTTCCCATTTAATATTGATTTTTCTGCTAGAAATCCCTGCTTTTCCCCTTAAATCTGGGGTTTATCCCCTCAAGTATGGCTTTTTCTACTTGGAATCCCTGTTTTTCCCCTTAAATCTGGGGTTTTTCTCTTTAAAACAAGGGTTTTCTGCTAGAAATCCTTGTTTGTCCCATTAAATCTGCAGTTTTTCCCCCTAAATGTGGCTTTTTCTGCTTCACATCCCTGTTTTTCCCCTTAAATCTGGGAATTTTCCCCTGAAATATGGCTTTTTCTGCGAGAAATCCCTGTTTATCCCTTTAAATCTGGGGTTTTCTCCCAGAAATCCCTGTTTTTCCAATTTAATCTGATGTTTTTCTGCAAGAAATATCTGTTTTTCACGTAAATGTGGGGTATTTTCCCCTTAAATATTATTTTTTTCTGCTAGAAATCCCTGTGTCACTCATTAAATCTGGTGTTTTTCCCTTTAAATATGGCCTTTTTTGCTAGAAATCTATTTTTTTCCCTTAAATATGGCTTTTTCGGCAAGAAATCCCTTTTTTTCCCATTAAATCTGGGGTTATCCCCTTAAATCTGGTGTTTTCTCCCAGAAATCCATGATTTTCAACTTAAATATGGCTTTGTCCTGCTAGATATCCATGTTATTCCAATTAAATCTGGGTTTTCCCCCTTAAATATGGCTTTTTCTCCCAGAAATCCCTGTTTTTCCCCTTAAATCTGAAGTTTTTCCCCTTAAATTTGACTTTTTTCAGCAAGAAATCCCTGTTTTTTTCCCTTAAATCTGGGGTATTTCCCCTCAAATATGGCTTTTTCTGCTAGAAATCCCTGTTTTTCCCACTAAATCTGGAAATTTTCTTCTTAAATCTGGTGTTTTCTCCCAGCAATCCATGATTTTCAACTTAAATATGGCTTTATCCTGCTAGATATCCATGTTTTTCCCATTAGATCTGGGATTTTTCAACTTAAATATGGCGTTTTCTACTTGAAATCCCCATTTTTCCCTTAAATCTGGGCTTTTTCCCAGAAATATGGCCTTTTCTACTAGAAATCCGTTTTTCCCCTTAAATTTGGCTTTTTCTGCAAGAAATCCCTGTTTTTCCCCTTAAATCTGGGGTATTTCCCATTAAATTTGGCTTTTTCTGCTAGAAATCCCTGTTTATCCCTTTAAATCTGGTGTTTTTCCTTTGAAATCTGGGGTTTTCTCAAGAAATCCCTCCTTTTCCCCTTCAATCTGGGTTTTTTCCCCTTAAATGTGGCTTTTTCTGCTGGAAATCCCTTTTTTTCTCCTCAAATCTGTTTTTTTTTTTTTTTTTTCCATTAAAACCAGAGTTTTCTCCAAGAAATCCCTGTTTTTCCCCTTAAATCTTGGGTTTTTCCCTTAAATATGTCTTTTTCTGCAAGAAATCCCTATTTTTCCCATTAAATCTGGGGTTTTTTTCCCCTTAAATCTGGTATATTTCTCCTGAAATACTGTTTTTTTTCTCCCAGAAATCCCTGTCTTTCCCTTAAATCTGGTTTTTTTTTTCCCAGAAATATGGCATTTTCTACCAGAAATCCCTGTTTTTCCCCTTAAATCTGGGATTTTTGCCCTTAAATATGGCCTTTTCTGCTAGAAACCCCTGTTTTTCCCACTGAATCTGGAAATTTTCTTCTTAAATCTGGTGTTTTTTCCCAGAAATCCATGATTTTCAACTTAAATGTGGCTTTATCCTGCTAGATATCCATGTTTTTTCCCATTAAATCTGGGGTTTTTCAACTTAAATATGGCTTTTTCTGCTAGAAATCCCTCTTTTACCCTTAAATCTTGTGTTTTTCCACTTAAATATGGCTTTTTCTGCTAGAAATCCCTGTTTTTCAATTAAATGTGGGGATTTCCCAGAGAAATCCCTCTATTCCCCTTAAATCTGGGGCTTTTCCCCTGTAATATGGCTTTTTCTGCTTGACATCCGTTTTTCCATTTAAATCTGTTTTTTTTTCCCTTAAATCGTGTGTTTTCTCCCAGTAATCCTTGTTTCTAGCCTTAAATATGGATTTTTCTGCTTGAAATCCCTTTTTGTCCCCTTAAATCTGGGGTTTTCTCCAAAAAATCCCTGTTTTTCCCATTAGATCTCGGGTTTTTCCCGTTAAAACTGGGGTTTTCTCTTAGAAATCCCTGTTCTTCATCTGAAATCTTGGGTTTTTCCCCTTAAATACGGATTTTTCTGCTAGAAATCTCTGTTTTTCCCCTTAAATCTGGGGTTTTTCCCCTTAAATATTCGGTTTTTCTGCTAGAAATCCCTGTTTTTCCCCTTAAATCTGAGGTTTTCTCCCAGAAATCCCTGATTTTCCCCTGAAATCTGGGGTTTTTCCCCTTAAATATGTTTTTTTTCTGCTAGAAATCCCTGATTATCCCATTATATCGATGGTTTCCTGCTAGAAATTCCTTTTTTTGCCCTTAAATGTGGGGTTATTCCTCTTAAATCTGGGGTTTTTTACCTGAAATGCCTTTTTTCCCCATTAAATCTGAGGTTTTTATCCCCTTCTAGCCCACCTATTTGCCCCCTACAGACATCTATACAACCACATTCTCTAATATCCTCCCTTAGCCTTCTATATCCCTCCCCATCGCTCTCCCCAGCCCCTGGAGTCCCTCCACAAACCCCCTCCAATGCTCCCTATAGCACCGTGTCTCCCCTAACCTCCTCACAGCCCTCTATTGCCCCAAATCCCCCAGACCCAGCCCTGGAGCCCCGTTTACCCCAATCCTCTACCACAGCCCACTCCAGCCCCGTGTGCCTCCCTGCACCCCAACAGCCTTCTGCAGCCCCCTGCCCCCCCGCAGCCCTCCCCAGCTCCCCACAGCTTCCTCGCCCCCTCGATTTCCCCGTCAGCCCCCTGTATCTCTCCCAGAGCTCCCCGGAGCCCCATACCGATCCCACATCCACAGCCCGTCCCATATATATCCCACTTCCCCACACCCCATCCTGTCTCCGTCCACATCCCCACATCCCAGCCCTGCTCCCAGCCCCTCACCCCACACGAAGGTGGCGGATGGCCGCGCAGGCTTCCTTCCTTGTCCCGGTGCCGCTCTCCCTCCCTCACGGCTCCGGCGCCGCTGTCCTCAGCACCGCTCCCGCCTTGCCGCGGTTCCGTCTCGGTGCTGCCCGGACAGCTCCGGCGCACAGCGCCTGTGGGACCGGCACCGTCTGAGGGGAGAGCCGGCTGCCAACGGCCGTTCCCGCGCGCTGCGCCTCAGCCAATCGGAGCTGGCGGCGGTGCTGCTGACCAATCAGAGGGACGAACGGGCCGGAACTTCCCCTGACTAATGAGAGTCCGGGGCGGGACGGGGCTGCCGCTGACCAATGAGAGGCACGAAAGGGGCGGAACTGGCCCTGACTAACGAGATTCCGGGGGCGGGGCTGAACTGTTGTGGGGGAGGGGCTCGGAGTGTTCCCTATTGCTATGGGGGATGGGATGTGGGATCGGGATCGGGATTTGGGAGGAGGAGTTGGGATTGATGGGTGTGAGATGGGCTTGGGGTGAGGGATTGGGAATGAGATTTGGAATTGGGGCTGGGATGTTGGATGTGGGGTTGGGATGTGGGGTGCGGGGATATGGATATGGGATGGATGCGGGATGGGATATCAGGAAATGGGATCTATATGGGATGGGCTCTGGTATGGGATGGACTTGGAATGGATGTGGCATCGTAGAACCACAGAATCATGGAACTGCTCAGGTTGGCAGATCAGCGCTGCCTCTGAACTCAGTGCCATCTGTGAACGTGCCGAGGGCACCCTCAGTGCCCTGCTCAAGATCACTGATAACAGTGTTCAATAGGAGCGGCCCCAATACCGAGCCCTGGGGGGCAGCACTCGTGAGCGGCCGCCCCCTGGAAAATCCTGCTCTGGGTGTACAGAGTTCGCCGGGTCCCTGTGTGAAGACAAAACTGCCAGGAGCCAAACGGTGTGGAGGCAGAAGAGCCGTGACGTGGGAGGCATCTGATGCCTGTCCGTCTGCATGGCAGGCCCAGCCGCCCCTGCTTCCCCCCTCCGTGGGAACTGCCCCTGCTGCCGCTGCTGGAGTCTCTTCTGGCCGCGGTGACTGATGCGATTGCGATTCCCCTCCATCCGCCCTGCCTGCTGCCCATCCCCACGGCAATTCACGGCACTGGGCAGCGCAGGAGAGCTCTGTGAAACGCCCTCGGCATCCCGCCGCACAAAGGACTGCAGGGAGAGAGGAGGGCTGGGGCTGCTGGTGGCATGGGCCATCCGTGGTGCCCTATCCTGCCCTGGAGGCGGCCGTGGGGAGCTGGGGGGCTGTGACACGGCACAAATGACTGCAGGCAGAGGGACGTAGCAAAGGGAATGCAAAGCTTTTAATAACCTATCCGAGAACACAATGATAAAGAGAACCAACAGTAATCCTACAATTCCTGTCCCACCATAGCTGAGCGCCCAGACAACGTCCCATCCCACTGCAATGCTGACTCTGGAGGACGGCTCAGTTCTGGAGGGGAGGGATGGGGCCGCTGGTGGTGCCCCTGGAACGCTGCTGCTGCTGCCTGGTGCTGCGGGGCCGGCAAGGAGCGCAGGGTTACGGGTAGCCGTAGTGGTCAGCTATGGCCATGTCTATCTCCCGCTGCACCAGGAACTGCACCGGGCCGATCTTCATCAGCCGGGCCGCCTGCTGCCGCTCCTCCTGGGCCAGCTTCTTCATGTGCTCCCGCTCGGGCCGCTGCTCAGCTGTGATGGGCAGTGACTCCTCCAGTGCTGTGGGTGCCGCACCGCCACTTGCCCGGGGTCCCATGCAGGGCACAAATTCCATGGGGCGCTGGGGCTGAGGCTGTGGTTTATGATACTGTGATGGTGGGTCCCTCTGCAGCGGTGAGCTCCCCCGCAAGGGCGGGCACGGGCAGCTCGGCGCCATTTTCTTTGCAGTGCCCTCCTCTCGCGCCGTGCTGCCTGGAGGTGCTGGCGCCACCCGGTCTGTGCTGGCAGGTTGGGGCTGGGGAGCAGCGGGGCCAGCACTGGCCGTAGGCTGGGGCTGCAGAGAGGGTGGCCGGCGCAGCGGCCCCATCACAGTCACCCTCTGCCCCAGCGGGTGCACAGCCTGGATGGATTCACACAGGTGCATGCGCAGCTCGCTGGCAGTGCCCACTTGCCCGCTGCCGCTGGCTCCTGCGCTGGCCCCAGACAGCTTCCCTTGGCACGGGTGTTTGTGGCCCTTTCTCACTGTTCTATCTCTCTGCGGCGGCAGCTTCCTTCTCTTGGCTGGGGCGCTGCTGTTGGGCTGCTCCTGCTGGGAGCTCTCCCCTTTCTGGGGGGTGCCGGCAGGCGCAGGGCGCTTGGCCCCCTGCTTGGTGCTGCCCCTGTTCTTCTTTTCTGCCTGACCCACCTGGGGCTCCCTTTGCTGCACCTCCTCAATGGGCTGTGCTCTTTGGGCTGAGAGAGGTGCGCTGACAGCCAAGGTGGTCGGCCGTGGGCTGAGTGGAGCACTCGGTGGTGGCACGACAGGGCGCAGCTCCGACAGCCCGCACTGCAGCTCAGGCAGGAACCCGGGGGATGGAGGAAGCCCCCAGAAAGGGTCGGTTGGCGTCTCAGAGGCAGCCTGTGTGCTGAGCTCTCTGCTGTCCCTGGGGTTGTCAGGGAGCTCAGCAATGAAGCATGCTGGGGCGGAGCTGCTGGGGTTCTCATGGGGGACCTCAGCAGCTCTTGCCACGTCTGAAAATGCAAAAACATCCCCCAAATGGCAATGAGAGCCTTCTCATACCCACTCTGTGCAAACACGCACCTGCAGCTCTGCAGCCCCAAACTCACCATTGATCCAAGAGAGCAAACCCTGGATGTCCGTGATGTCCTCCGGCACATCTGAGCTGCTCGCCACTGCTGGGAAAAGCAAGAAAAAATCCCAAAGAGTCAATGCCAGCTCTCCTGTACTATGTTCACAGCAAGGGATCTTGGGTGAACGTTGGGTTCCCATTATAAATCAGGAAAGGAGAGGTAACTGTCAATCCCAGGGATTAAAACCCCAAGCAACACGCATTGAGAACAGTCCCAGGAAAGAACAGGCAGAAAGCCTAACTAGAAAGACAGTGCACCAAACCCAGATGCCTACTGTGTGTCTGTACCTCTCTTGGGTGCTGTGCCACACTCCTGGCTTTCCACATGGCTGCGCTTCAGAGGAAGGCCACTGGCACCAGCTTCTGACAGAAAGGAGACAAGAAAGACATGAAGAGCATCTCTTTGGAGGAAGATTTGAGCACTGCCAACCACAAACTTCTGGTCTTCAGCAGCAGTTTTGTCAGTTTGCCTTTCTGCTGCTGCAGCCTTGTGCCACTTCTGCAGTCAGCACAGAACTGCAGTCCCTTCCTCTCCCCTCCATCACAGCAGCCCTTCATGCAGCCCTGTTTAGAGGCAGTGCCCACACCACAGCTCACAGGAGCTTCTTACCTGCGGAGGCTTTCCGTTTCCCCCCTTGCCCCGCACCGTTCCACAGATGCACAGGTTTTGTCCCTACAAGAACAGATGGTGTGTTGATTTCACAGACACCAGCAGGCAGCAGAAGTACTGTCCAGTAAGCCCATCTCCCCCCAGAAAACAGAAAGATGCTACTTTGACAGCTCAAACACAACTGATAGTTCACTTCTCACTGCCCCTTCCTGCACTCCAAACGGATGCTTACTTGACATCTCCTGCAGCGTTGCAATCTTCAGCTGCCTTGATTCCTGAGTTCTCCTTTTGGAGAGGAACCTACAGAAAGTACCAATAAGTGAAAAAATCATGACGAAGAAGCATTTTCCCAGCTTTCTTCTGCCATGCAATGTCGTCTCTTGAGGAAGGCAATGCTTGGAAATCAGATGGCTGCAAGAACTGCCTGCCCATCCCTAGCTGCAGCTGGTGTCTGACTGCCATGGCTTCTGTCAGCAAGTGCCCCAGGCCCCCTTTTCCCCCACAGGTGTTGCTGACCGCCCATGTCCCCAGCTGAGCACCTGGCTCTCTGCCGTGACTTCAGCGCGGTTTGCTGAAAAACCTGCTGGGCATGGCACACCAAGCAACCCACGGAGCAGAGAGGCACAAGTTGCACCCTATGAAGTCTGCGCTCTGCTTCCTTTTTAAGGTCTGACATGAAGATGGGAGCCTGGCAGCAATTTTCCAGAGGAGGAATGCCTTTTCGTCATCCTCACAGAAACGTGGGATGGAATCTGAACAAGAATCCATTTCCCCTGGATACAGCCATTCAGAAGGGCACTGTTTGACCTGGGAACTCCTCCCCAGCCCAGCTTTTCTGCTGATACCTCCCAGCACCAACCCCAGCTCACCTGGTCAGCCTGCTCAGCCGGAGCTGTGCCCAGCTGACGCACACGCCGCAGCGCTGCTCCCAGTGGGCTCTAAAGGATGATCTCTCTCGAGAAAAGCACAGAGCTCAGTCTCAGTGTGCACCACGCTCACTAGAGCACCAGCTCTGCTCCCAGCTGTGGCACAAACGCTCCCAGCCCGGCAACGACTGTGACCTCAGCAAGTGCCTGCTGTGCTTTCATCATAGGCAAAGGAGTGGTCACCTCCCAGATCCAAATTTTAGGAAACATGAGACTCACCCAATGAGGTGAATGGGGTTAATTGAATGGGGGTTAATTGAAGTAAAGCAACAGAGAAGTGAAGATGACCCTTGTGCAGCCCAATAGAAACGCAGTATGGCCTTGTAGTGGTCAGCGGGGTCCCAGAGGAACAAGTAGGATCTGGGAGGAGTGCACAGCAGTACGGACCAGAAACGTGCAGCATGGCCAAGTGAAAACCAGTAAGGAGCAGCATGGCCTCAGAGCGGTCAGTGGAGCCCTATAGGAATCAGCAGAAAGCAACAGGAAGGCACAGCTGTGCCCAGGGCCAGTGCCGGCCTCTGCCTCTGACTTTGGGCCCTCGGCCTGGTGCCGGCCTCTCGGGCTGTGCGTCAGGCCTAGGCCTGGTGCCGGCCTCTCAGGACTGGCTTTAGGCTCCACGGCCGGTGCCAGCCCACCCGGCTGTAGGTGTGGCTGTCAGCCCTGGCTCTGGCGCTGCCCCTGTGGCTGTAACCGCGGCATTATGGCCCAGGGCTGGTGCTGGGCTCTCTGGCTGGAACTTCAGACTTCAGGGCTGGCTCTCAAGCTGTGGCTTCAGGCCCGAAGCTGGTGCCGGCTTCTCGTGTTGTGGCTCCAGGTTTAGGCCCAGGGCCAGTGCAGCCTCTCTGGCTGGACTTCAACCCAGGGTCGGTGCTGGCCGCTCAGGCTGTGGCTTCAGGTCCCTTGGCCGGTGCCAGTCTCTCTGGCTGTGTGTTTAGGCCCCAGGGCCACTCCCGGCTTCTCTGGCAGCATCTTTAGGCCCAGGGCGTGTGCCAGCCTCTCTAACTGGGGCTGTGGCTGTGAGCCCCTGGGCTGGATGCAGCCTTTGGGGCTCTGGCCCAAAGTCACCAGGCCTGGTACCAAATTGTAAGAAAACATGAGGGCCACCCAATGGCGTTATCTGAAGTAACAAAACAGAGAAATTAAGATGACTCTTGTGTAACCAGCCTGGGTCATCCTCTCGCTCAGGCACCGCATGACCAGACCCAGGAGATGTTGCACCCAGGCTGCCCCCAGATTGGAGGCCGGAAGGATTTGGGCTTCCAAGCAATCAGCCAGCATTTGGATGAGTCAGCCCTCTGGTTTTCATGAGGACAGACAATTCCACCTTGGAAAGCCATCTGGGCAAAGGCAGAACAGCTTTGTTCTTGGGCCACAGCACTCCGTGGCCAGGCGCTGCTCAAATGCTGGGCCTGCATTTCCTCCTGGGCATCCACGTGTGCTCTGACTCCGCTGCAGCTTTCTGCAGGGTCTGTGGCTTCCTGCTGAGGAGCTCCTCGAGTTCTTCTGCAACTGCCCCCCAGCATCACTGCTGCCTCCTCTGGTGCCGTACCAGGAGATGCGTCAGCGTCCATCAGCCTGCACTTCCTTCCTCCCAGCAGCAGCTGCTCCTGCACTGACCTTCACTCACACTGGATGCCGTCCACTTCTAGCGCCAGCTGACCTGCGAGACAGAGAAAGGAAATGTGGCATTGGCACAAATGCAGACGCCCGAGGCTGTGCCACCACCACGTACTGCAGCCTTGGGAAGCCAGCTGCCACTGCAACCTTGGTCAGAATTAAAGCAGGCACTGTAAATTAAGTGTGACTTCTGAACTGAAGGAATTGCCACAGTCAGAAATAAATACTGAAATCGCTTACTGAACTGTAGGTGGTTACCTCTGAATTCTTTTGCTTTTGCAAAGCAAGCTCCCTGCAGTTGTCAGGTGCACACATGCGTGCTTGTGCCCCTGGCCCATAGTGTGAAGCTCTGCAGAAACTGGGGCAGACAGCATCTTCTGAGGGCTGAGCTAGAGGGAAAGAGGAAAAATGTCACACACAACACAGAGAATAGTCACACCAAAGTTTTATGAGGCTCTGTTGCTAAACACAGTGCGACACGGGCTGTGAAATGATGCTGGGGGAGAAAACATGGCGTTTACCTGGTCTGAACAAGGTGGATTCCTTCAAGTTCCTCATATCCACAGCCATTCCTCATCACTTCTGTTCGTCCAGGAGCAAAAGCTGCACCAAGGGAGCAGGCAGAGGGTGGGGAGAAGAGAGAGGAAGAGCAGGTCAGTAAGCAGGACTAAGTCATCCCTCTTGCAGAGACAAATAAAACCAGAGGGGAAGCTGGTTACAATGTGGCACACACAGAAGTCTTACACAAAACCGTAATAGCATTATAACGTTCTGTGTGTGCAGAAGAGCGCTCAGCAGCAGTGCAGCAAAAGCTCTCTGCTGTTGTTTCCACAGTGGCTTTAGAAGCTCCTGCTCTCCCTCCAAGAACAACCTTGCATCAAGCGCTGGCGCAGAATCACAGAATGGCCAGGGTTGGAAGGGACCTCAAGGATCACGAAGCTCCAACCCCCTGCCACATGCAGGGCCTCCAACCTCCATTTCGTAGTAGACCAGGCTGCCCAGGGCCTCATTCAGTCTGGCCTTGAACACCTTCAGGGACGGGGCATCCACAGCCTCTCTGGGCAGCTGTTCCAGCACCCCTCCACTCTCTCTGTTACCTGCCTAATTGGCCTAGCACGGCTGCCACCACTTTCAAGAGGTGGTAATTAATGCTGGCAGTTTAAGTCCTTAGCCATGGTCTGGATAGAGATGGTGGTGTGATAGGATGTGCTGGGTGGTGATGACCAGAAATGACTGGGATGGGATATCCTTAGTGGGAGGGGAAACCATTGCTGGAGGGATAACTCACTGCAGGGATGGCAAGTCCCCACAGGGATGGGCAGAGCCTTGGTAAGGAAGAGCAGTGGGCTGCAAAATGCCCAGCGGGATGGTCACTGATCATTGGGATGGGAAACGACGGGGATGGGAGGATGTTTGGGTACGAAAACTGAAAGCATGGCAAGCCAGGGGGAAAGGGGCTGAGCCCAACGGTCACCCGTGGGGGGAGGGGCTCCCCCAACTGCCACTCTCCAGCTGTCATGGCAGGTAAGGCAGCATCTCCCCCTGCTCTGACGCTCCAGCTGACCCCAGCACCCCAAATCTCACCCCTGTGACCCCACATCTCACCCCAGCACCCCAGTTCCCACTCCTGTGACCCAGGTCTCAGCCCAGTGCCCCTTCTGGCATTTCCCCACAGAGAGATTCCCTCGAGGAGCGCTGACGGTGCCTCTGACACCCGACGCCATTTTCCTTCTTGCGACTGTGCCGCCACCGGACCCCACCTGGATGCAGCCCACCATCCGTGGACCGATGCCGGTACCCCCCCAACCCTTCCCTGTCCCCACTGCCACCCACCTGGCACCTCGGCCCTCTGTCTGGCCCAGGCTCCCAGGTGTCTGGGGACAGGCAGCGCAGCTCCCGCCTGGGGGGCTGCCCCCAACCCTGGCTCAGCTGCCACCTGTGGGCCTGACCCCAACCGCGGGGCTGCACTTACCGGTGCTGCTGCTCCGACCTGGGGGGCTGCACCCAGGGACGGCTCCCCCCCCCGCCCCTGCTCCCTGCCCGGGACGTCCCCTGCCCACAGGGACGCTGCCGCCCCAGCGGCCGATGGGGCTGTGGCCCGGGGCCATGCCACTCCACGTGGAGCCCCTGCAGCCTGCAGGCACCTGCCTGCCGCAGGCCCCTGGCCACCCCGGCCCCCCCCCAGTTCTTTTGCAGGTACCCTCCCTGCAGGAGCAGGTGCTCCCCATGCCCTGCACCCTGCCCACCACCTGGGAGCCGCTGATGGAGCCCTTCCAAGATGCCGTGCTGCTCTCGGAGGACCAGGGGCACCCAGCGCCCACCGACGTGTGCCCCCACCCCGCCACGGCTCTGCTCACCTGCAGCACAGCCACGCTGCAATCACGCGGTGAGTTCAGGGGCTGCAGGGCAGGAGGCAGGCTGTCTACTGCGTGGGGCTGCGGGAAAGCTGGCATTGCCCCGCTGGGCATTTTCTTCATATTTCCAGATGCAAGGACTGGCGCAGATCCTGCGGATGGCTTCGCAGACGTCGATGATCTGCTCACCTGGATCAACGAGGGTGAGTGTGGGCGATGAAGAACTGGCACGAGAGTGTCTGCACTGAGTGGGTGAGCAACAGCTGGCATGGCCCTGCTGGGGATTTTCTTCCTTTCCCAGGAGCGACAGCGAGCACTGACATTCCAGACGACAACGTGGAAATGGGCCATGTGCTCACGGGGATCAGCGAGGGTGAGTGTGGGGGCTGTGGAGCTGGTGGGTGGGTGTCTGCAGAGAGAGGCTGTGGGAAGGCTGCCATCATCATTCTGGGGATGTTCTTGCTTTTTCAGAAGAGCTGAGCACTCTGGAGGTCCCGCAGGAGAACCAGGACCTGCCTGTTGTCCCAAGGGAGGAGACCAGAGACGCTGCCACGGTGCAAGAGGAAAATCTTGGGAACCAGCTGCTGCCGGAACTGGACGGCCGTGAGCAAGAAGAGCTGAGGAGGTGGATCGCAGCCACGGAGCCACCGAGCCCGGATGTCCCCAGCAGTCTGGACTCGTCTCCTTTCATCGCAGAGCTCCCTGACTTCCCCAGGAGCAGCAGGGAGCTCAGCAAAGAGACACAGGCTGCCGCGACCCTCAGTGACCCATTCTGGGGGCAGCCAGCATCCCCTGGGCAGCTCTCTGAGCTGCTGCCCCGCAGCCCTTTTCTGCTGGCCCCCATCACACCTCCACACCTGTCCCTGCTGAGCTCCCTGGCTGCCCCCACGCCTCCTTCGCCCTGCACGGCACATCTCCTGGAAGAGGTGCGGCGTAGGCAGCCCCGCGTGGTCCTCAGCCGCCTGGCACTTCCAGCCGGCTGTGTCTCCTGCCGCGTGGCAGACCAGCAGCACAGGGACGGCACCGAGCCGGCCAAGCATCGTGTGCCTCCTTTGGTGCACACTGGACAACTGGTGGAAGAGGCACGGCAGAAGCAGCCCCGCGTGGTCCTCAGCCGCCTGGCACTTCCAGCTGGCTGCATCTCCTGCCGCGTGGCAAGCACGCAGCACGGGGACGGCACCGAGCCGGCCAAGCGCCCAACGCCCGCCTGCGCCAGCACTAAAGGCAAGAGCAGCAGGCGCAAGCAGCACGCTGGCAGCATCCCAGCCAGGAAGAGGAAGCTGCCGCCGTGCCAGGGTGTTCCAGCCCACCAACAGCCACGCTAGGCGAAGCTGGCTGTGTCAGCGCAGTGGCCAGCATGAGGACTGGGTGCCCATCACACCCCGACAGTGGCCCAAGTGGGAGTGGACCAAGAAAGCGGCCCACTTGGTGCAGCAGGAGACGTGGCCGCAGCCCATGAACGTGGCTCCCTGCAGCCCTGGGCTCCTTGCTGGCCCCCGCGGCACCCAGAGAGCAGTGGCAGTGTTCCAGGGGCACCGGCACCGGCCCCAGCTCTACCCCTCCAAAACGGGGCTGTGCATCATCGGCATCTCGGACTGGGGCAGCGTGGGACTGTGAAGCAGGAGGAGTGCACCAGTGTTGGACTATGCAGACTTTGGGCTGGGCAATGTTGATCGGGGGGTGGGAAAGGGGTGGGGGTGGGAATGGCTGGGGTGGGAAACGGGTGGGAGGGGCAATGGTGGGGGGTGGGAATGAGGGGGGTGGGAATTTGGGGAGGGAATTATTGGGGTGGTGGGATGTTTTTTGGGTGGGAAATGAAATGTACTCTGCTATTGTTGGGTGGGAATGTTGGGAATGGGAAATGATTGGGCTGAGAAATGGCAAAACGTGGGAGATGGTTGATGTCAAAAATGTTCGACTGCGTAACTCGCCGTAACACAGTGAGGATGTTGGGAGGGGGAGGGAAGTTTGTGGGGTGGCAATTCTGGTTGAGAAATGGTACTGTGATAATGTGAGACTGCAAGAGTGTTGGAATTGGGAGGAAGGAATGATGGGGTGGGAATTTGGGGGGCTGGGAAGTTTTTTTGGAGGGGGAGGAAACGATTGGTGGGAGGGAGCGGGGGGGTGAGAAATTGCTGAGTGGGTGGGAATTGTAGGGGGTGGGATCAGAAACAATTGTTAGGGTGGGAGATGGTGAGGAATATTGTCCTTCATTTACTGCTTTGTATGTTAAACGATTAAATGTTTTGTGCTCGCTTTGCTACACCTCTGCCTGCAGTCGTTCATGCAGCAGGTTTCCCTGCAGTGCCATCACCACCACACCTCTTCCCCTGCTTGCAGTTCCCAGGCTGCAGAGCACATCCCGATGGTGCCCACCCAGAGGTGCGCGTTCCATTGAGCGTGTCCAGCAGCTGGGAGATGTTGGGGTGGTTGCAGCGAGCCAAGAGCTGCTGCTCCTCCAGCTTCTCCTCCTCGCTGACGGTCTCTATCACCACTGCTGCTGCCAATGTCCCCAGGACCTTGTTTTGCGCCTGGGGAAGGAGACGGGGATGTTCTGAGCATCAGGTGAACCACAGAACCATAGAATGGCTTGCATAGGAAGGGACCTCAAAGATCATCCAGCTCCAACCCCCCTGCCGCAGGCAGGGCTGCCAACCTCCCCATTTCAGACCAGCCCAGGCTGCCCAGGGCCCCATCCCACCTGCTCTTGGACACCTCCAGGGATGGAGGGGCATCCACTGCCTCTTCGGGCAGCTGCACCTCACCATTCTCAGAGTTAAGAGCTTCTCCCTGGCATCCAACCTCAGTCTTCCCTCCCTCAACTTCAAGCCATTTCCTCCTGTCCTGCTTTCCAAGACTTGACTCCCCTCCTGTTTGCAGGCTCCCTTTAGGTCCTGAAAGGCTGCACTGAGCTCACCCCACAGCCTTCTTTTCTGCAGGCTGAACAAGCCCAGCTCCCTCAGCCTGTCTTCGCAGGGGAGCTGCTCCAGGCCCCTCCTCATCTTTGTGGCTCTCCTCCAGACCCTCTCCAACAGCTCTTTCTTGTGCTGGGGGCTCCGGACCCGGAGACAGTGCTGCAGATGGGGCCTCACAAGAGCAGAGCACAGGGGGACAATCACCTCCCTGTCCCTGCTGGCCACCCCTCTGCTGATGGAGCCCAGCAACTAGCAGAAAGGAAAAAAAAAAAAAATCAAAATCAAAACCAAACCACTCTGCTCGTCACAACTGTCAAATGCTCAATGAGCAGTGCACAGAAATATGAGATGACTGCTTGGCCTCTGACCTTAAACCCGAAACCTTAACACAAAAGAGTTACCCTCAGCACTAAGGTATCAACACTGCACACTTTGGGATGGTGACAACCCTTAGGAACACAGAGCCACAAGCGTCAGAAACGACCTCTGAGGTCATCCAGTCCAACCACCCACCTCACTCCTCCACCTCCCACTAAACCCTGTCCCTCAGCACAACAGTGAAACACTCCTCAGGCACCTGCTAGGATGACTTTCCCACCCCCACCCAAAAGGGGAACTCTTGACCTTTAAATCTAACCCAAAAGGGTACCTTGTAACCATAGCCCAGAAAGGGAACTGCAGACAAAGTCAGGAGCGCCTACAGCTGCAGCTGCTCTCAACCAGTCCTAATCCATCTTCTGGCACAGTGCTCCCTACCAACCCTTCTGCTGAGTGGTCCCACTTGTGCCTCGTTTGCACTCAGTGCTGGGCAGCCAACAACGAGTCACAGTCCAAGCCTGTAGGAGACTGTGCTGGTAGCATCACCTGGGCCAGCACGAAAATTAAATGATTGCTTGGAATGCAGAGTATTTACCAACTACTGGAGTTTCTCCTAGCAACAGAGAGAAAGTAGCAAGTATCATCCTAGAAAGCCAAGAAGCCATAAGGACACAACAGGAAAGTGAGGAAGTTACAACGTCCAACAGGATTACTTTATGAGCTCTTCTTCACTTCCTTCCTAATCACCACACTCCTGAGAAAAACTAGCAGAAAACAGCATAATACACACACAAAAAATAAATCACCTTGGATTGATGAACATTAGGTTTATTCTTTACACAAGGAAGACTAAGCGTTATCAAGTTACAATGTGTCACTTAATTGCCAGCTAAACTCCACAGAACAGTTCTAAGACTGGAGATGTTGTCACTGCTAACACTCAAATGTCTGCTGCAACCAGCTAACAATCACACCTCTGCTGTTAATGAAAGCTGAGCAACAAACAGAAAACATAGCAGAAAAGGCACTTTATTTGCAAGTGTTCACAGTGCTAGTCACTAGATTATACCCAGCATTTCAACAACTCAATCACGTTCTCCTTTGATGAAAAGCCTTCCCATGGAAGTAGAAGGTTGCCCATGCAAAAACACAGGCTACATCACCTTGAGACATTACTTTGTCTACTGCCATCCCACCAACACCCATTTCTGACATCATGGGCCACCGTCAGAAAGTAGAAGGCACTACTTTCAGAGCAGCCCTCGTAACAGCTACCCTTGCGTGCGCTGTGTGTGGTCAGGTTGGGAAGCGGAAGGGCAGTGCCAGTTGCAGACACGCTGCTGACAGCTCAGCAGGGGCCTGCTGTCCCTGTGCCACCATGGCACCCAGCACAGAGGACAGGCAGGCAGAGGGACCAGGCGCTTCCTGCAGCTCCAGCTGCACCCTGCACGCCCCGTGCTCCCGTCATCCCGTGGACCAGGCTTGCTTCACACAGTGCCTGCTTCGCCTTCAGCACCTTTGCCAAAACCTACAGGGCAGGGATGGGGGAAATGAAGGCTCCCTGAAGGCACCCCAACTCTTGGGCATAGGAAGAGTAGCCATCAGACTGAAGGAACAGGGTGGGACAATGCAAAACCATTCCAAACATTTGTTTTTTAAACTACCCTACTCTACCTACGTGGTACTGCTTGCACCCGCAGTGCTGCCTGGAGCGTAAGCAGCAGGGACATCCAACTCCATCACCTCCAGCTCTGCCATCTGCTCCCAGCCCCGGTGGGAAAGGATCGCTTGGTGCTGGAGATGTGGTGCAATTTGCAGAAGCAGCAGGAGCAGCACCCTGGGTGATGAAGGGAGCTCACTGCCCGCCGATGCCGCAGCGCCTGACTGCACCTCCAGCAGGCTTCTGCTCTGCTGGCCCTCCGTCAAACCCAGGGCCAGAGAGGATGCAGCCGGTCTTCTCCTTCTAACACCAACACTCCACCACAATCTCCTTTGGCAGAGGAGATAACCCCTCTTGAAACAGGGGTTACAGTAGCAGAGTAACTACAAAACACAAAGGAGAAGAGGTTGTTACCACAATTTCAAGGCTGGAAAAACAAAGATACGATAACTAACAGTTAGAATCTCAAGAGAGAGGATTCTCAGGAACAATTTCAAAAGGAATACATGGGAATAAAATGTTTTGGTATGGTTCTGTTAAATACATAGGTCACTGCAAAAGTAATGCCTCTCCATCTGTCCGAATCCAAGCAGCCTCCCCCTGCTACCCACCGGAACCTCCTCTGGAACTTTGGGAGATTTCTCCATAGCACTGCCTTCAGGCATTTCCTTGTGAACCTGCAAGTGCTGGCAGTGTCCTCGCTTAATGACTGATTTTCTGGTCCCTCCCACAGCATCACTCCATCCCTTTGCTCAGCAGCGCTCCCCGTTTTCAGTTTAAAGCCTCCCTCACAAAGCTGCCATCCTACTGATGAAAACACCCTCCCATCCCTTTAGGGAGGTGGGTCCCATCTCTTCCAAACAGACACCAATCCACAGACCGTTAGGTACCGTTCCAGTGACAGCACACTGTCCAGAGGAAGGGCTTGATGTACAACCCTCAATGATTTACATTCCCACCAGTCAAGTCAGGCAGACCAAGACTACGATGCTGACCTGTAACCAGGCACAGGGCAGCTAGAGCTCCTTGTGCAGGCACCAGAGGAAGTTTCTCCACCTCCAGATCTATAGGCAATGTGCACACAAAGCACAGCAAGGCTGTCCATGCTCCACGCTCACAGAGAACAAGTTGACAAGTTGAAGGTTACATTTACAAGAAAGGTCGTAAGGAGGATCTGGGGAACTACAGGCCCGTTAGCCTGACCTCGGTGCCAGGGAAGGTGATAGAGCAGATTGTCTTGAGGGAGATCATGCGGCACGTGCGGGTTGAGCGGGGGATCAGGCCTAGCAGCATGGGTTCATGAAGGGCAGGTCCTGTTTGACCAACCTGATCTCCTTCTATGATCTAGTGACCCATCTGGTGGATGAGGGAAAGGCTGTTGATGTGCTCTACCTAGACTTCAGCAAAGCCTTTGGCACTGTCTCCCACAGCATTCTCCTGCAGAAGCTGGCAGCCCGAGGCTTGGATGGCTGCACTCTTGGCTGGGTAAGGAGCTGGCTGGAGGGCCGGGCTCAGAGAGTGGTGGTGAATGGAGTTAAATCCAGCTGGCGACCGGTCATGAGTGGTGTTCCCCAGGGGTCGGTGCTGGGCCTGTCCTCCTCAATATCTTGATTGATGGCCTGGAGGAGGGCATTGAGTGCACCCTCAGTACATTCGCAGATGGCACCAAATTGGCTGGAAGTGTGGATCTGCCTGGGGGTGGCGAGGCCACACAGAGGGATCTGGACAGGCTGGAGAGCTGGGCTGAAGCCAATGGGGTGAGTTTCAACAAGGCCAAATGCCGGGTCCTGCACTTCGGCTACAACAACCCCAGGCAATGCTGCAGGCTTGGGGCAGTGTGGCTGGAGGACAGCGTAGAGGAAATGGACCTGGGGGTATTGATTGATGCTCGGCTGAACATGAGCCGACAGTGTGCTCAGGTGGCCAGGAAGGCCAAGGGCAGCCTGGCCTGCATCAGAAACAGCGCTGCCAGCAGGAGCAGAGAGGTGATTGTTCCCCTGTACTCGGCACTGGTAAGGCCGCACCTCGAGTACTGTGTCCAGTTTTGGGCCCCTCACTGCAAGAAAGATATTGAGGTCCTGGAACGTGTTCAAAGGAGGGCAACGAAGCTGGTGAGGGGCCTGGAGCACAGGGCTGATGAGGAGAGGCTGAAGGAGCTGGGAACATTCAGCCTGGAGAAGAGGAGCTCAGGGGAGACCTCACTGTTCTCTATAACTGCCTGAAGGGAGGTTGTAGGGAGCTGGGGGTCGGCCTCTGC
Source organism: Lagopus muta (assembly GCF_023343835.1). Classification (NCBI taxonomy): domain Eukaryota; kingdom Metazoa; phylum Chordata; class Aves; order Galliformes; family Phasianidae; genus Lagopus; species Lagopus muta. Next base: position 1,045,854 of record NC_064460.1, read on the forward strand.
TCTCGCGTTGTTAGTGATAGGAGCAGAGGGAATGGTTTCAAGCTACGGCAGGGGAGATTCAGGCTGGACATGAGGAAGTATTACTTTTCGGAAAGGGTGGTCAGGCACTGGAATGGATGCCCAGGGAGGTGGTGGAGTCACCGAGCCTGGGGTTGTTGAAGGAAAGACTGGATGTTGTGTTGAGGGACGTGGTTTAGTAGGAGCTGTTGGTAAGAGGTGAACGGTTGGACTGGATGAGCTTTTAGGTCTTTTCCAACCTTGGTGATTCTATGATTCTATGGTCTACATTAATTAACCTAAGTCACTATTCAAAGCAATGAACAAGCTATTTAGAGAGAATAAATAAAAAGAGAGAAATCCCCATGATCTTCTACTTCTCACGAGCCAGGAAATGCAGCAGGCATCCCTTCATCTCACCACCACAAAGTGTCAGCAGTCCCAGCAGTGCCCATCTCCAGTCCTGCCCCTTTCGAGTCCCTCTCCTGCCTCTGACGTAGTCCTGACCAGGCCCTGTTCTGCCCCCAGTCCGTTTAGCCCATTCCTGTTCTCGTCTCGTCCCTGATCCTCCACCTCACCTTGCCTGTGTTCTTGTCCCTACCCCGACCCTACCACTACCTCCACACCTACCCCCACCCTTTTCTTTATCCTCCTATCACTGCCCGTCCCTCTCTTTTCCCTCTCCTGCCCATCTCTCCTGCCCCTGTCCCTATCACTCGTCCTGCCCCTACCCCTACATGTTTCCCTATCCCACCCCTCTCCCTCTCCTGTTTCCTTCCCTTCCCTTCCCTATCCCTGTGCTGTCCCTGCTCCAGGCTGCCAACAGAATCCCCTGGCAGCCCACCACAAAGTTGAAGGGAAATTGTAAGCCAGGAGAACAGAAATGTGATGAATGAGAGGGGAGGAGAGAGAGGGCAGAAGAGAAGAAGGGACACAGGTAAGAAAAGCAGAGCTAATGGGGCAGGGGAAAGCAGGAGATGGCAGGGGAGAATGGACAAGTGGGAAGAGCAGAAAGGCAGTGAAAATAGGATTTCTTGAAAATAAGTGTTTACAGCTTTATTACAAGACAGGATGCCTCACAATAAGACGGATGGTTTTCCAATTCCTGAATTACAGAGGATGCACAAACTGAGAGGGGTTAAGAAACCTAGCAAGAAAGTGCCACATTCTAAAGCAAACAGCCCAGGAACAATTCCAGCTACTGCACTCCCTTGAGAGCCTCAGTGGGACTCTCATCTGCTCACAGGGCCCAACGCGGGAGGATCAGCTGCTCTAGGGGAGAAGGATTGGGAACCATGTTCCAGTTTGTATCCTTGGAAGGAGGTTAGGGAAGCAGCTCCACGTAAAGACAAGAATGAAATGATGGCCAAGCTCCAACGCAACGGGTGCAGGACCAACAACCCCTCGTGCAGCTCCAAATATTTTGGAAAAACGGGTCCTCGCAAACTGTAAGAGCCTTAAATGACCCCGGAGCAGAGACCTCCTTAACATATGGGAACCCCAAGAAACGTGAAGGACAACTGGTAATTATTATAGGGCTGGGAGGGAAACAAACTGAAGCTGTACAAACACAAATAGAAATGAGAATAGGAAACCTCCCCCAACGACTGCATCCTGTGATGACTGTCCCCGCCCCAGAATACATCGCAGGGATGGGCATTCTAAAATGACTAACACTGAATCTCATGAAACAATGAACGGCATTGCTAACGGCACGCTGCCACTGCGACCAAGGCACAGGTTGGATGAACAGATTGATAACTTTAGGACAAGGTTGAACAACTTTGCTCTTTCTTGCTAACTGCCATGTGTGTGGAGGCCCAGGAGGATGGGAACACTGGCCGTGGATGGCCTGTGCAACCCAAATGATGGGACAGCAAAACGAGTGCAGCCCATGAGGGAACAGAGCTCTGGGCCAGGACAGCAATCCCTGCCATATGCAGCAATACAGAGAAATGATCAGAGAAACGGGGAAAAATACACAGAAATTGAAACACGTCCAGATTACTTCACGTGTCCCACACCTGTGGTGACTCAAAGACCACACCTGCCACGTCTTCCACAGCGAGGCTGCGTCCATACCAGAATTAAGTTTTGATACGAGATTTCTGACTTACGAATATTAAAGCCATCTTCATTGTTTGAAGGAAAGGGCTGAGCTGCTGGAGGCTCTGCTCAGCTACATTTCTGCCCATCTCGAGTCCAGTTCAAGTGTAGATTTCATACACAGCAAGGTGTGAAGAAAAGCTCTCCCTCCAGTCCTAGAGTTATAGAAAGTTCAAGCAGTAAATATCAAGCTACAACAAAGTCCAAGCTTCTGAGTTCAAGGACATCCTCTGAAGCCTGATTTAAGGCAATAAAATTCGCCTTCTTGCCTCAGGTTAATATCTCCAAGCTATTTTCAAAGATCTTTTCATTTCCTCCCGATACGTTTGCATACAGCTAGTAGGACAAACAGAGCTAATAAAGAGACCCAAACACACACAGTGAAGGCATGAAAGTCCAGCAGTTCCAGCAGTGGGGGAAACATGCACCTGAGACTGCAGGGAATGCTCCTTTGTGGGTGGGATTTAAGTCACACCAGGCACAACGCTCTGCTTTTGAGAAGGGCTGCTTTAACAGCACGCCATCTGGGAAAGCACACTTGAATCAGGTTTGTGAAGAGCCTCCCAAATCCTCACAGTCTTACTGCTCTGGGAAGCACGAGGTTCTCTTCTCAAATACATTTCTTACCAGTGCATTCAGCGAGCACACACATCCGATGTTGTGACAGAGAACATGGGCAGAGACCAGCAGGTTGGAAGGTTGTCACCTTCGGGCCAGATCAATACTACAGATATCCTGCAAGCCCTTCTGTAGCAGAAACACGATTGCTAAAGCTGAGCAACGTCCAGTGGTGAGTATGAGTAAGGCGAGGCTCAGCACAGTGCTGACGGATCCGATACTGACATGCCATTGCAATTCAGCGCACAGGTTGGAAAGGCAGTAAGGTGGGCCCGAAGATGGAAAAGGACACCCGTGTGCTGCACTGTCACACTGGAACCACGTCAATCACTACTCTCAAAGCGTGTATCTGCTAAAAGGCTGCAGTGTTTGAGACCTCCAAAACAATCTGCATCACCAGACTAATCAGCGCTTTATGAATGCACACCAAAGACCCCAAAGTTCCTCTCAGAAGAGACGAGTACAACTTACCTTACATTACTTCCACATACAGGATTCTACTTCTGACTTTGTAATTCCATATTATAAAACAAAAGAAGGCTTCTTTCTTGCAATACCAATTCTTAACAGCAGTTTTACAATCGAGTATGAGAACTAATCCACTTACCTCTACAGGATGGAGTTGCTCAAGAATACCAGAGTTGGCAGATTCAAAATGCCACACCTGAGGATTTTTCAGAAAATACTGCAATGAAACACAACATTAAATAAAAAATAACCCAACACAGCCATGTAATCTAAACTGACCTTGAAAGCTATCGGTGTCTAACTACTGTTATCCTGTAGTTGTGGATCTCATTAGCAGCCACCAATTTACTCAGCCAGCCTTTATAAACCTTAATTTTTCATAACTACACAAGGGCAGATCCAAAAGTAATGCCTCCTGTCTTATAAAGCCGGCCCACAACATCACAGATGGACGCTGGTGGGATGACAGCAGAGGCTGAGCCTTCCTGCCAGCATTCAGTTACATTTTGCAGCCGTGCCACAGATGGCAGCAGAGGGCCAGAATGACAGCACAGCACCTGGCTCGGAAGTGCTCATAGAGCACAGGGTGTCCCTGAACTCCTCCACACTGAAAACATCGCACCACTGACATCCATCAATGCCTGCTGAAATTTATGAAGCCCGGCAAGTGGAGGTGAGCGCAGTGAAGCAGTGGTGGTGCATTTCAGCAGTGGCAACAGCAACGCAAGACGAGCCACCCAGACAGCAAACGGATTTATTTTAATTATTATTATTTCTTTTTAAACAAGCACAGCACGCAGGCTCTTGCTCAACACTGGAGGGAAAAAAAAACCCAACAAAATGATAGTTAATGGTGGTGACCATGTTGAGAAACAGCTCTGCAGCTGAGAACTCGCCCTATGTATCCATTGTCGTTTCTGTGGAAATAAATAGGAGGCATTCCTTTCAGAGCAATCTATGTACCTCAGTGAGCCATCACCCTAATACTGCAGTAATACTAATAATAGGAACAGAAAAACACAGACTCTCAGAATATCTTTTGTGGGGATGGAACAACAAAACCAACACTGCAGTCAGCTGCAGTTATTCCCTGGGAAGGAACTGATGCCAGCAGAAAGGTCACGACCACTTCCAACACTCAAACCATAGCAGCATGTCAGAGCACTTGGAATAAACCCCAAGGATAAACCAAACTGCATCTCTGTTCCAGCCATTTTTTCTTCAATATACACGCATAGACTGGGAGGTACTAATCCTACAAATTCATTGTACCACTGTGTCGTATGGTAAGAAGAAAAGCAGGAAGTTTGAGACTTTGTCAGGCACAGAACCTGCAGCACTGGGGGCGAGCAGTTCTGAATTCTGGTATCTGGTCATAATTTGCGTGCATGCACAAGAAGCAGTGCAACTCACTTCACCAAACGTAAGTCAGTGCAACCAAACGTACTGAAGGTGTACTTACAAGACTGAGGTAGAAAGCTGCTCGCTGAGGGGAAGGTTGGAATTGAGGCAGGGGAGGCCTGACAGATTGAGTGATCTGGAAAAAGAAAGGAACAGAAGAACTGTTCAGATGACATGACAGCCATTTTTCTTGAACGCTGTTACATAGGCAGTAACAAGCAGAAAATCAAGGCATTTGCCTTCACCATCACCATATGTGCCACCTCTCTGCAGAACTGTGGCACAGGCAGCACAAGACTGCTGGCACAGTAATTGCCAAGCCACGTTTTCAGAAGCCAGCATGACAAAGTACTTCCCTTTTGCCATGCACAAAGAAATGCTGGCTTACACAGACGAGAGTCTCAAGTGGGATAAGAATACGGAGGCACTTCACTCTATTTTCTCAAACTGAAAGGAATCAAATGTCTACTCAAGGATAAAACAAAGCAAAAAAACAAACACCCATGGAAAGCACACTAACCTTTGCAGGCACTTGAGATCAAAAAGTTCTAATAGCAGTAGCTATAGAAGCTGTTATGCTCTACAGTTCCTCTGGTAGCTTTGTGGTTGGAGGTGGTGATCTTTCCGTGGGCTTTGGAGTGTTTGTTTTCAAGCACCAGTAAGAAACATCACCAGTCTTTTATCTGCACTTCAATAAAGCAGAGAATACAGCTCTGAGCAGCCATCCGCCAGGACTTGTTTTAAGAAGCAGTCAAGGGAGTTGACAAGGCCCCATTTTCCAGGTCTTCTGATCTGGTCCTCAATGCAATCTGTTGCCAGGACCTTGAACTTCACAGCCACAGCATGCAAATACAGTTTAATTGGAGTCTTACAGAAAACAGTGGCTGGCCTGAAATCATGCATCTGTACACAGATGAGCAAAAAGGGCTCAAGCCAGGGCATAAGATTTATCACATCATATAAATGCACAATACGTGCACTTCAGGAGAGATCCTGAATTCTCCCATAAATACGCTCATTAAAAAAAAAAAAAAAGTTAAACTCAGCAGCTTCCTCAAATTAAAATCCCGAATAAACCAATAGCAGTTGTTCAAACACACAGCGCTGGACATTTGCAGATGGCAACAACAGCGCAGATCATTATTCCTACTGCCGCGGCTGCAATGATGCAGGTTATCACTTGACAGCTGTCAGCACTGTACCTCGCTAACTCGGGGTGGGACTCTAACCCACAGTCCCTGGAATTGACCTGAGTTCTAGATGGTTATGAACTCGTGATTACCAGTGCCCAAGCGCTAGCCTAGCTTACAAGTGCTAGCCAGAGGTGGGGCTCAAACCCACAGTCCCTGCAATCAGACACAGTGCTACAAGGCACCTGTCCTTCCCGGTCATTACCTTCCCGCCCCGCACCCCTGCACTAGTCCACCCGCAGGGTAAAGCCCTCCCGCGTGGGGCGGCCCCTCACGTCTGACGGAGTCCCCGGCTCCTGCGTACGCCTTACGGAGCCTTCCCTTTAAACGTACCTGGTCCGCTTCCACATGGTCCCCGTCTGTCCCCGCAGTGATCCGATGAGTAGCGCTGCAGCGTGTGCCCAGTGCCTCCGGTCCCCCTGCTGGGCACTGCCGGGTGCAGCCTGGCTCCGTCCTCTCCGCACCTCCCTGCACGGGGCGGGCGGCGCCGAGGACGCGGGGTGGCGGAGCGGTGGGGCGGCGGGGCGGCGGGGCGGCGGAGCGGCGGGGCGGCGGGGGCGGCGGAGCGGCGGGGCGGCGGAGCGGCGGGGCGGCGGGGCGGCGGGGCGGTGGGGGCGGCTAAGCGCCTCTTTCCCCGCGCCGAGTCCCGCGGCTCCACCGTCGCGCCGGCACCATCGCGCCGACTCCCCGTCCTCGGCCGCCATTGGCGGAGAGCCCGCGCTCGCCCCCCTCCTCCGTGCTGCCATTGGTCGGTCAGCTGGATGGGGCGGGTGCTCCGCGCGGGGTCCGTTCCGTCCGCGGTCGCACGGTCATTGCGTCATCTCCGCGCGCGTCCCGCATGGCCCAGGCTAGGGCTGCGGGCAGAGGACGAGGATGGCGGGGACGCGGGGGACGGCAGTGCAGCCCGCCCCAAGCAGAGTCCAAGTGCCCGCACGGCAGCACCTCCACGAGGAGCGGGTCGGCATCGCTGTGGAGCAGCCGAACCTCTTGGAGGAGGACTTAGAGTCAGGCAGCCGGTCCCAGGCACCGGGCAGCACACTCAAGCGTCATGCAGTCACACTTCTCTCCAAATTCTGTGCTTGATTAAATCCGAAGAAATCTTTATACCATGGTGCTTTCAACCAAATGATGACAAAATATTCTTTCTCACCACTCACTTCCCTTTTCTGCACTTGAAGCAGCAGCCCGCCGATCATCGGGGGCTCAGTTTGCCATCAGAGATTGTCAGTGGTCATCTGAAGGCTTTGTTGGCTGTCAGAGGGCTCCACTGATCATCAGAGATCGTGTGTCCCTTCCACGCCCCCCTCTGTGTCTCTCTATGTCACTTCCGCTGTGTGCTTTCCATGTTGCTTCCAGTGGCCCCATGATGGTTTCTGGTATCCCCAAAGCCACCTCAAGCACACCAAGGGGTCCCGGTGTCCCCGTGGCAGAGCTACTGGCATCCTCGTTGTTGGTTCCGGGATGCTCAGAGCCACCATGACCCCACAAAGGGATTCTGGGCTCCCCGTGGGGGTCCTGGTATCTCCAAGGCCATCGTGACCATGTACCCATCACCTCCTGCGCGCATCACCACGTGTCCCCTTGATGCCACCATGTCCCCTTCTGAAATGGCAGGAGATTGGAGACCCCCAGACCCGGCAGGGAGGTGACAGGGTTCACCCCCAGCCCCTGGCCACAGAACCGCCTAGTGTGGTTCTGGAGCGGTGCTGTTGCATCCTGCCGCAGAGCAGGGGCTCCTGGAGTCGCTGAGGGGACACTGAGGTGTCTCGAGGGGCTGCTGGGGGTCAAGATGGAAGGGGTGGAGCCAGAGCTCCAGGCTGCAGGTCTCTGGGGGGTGACTGCAAACCCGGGGATCCCAACCCCTATGGAGTCCCCTCACGTTGCCCCAGGACCTCTCAACCCCTCCAAAATCCCCCAGTGCCAATGGGAACTCCAGCCTCAATGGGACTCCCCATTTCTCCCCAGACATAATAAAGCCCCTGGAAGAAAGACAGGACCCCTGGGAATGCACACACCATCCCAGCCCTTGTTAGGACTCTCCCCAATAAAACAGGAGCCCAGAGAGCCCCACAACCCAACAGGACCCCCAGCCACAACGGGACCCCCAGTTCTCCCAAGACCAGTAAGACCCCCTCCAACAAATCATATAGGAGACCCTGAAGTCCCCGGAGTCCCCAGCCCCAATGAGAGACCTCCTAACCCTCCCACCACCAAGACCATCACCTCCCCCCAAAGCCAGGACCTCTAGGAGCCCCTAACCCCAATGGGATGCCCCCATAATCTCACTCTTTGGGGGCCCCACATTACTCCCGTGTGTCCCTTGGTGGTTTTGGTGCACCCAGCATCCCCCCATTGTCCCCTCCCTGGTGGTTCTGTGCCCCCATGTCCCCTCGGTCCCTGTCCAAGTGGCTCTGGGGGCCCCTGGGCCGCCCTCAGTGTCCCCCTTTGTTCCCTCCCCAGTCGCTCTGGGTTCCCAGTGCAGAAGTCATCGCTGAAAAATCACAGTTGTGTGTCTGCATCTGCAACTTCGGCTGGAAGTCCTAGGGCTTTCTCACACCTCAATTAGAAAGGAAACAAAAGCAGGAAAAAGACACGGCAAGTTGCGTGGTGCTGAGGCAGCAACGACTGAAAAGGCAGAGCCCTGTACAGCATCCCCCAGGGAGGGATGCCTGGCAAGAGATCAAATACCTGCATCTCGCTCTGCAGGTCATCAGCGCGGTGACTCGTCATGCTAGAAAGGGGTGGGGAAAGGGGGACAAGTTGTTCTCCCCACACGCACAGTAGAAGACAGTAACTTTGGCTAAAACAAAATGTGAGAGTCGTCCGCGTAGAAAGAATTTTGTGTCTTTTAATGAGGGATTTGGGACAAATTTGAAGAAATTTGAAGGAGAAGGGGAAAGGAAACAGGGACATCATCCTCCAAGAGAGAAGCAGGACAGCGCAGGGCAGGCAGCGGATTCCCGAGGTGGCTGTGCATAAATAAAGGGCAACCGTCGGCTTCTCAGTTCTCCGCTCACGCACGCTCACGCAGGGTGAGCTGCACCCCGCAGCTGTCAGGGCCGGGCAATGAAGAACAGCACGTCGCAGATAACCTGGGAGACCAAGGAATCCACCGCGGGCGACACGGAGATGTCCAACAGCCGCGACTCGTGCAGCGTGAACTGCGAGCGGCTCTCGCCCACCTCAGCCAGGGCGAGCAGCGCCCGAGCCGCTCGGCGCATCATGTCCACGCTCGGCGGCTCGCAGGGCGCGTTCTGCTCGGGCACCGGGCCGGCCTGGCTCTGCTGGCACCGCGCGGCGGCCAGGCCGTCCTCCAAGAAGCCCAGCAAGTCGCCGACGCTCCCCTCCTGCGAGGCAATCGCCCTCGCTGCCAGGCTGTCCCCCTGTGCCAAGGCGGCCAGTAGGACCACCGCCATCTCTCTGCACACCGGGCTCTCTCTGTTGCGGAGCAAACGCAGCAGGCTGCTGTACAGCATCTCCAAGCGGCTGGTGGGGGTAGCCGCGAGGATCAAATCCACGTTGGTGTCCCGGGTGCTCAGTTTGCTGAGCGTTTCCAAAGCCAGGCTCCGAGGGGAGAGGACGGCATTCGACCCCAGCGCTGGAAAAGGGTCCTGGGCCTCTGCTGATGGACACACTGCCCAGTGGAGGAGTCCGTCCACGATGGGCAAGCAGAGGCTTTCTGGGACAGGGGACAGGTCCAGCTGGCCGGAAATGTTGGCCAGCGTCACCAGTGTGTTCTCACGCAGTTCCTGCAGGCAGTCCCGCCACCACTCCTCCTGGACGCAGCTCAGCCCCTGGTCCTGCTCCAGCTCCTCTCTCTCCAAGCTCAGGGCTGCCTGCATGCGCTCTGGGTGCTCATGGTGTAAGAGCAGCAGTTTCCCCAAGATCAGCAGCAGCCCGGCGTGTTTGCACATCTCGGCGTCATTGCCCGGCACAAACGACAAGCTCCTGATGATGTTGGACACACAGATGCAGCGCTTCGCCACAGAGTCCTGCCAGTCGTGGGTGAGGCAGAGCAGTGCCTCGTCTCTGCTGCGAGGCTCATCCTCCAGAATTGCTGAGGAGCTGTCGGATGGAGCAGCCTGCCCTTCCCGAGCATTTCCATTGCTCTCAGCCGCGGAGCGCTCTCTCTTGCTCTCCAAGTGGGTCTGGATGTGCTCAGTGGTATCTCCGCCGCCAAGCTGCCAGAGCAGGTGGGCGCTCTCCAACCCACACAGTGAGCTTTGCCCTGGGCAAATACCCACCTCGTACTCCTCCAGGATTCCAAAGACCTCGATCAGGCAGCGCCGCAAATACTCCACCAGGACTTCCAGCAGGCCGGGCAGCTATGGGGGAGGAGAAAAACGGGAGGGGAAGGAAGGAAAGATGGATCAGTGACCACAAAATAACTGAGGTTGCTGTGAGCAATTGGACAACCACTGCATAAAGGGCAGAGATCTTGAGGAGCCGCTTATTAATGGAATCTTTTCATTCTGGCAATAAGCTCTTTGCAAAAGAGAGCTTTCTGTCCGCTCGGAACAGAAACAAGGGTCCCTGAATGTCAGGATCCAGCCTGCTCGTACCTGTGCAAACATGCATGCTCTCGGTTTTTGTCTCCTCTCTGAGTAACGCTCAGGAGAGAGGCAATGCTAAGCAGAGCAGCCTCTAAAGTATAGTGCAACAGTTTTTACAACAGCCTTGCAGGCACGAGGCAAATCATGGAGACAGGCTGCCCCTTCTAGAGGCACCCAAGCCATGCTGCACGCTGACCCGTGCGCAAAGACAGAGCTGTTGCACCAGGAGAGGCGAGCAGCCTTCAGCCCTTCACAGCGCTCTGCTGCAAAGCCCCTCTTGGCCTCCCCACCACGGTTCCCTTTCTGCGATACGTTAGAGGCGACACGTCCCACCAGAGAGGAGAGACCACGCGCTTGCACACCAACCACATGGAAATCCACAGCTCAGCGAGCGCTCGGTGCTGAGCATCTGCACCCACCTGCCTGAGGTCAAAGGACGCGACGCTGCTGTCATCGTGGAGCAGGGCAGTTATGGTGTCTAAGGCCCACGTGCTTTCAGCGAGCAGCCCAGACTTCAGGGACATCATCACCCTCCAGGCTGCAGGAGCTCCTGGAACACAAACACGTCATACTTCCAGCCCCTGGCCTTCAAAACCGAGAAGGAGGGACTGGATACTGCTTTTTTGTCTCACACAGAGCACAGCCTGCTTCAGGCGTTGCACAGGCTCCACGCAAAAGCAGTCTCCACACAGACAGTGCCCAACACAAACTTTATACCCAGTCCTTCTGGGTCCCTTCACCCTTGCGTTATCACAGAACGACAGAACGTCCCAACTAACTTGGCAAAGGAGACCTCTTGCAGAGCTGGCAGAGCCCTTCCAATTGGCAGCACTGTACCAAAGGGGGATGGCAACACCCAGCCTCTCAATGGGCGCAGGCAGAAAAGCAGGAGTTTCCTCTTACCAACATCTGCTGCTGTCAGCCGCCTCCTTTTCTGTAACACCGGCTTGGCAGCTTCCACCGATCCCGGAGGGAAGGAGACGGCCCGTCGCTTCCTGGCAGGCCGTTCCGCTGCCGGTGCCACATGCGCGGCGGATATCGGCGGTCCTGCCTTCTTCTTTCCCCTCCCTGGCTGTGGGGATGCAGATTTGCTGGGAGCGGTGCCATTCTCCAGAGCTCTGGGCTGCTGCTGCGGCTGCCCCTGCCCGGCGCTGCAGGGGACGCTGTGCATCCCCGCTTTGAGCCGCTTGGCAGGTGGGGTGCAGCTGCTGTCCATCGGTCGCCTGGGGTTCTAGATGGAAAGTAAAGCCATCGGCAACATGAGGTCATTGAGCCAGAAATGGGCAACACAGACTCAGTGGGGAGAAACGCTCAGCGCCACAGGACACTTCCTCTCGGGCTCACCACCCAGCTCACAGGGTTCAGTGATCTCGCTGGCCGTAGCAGAGGAACTGGACTGATGGAAGGAAACACATCAGGACTGAGGAGCACAAAAACACCTGCATCACATCCCAGATGGCTTCAAAGAGCAGTCAGACCTCAAGGTTCTGCTGTTATATTCAGATCAGCTTTCTGCCAGACCCACACTTGTCTCACATCAGGTCCATGTCAGTTTAAAAGACAACTACGACTCAACAAAGGTACCAGGGAACCAGCTGCTACTCGCAGAACATGCATTTCTAAAAAGGAAAAGCTTTCACCAAGCAAACCTCACGGAGACGTTGCAGAGCCACCTCGTTGAGAGACCTCCTGTGGCCTCATTTGCTCCATACGTCAGGAAACGCCTCAGCCAGCTGCACATGGCATTCCCCAGGGCTGCAGCACGACGTAGATTTTGGCACAGTCTCTACTTTGCTGAGACCACGTCTGATTCGAGCAACAGTCTCATTAGCTATGGACTGCATTTGGAGACTTGGAGAGACCCACCGACCCACCAGGAGCATCTGGTCCGGTCCATTCCCTCCAACTAACAACGGCAAGGCCGGCCCAGCGGTGACTTGGGATCAAACCGAGCACTGCAAACGGATGGGGAGGACAGTGCTGCATCCCGGCTGCTCACACCTGGCAGGAGATGCCAGCATATGCCACTCTCCAAAAGAGAAAACATCCCAACAGACGATATCCCACTCACTGGCCGCGCTGCTGACCTAACACTGTGCTCACACGGAGCAGCAAGATCACATCCTGTGCAAACAGCCACGCTAATGGCAGCTCTGCTCGCAGCAGAGGGCAAGTCACATTGGGTTTCTCTCGGGCGCTGCACTCACTACTAGATACATACACTGTGTCATTTACAAACGAACAAACAAACAGAAGTTTTACCTTTGACTGGAGTTCTGCTTTTTGGGTCTCTTCTCCCCTCTTTCTTCTTTTACTTGCAGGAGTTAATTTGACATTCGCCAGACCCATCACTTCAGGACTTGCTGCCACCCCTAGGAAGTCACAGGTATTTGTGACATTGCTTTTCCTTCCATGCCGTGAAGTCTTCAAAGCCCAGCACTCAGCCCAGCCTTACCTGCAGAGCCGTTAGCCATGTTCCCACCCATGGCACAAGGTGGGCCCTGGCGGTTGATCACACCAGCCATGCTGTTAGTTCCCTGTCCGTAAGGAGGTCCAGTGCCCAGCATTCCCCCTTGGTTCACACTGGGATAACCGGGTGGCCTGGAGAGGGCAAGGAAAAAACAGGCATTCACTCCAAATAAAGATGCTTCCATTGGTGTTTGGGCCTCTTCTGTTAGCAGGGAAGGGAGAGGAAAAAGCCTTCCCGAAGGCAAATCTTGAAGCAAGTGTACGTTGACTATCACCCCAGCTTTGGTCTACTGCAGCCATGGCTTTCCAAGCCAGCTACGACAGAGGGAATGGATTGATACATTGAGAGCAAGGGAATGTTTGAGCCTCACCAGTTCTGGATGGCGCTGGCAGCAGCACACACGGCGGCTGCTCCTTGTGCTCTGTGAGCCATGCCACCTGCTGGGGGGCGCATCCCTGCCCCCAGCTGAGGAGGAACGCTGCCACGCAACTGGCTCCCTGCTGCCGCCGGGTTCATGCTTCCTCCCAGTCCTGCGCTGCAGAAGTTGGCACCGGGCAGAGCGCTGCAGTTGGGCCACACGGGATAAGCTCCTAGAGGGGTGGCAAGAGGGGAAGACGGCATCGTTCAACTGGTTCGTTCATGAACCGCCACGCAGACCTCCTGTCAGCAGATACTTCAAGGTCACTCACGGAGAAGAGGGAGAGACTTAGGACTTGTGCTAAAAGTCAAAGCGCCTGCATAGGAGCCACGTAATGTGCGTTTTGACACAGCTAAGGAACAACCCCGAGTCTAAAGCTGTCTGGCACTCTCCCAACCTTCAGCCAACCACACTGAGCTATACAGAACAGCACAGGATGTAAAAAAGCCTCTAAACCCTTTCCAAAACATAGAACGTGGGATTTCCTTTCCCTGCGTAGCCAAATGGCTCTTTAACACACTGCAGGTGCTGCCTGTATCTTCCCAAGTGAGAAGGAGAGATGCAACGGTTAAAAGTACAGCCAGCCCTGAGAGCAACGTCGTTCACGACTCCCAGCATAATACACAGAGCACAGGTTGTTCCAGCTCACGAGGAGTGGACTGCTTTGCATTGCCTATGCAAGAAGTGAAGAAGAATCAAATCAAAACGCTTTCTCCAAAGACAAGACGTTGCCTCCGACAGAGGCCTTTCCCATTCGCTGCACGCGGTTCCCCCTTGAGAAGCTGCCCATGCCTCACCTTGAGGGCTGTGCTGCCCGGCCTGGGGTCTGTGGCTTCCCGTGCAGTTCTGCTGATAAGGCCCCACTGCAGCGTGCATCTGTCCTCCAGAAGGCAGATGGAGAAATAAGGCTGAGCCGGACTGGGAAGAGCTGTGCTGCGGCATCTGAGCATTCCTCTGCAAGTAACCTGGTCACCCAGGGAGAGGAGCAGGCAGTGAGTGAAGGACCCAGAGGTGCCGCTGGACACGCGTGTCTTTAGTAACAAAGGCCCGCAGGGCCCACTGACAGAACCCTGCCAGCACCATCCCAGCCACATTTTGCAGTTGTTGCTAGTAGGGTGCCAGCATTACCCACTAAGATAACAGGTTCCATTTCCTCTTTCACCCAAGGAACATACCTTCAGCCACCAAGGCTGAAACTCTGGGCTCATTTTCCCTTACCGTCACACAGGGAAATGAGACCCAACAGCGTCACAGCCACCCCTCGTTGGGAAGCTTAAGGTCACGGAGCTTGGAAAACCAGCAGTCATAGGAAAGTCTTGCCAAAGCCAGAGGAAACATCTTACAAGCCCAACTACTGGCCTGCATCGAACACTCAGAGGCCGAAGGACTGGCAACAGTCAAACGTGGTGCCAGGCGCCGGAACGCTTGCAGCAAACAGCGCTGGCACAGCCTCCAGGTGCTATCTCAGCACAGAATGCACGTCATCAGGCCGGGCACTTCTCACTTACGCACCCAGCTTCACAAACAGATTTGTACCATGAGCTCCAAACCCAACTCACATACCTGGGTCTTGCACAAAGCCTGACTGGTTGATGGAAGGATGCAGGACGCTGTTCCACTGCACACCGGGCGCTTGGGGCGGCACCGGATTGCCTGCACCAGACGGGTCCTGCAACACCGAGAGACAGATGAGCCACAAAGAAGGAGACTCGCCTTACTGTCAGTAACGTGCTATCCAGCAGAGCCATGCTGCTGAGAGCTGTGATTCCTGCGCATGGGAGGACAGAAGCGCAGAGTGCAATGCTGTTCTCCACCTACCAAGTCATCTTCTCAGGATGCCAAACACCCAGGCACAGAATGCTTTTCTAACTAAACCCTTCCAAAGGACACCTTCCAACTCTGACATCGCCATTGATTGTGCCAGAAACGACACCACATGGGACCCAAAGGAGGGAGCGGGGGAGTTCATCCACCTCAGGGCTGGAAGTCCTCCATGACTGGCTCAACGGAGCCTGTTAGATCATGCTGGAAACAGCAAGGTTTCTCTTCCGTGACAAGGGGAACGACCACTGCACACTGCGTGCCACCAACACCAGGCTCGGAGCTCTGCACCACATCCTCCAGGTGCACAGAGACAGCACCACAGCTGCTGAGATGGGCACAGATGTGACGGAGAGCTCCAGGCACCGCCGCCTTTCTGCTTAGGGCTTCACCTGCCTCACACTGCTTCCCCAGCGGGAACCACAGGCCTTGGACTTGGGCAACAAAGCTTGAGCTGCAAAAAAACCCCCAAACATCTACTTCTAACTCCCTCCAAACACAAACCCCCACCAAAACCGTCAGCGCTTGACAGCACCAACAGAATACCCACTGGGTACCAGATCCAGACAGGAACAGTCCAAGGGACGAACATCTTTCAGCTCCCTCTGTTCTCCCACAGTCGGGTACCGACTAGAGGATAACAGATCCTTCTGTACTGGCGGTCACTCTCCGAGCACCTATCGGCTGCACAAGAGCCAAAGGGCAGCAGGAGGAGGGACGCGTGCAGATGGCCACTGCACTGCTAACACCTCTCCCCACGCCTACAGCACTCGGAACTTCCAGTGATGTCACAAGCAGAGGCGCGGATCCCAGAGCCCGTGTCACACAGCAGGGTGGGGTCCACACCAAAAAGGACGATTTTTAAGGCGTCGCTTCACCCGTTATTCACTCTCACTTCATACATGTGCGCCAACTGCACTCCTCCCCTTTCTCAACCTACCCAAGGCAACTAAGACCCCAGCCACAAAACCATCTAGTGGGCTTCTGGAGTGGTCCTGTTGCATCCTGCCACAGGCCAGGAAGTACAGGGCTGAACCTACCCTCACTCCACCATAAAAGGCCACCAGATTGGTCACGCACGATCTGCCCTGGGTGAAGCCATGCTGGCTGTCTCCAATCACCTCTTTGTCTCGTGTGTGCCTTAACATAGCTTCTAGGAGGATCTGCTCCATGATCTTCCCAGGCACAGAGGTGAGGCTCACCAGCCTGCACTTCCCTGGGTCTTCCTTTCTCCCTTCCTTAAAAATGGGATTCTATAAAAACGTTTCCCTTTTTCCAGTCACCGGGGACTTCACCAGACAGCCACGATTTTTCAAAGGTGATGGAGAGCGGCTCGGCAACCACATCTCTTTCAGAACCCTGGGATGGATATCATCCGGCCCCATGCACTTAAACACATTCCATTGCATGAGGAGGACTCGGAATAAATAGCAGAGCAGAGCATCAACCATCATTTATACGGACTTAGTCTTCACTTATGTAAAAACATCTACAACTAATCTAGTGTAAGATAAAGTATGTGAGAAATTCATAAATCATTTCCACGTTCAGGATGCAAATCTGGAACACACAGCAAGCGAGTGAGCCTGGTGCAATGCTATTTAACCAAGCTGAAAGGAAAATCTTGAAGATGAGTGACATTCCTAGCGGAAAACACAAAAGGTTGGTACTCTCAGCTTCCTCCAGACTTGCTAAAAAAGAGAGAAAGTGACAAAGAGGAGACCAAGATCAGGAGATGTGCTTAAATCCTAGCAGCAATTGCAGCACCGCATACAGCCCGCAGTTCAGGTAACAGGCTGAAGAGCAACACAGCGCAGTGTGAAAGCTGAATCTTCAAGTGCTTTTCTGCTCCCCACTGTACAGCAAAATGTGGAGCCAGTACCTTTTGTGCAGCTCATCTGAATATGTGTCCCATCTGATGCCACTGGCTTCAGCAGAGCTGACTGCTTCAGTCAGCCAAACCAACTCCATTATTAGATATGGAAGCGCTTCAGTTCTGTTACCATTTTCAGGCGCTGTACAGATGCCAGCATGGACAAAAACATACTTATTTCCGGGAATCCCAAGCATGGCAATACTTTCCCAACAGAACCTCGCAGGTTTCCCACACCATACATCACAAGGAGGTGCTGCTCCCGAAAACTACAGCACGTGACTTCCCGACCAAACTTCACACTGCTAAGAAATGCCGGAACTCCATTCTGGCACAGAAGTAAGGTTACTTACAGATTTGGTTAATGCCCTCTATCTATTCATATGCGCTTTTTCCCCTGTCTGCTCAGTTTTATACTTAACATCCCCAGCTGCACTGAACTGTGCATGAGAATTTAAACCTTACATGTTATTTTAACAAAATATGTCTCACCCTATAAGGCACCGTAAGAGCAATTAGAAAAGAGAAACAAGCATGAAGGGCAATGAACTCTTACCCATCATGAGCACAGGGTGAGAAATCTGACTCAGAATCCACAGCGACAAACGATGCTTCCATGCTGGTTGCATTCCATGCCACAGAACGGCCAAAAACTCCGTCAGCCAAGCACTGGCAGAAAACAAGAGTACACATTTTTAGCATTTCATCATGAATTAAAAGTATAGACTCAGTTTACTATTAAAATTAAAAGGGAAAAAAACATCTCTATACGCATATACGTTAGTCTCCAAGTTGCCAGGCATCAGTTTTCCGTGGAGAAAAGCCACATTTGACATCTGCTTCTACAGCAGAGCCCATCTGACTTTTAAAAACTATTCTCTTGAGGATAAAGACGTTCCACTGCTTTGTCCTTACGAAGCACTTCATGACACGCATCAAATTTGGCAGCCCCTGGGGCTCTCCGGAGCCCTGAGCACTGGGCGTCAGGGCCTGGGGATGGATGGGATGGAGGGCACCATCCCCCCACTCCTTTCCAGGGGGCTCACTGCCACCCCCAGACCTTCTGTCGTGCTCTGTGGTGCAGAGGAGCAGGGTCTCGAGCTGACTACGGATGGCCCAGGGTCACTGTGGAGGTGGGACAGGGGCTGTGGCTGCTGTCCCCAGGGGACCCACATCCTGCCCTGGGCTGCTGCCAGCCCTCCTCCTGCCCAAAGTCCTGGGGCACAAACCCTGCACGGACAAGGCTTCTCCATGGTCACTGACACCTTCCGACATCCACTGCTGACCAATGGAGTCCTCTGAAGAAGAAGGAAGACCCTGATGATCGCTGACATCCACCAGTGATCAACAAAGACCTCAGCAAAGCCATGCTCTGTGTGTCTACGTCCTTGTCCCCATGCTCAGCAGGAACCACTCACATCTGTCCCTGCCTGGCAGAGGCCACCCCTAGGTGCTGGGAGAGGTCCCCAGCTCCGTGCCCCGCACCCCACGTCCTGCACCCGTGGATCTCTCCATCTCCTCTGTGCTGCCTCCTCCAAAATCCTAAAGGACGGAGCACCCCATGCTGCCTCTGCTCTCTCCCAATTCCTCCTTCCAGTTCCTGTCAAACCCTTCACCCTCTCTTCCACCTCCATGGCCACGATGTCCCCACGTCACTCTCCTTTTACCCCCTCCCTTATCGCAGCCAATTGCCCCTCACTTGGATCTGCTTCAGCCCTTCTCCTGCAGTCCCACTTCCTCTCCATCACTACCCAACATGGAGTCCCCAGATCCCCTCACTTAAGCACCTCAAATCTCCTCTCTGATGACTGATGACTCCCTCTGTTGATTAATGAAGCCCTCTGAGCGTCAGTGAAGATCTCTGATGATCAGTGGAGCCCTCTGACAGCCAACAAAGCCTTCAGATGACCACTGACAATCTCTGATGGCAAACTGAGGCCCAGATGATCAGCGGGCTGCTGCTTCAAGTACTTACCATCGTGTCCTGGACTTGGCAAATGCATTCTTCAGCATTCTTCAGATTCCAACTGCTGAAGAATCGCAAGACCGGTCTGCATTTACGTGGGGAGGCAGGCGGTGGACCTTTCAGGTCCTGCCACAGGGGTACATGCATGCACCAACATATTGCCATAACCTAGTGGTGTGTGCCCTGGCAAACTGGGAAAAGCCTAATATGTCAACTTGATCATTATATTGATGATCTCCTGTTGACATCCGACTCACCGGAGGCTGTCGGACAGGCAGCAGATTCATTGACCACCTATCTCCAAGAAAGAGGACGGGCTGTAAATTCTCAGATGCTGCAAGGTCCGGGAGAACACAACAGGAGGCTTTCCAACAGGCGAAACCAGCAGTGAAACCAGCCCGAGCACTGGGTATATTTGATTCTACCCTCCCAGCTGAATCGGATGCTCATGTCGCTCAGGATGGCTTTGGCTCGGGCCTGTGGCAACGCCAGAGCTCCGTTCAGACCCCCACTGGTTCTGGTCCCAGTCTGGCACGGAGCAGAAGAAAGAGACAGTATGATTGAAAAGCACTTATTGGCTGCCTCCTCTGCATTACAGCCAGTAGAGCCAAGAACCCAAACAGCTGAGGTCATAGTTAAGACCACCCTGACAATTCAGGGGTGGGTGAAACATCTGACCCACCTTCCTAAGACGGGGGTGGCCCAAGCAAGAACGGTGGCACGATGGGTCGCCTGTCTCAGCCAGAGGAGTAGTCTGTCCACATCCCCATTGGAAGAAGAACTTCAGGAGATCCTAGGCCCAGTGAGTAACATGGTGAGCAACACGGTGATCATCAAAAGAAATATTGGTCGCTCCACCAGAGAAGAGCCCCATTCAGGAGGGAAATATCCCATTCCTGAAGATGCCTGGTACACAGATGGGTCCAGCAAGGGCAACCCAAGCAAGTGGAGAGCAATGGCATCCCATCCCTCCACCGAGACAATCTGGTTTGACGAGGGGGATGGTCAGAGCAGCCAAGGGACAGAACTGCGAGCCACGTACACATGGTTCCTTGCCGCTCGCCTCCACAAAGCCATCTCAGTTTTGGCGGGGCTTGCCGATGGTCTTTATAGCATCTGCTGACACCCATGCCAGGTGTATGAGCTAGACGTCTCGTGATCATGTCAAGAGGGTCTGTCTGGCATGGATAGTTACAATCTTTAACTTGCTTATACCTCTGGAGGTCTTTTGCTAGTCTGAGCTGGAATGTCTTTATTTTCTCCCCATAGTATACAGGTTAAAGGAATTGGGGTAAGGGATCTGGACTAATTAAAGGAAGGGGCACGGTGGTGAGGATCTTAGGGGAGGGGATAGAAGAGGAGTCCAGCGATGAGAATGGGGGAAGCGGAGGCAGGGGGTGGGCATAGGGTAAGCCCAGGGGGCAGACTGAGGGACTCGGTGGGTCGTGGGCGACCCGTGGCGGGGATGGGCTGTGAGGGGGGAGAGGGAAGACAGTGAAACACCGAGCGGGGAAGGGGAGGGGCGGGGGGGCACAGGGCACCTCCCGCGGCCGAGCGGAGGCCCTGAGCACCACAGAGGCCCCACGGGGCCAAGAGCGAGCGGCCCCAGCCCCGGTGCCGCCCCGAACACCCACTCTTAGAAGCCGCCGCGGCGCTGGAGCGGCGCGGGGCCCCGGTCCGCTTCCGCATGGCCGCGTCCTTTGGTCGCAGCGTGATGACGTCACTGAGCGGGGACGGCGCGTCGCTGGAGCACCGGACGCGACGAGGTGCCGTCGCTATGGAGACGCAGCCACGCATGCGCTGTCGCCGCGGGGACGGCTTCCGGCGCCGCCATGAGGGAGGGCGTGCTGTCGCCTGGCAACGCAGCCCGCACGCACGGCCTGAAGTCCGAGGGGGGTTCGAGGGGCAGCGGGGGGGGGGGGGGGGGACGGAGAGCGTTCAAGGATCTCCTGGGGAGGTGGGGGGGCGACTGGGAGAGGGCAGAGCTCCGGGGATGGCTGCTGTGGGGTGGGAGATCCACAGGGAGATGCAGTGAAACGGTGGGATGTGGGCAGAACGTGGAGATATGGGAAAAGGAAGATGGGGATCTGGCCAACACCGTGAGAGCCAGGCTGATAGGGAGGGAGGGAGCAAGGAGGGAAGGAAGGGAGGGCTGGAAAGGAAGGAAGGAGGAAGGAAATGGAAAAAGGAGGAAAAAAAGGGAAGGGAGGGGAAGAAGGGGGAGGGGAAAGGGAGAGGGAGGAGTGGGAAGGAGAAGAGATTTGGGTGAGGGGATGCAGGGAGGGAAGGAACGGAAAGGGAAAGGGAAGGAGAGAGGGGCAGAAGGGAAGAAGAGAAGGGGAAGAGTCCAAAGCTTGGCCTGGGTGGTATTGCAACATAGAAAGGCTTCAGGCATGTTGTTATGTGCACAAGGAGGCGTTCGTGCAGCAGTAAATGATGTTGTTGTGTTCATGTAGATCAGAGGCGTAGAACTGAAGCAGCTATAGATAAGATATGGCACCAAACTGAAGTACTGCTCAACATAAGACAATGTGAGCTGAAACCAACGTGACTTCCTGGCTTCCCAAATTGCAGTGGCTAAAGAAGTTATTTGTGGGGATGGTGTGTGCAATGGCTGTACGTATGCGTCCTTCCTTGTAGCGTGATTGGATGTTGGAGATGTGTCTCTAAGCAAGAAAGGTCGAAGGTGGTGAGGATTAGGATGTGAACATCGTAATCCTCGAAGGAAACGCAGGGATTGATGTGGGCTGCTCTGTTCAGCAGCAGGGCTTAGCACATCAGTTTAAGAACCAACGTATGAATTTAGCAAAAAGAACCCACGAGTGATAGTTGTCAAACTTTTGTTTCAGCTTTAGTGGGAGAGCAGCCTCGTTCCTCCTCAAGAGCTTTGTGTGGGCACACAAAGGAATACTTGTACCTTCTGCCTCAATGATTGTGCCTCACAAGCTTCTCACCACTTCTGCTTTTATCTTCTCTGTATCCGCTAATACCTCTTTTGCTTTTCTCCTTGTCTGCTTCTTACCTCCATCCTTCTTCTTCTTCTCTGCGCTTGTTTCTTTCTTGTCTGTTCTCCTTCTGCTCTTATCCTTCTCATCGTCTCTTACCTTTATTCTCTCCACTCCTGCTCATCTCTTTTGCTGTCTTGCCTGTATCCGATCGTGCTTTTCATCTTCTGCTCTTCTTCCTTACCCGTATCCTTAATTTGATCCTCTCTTCTGCTCTTTTTCACTTCTTCTCAGTGTCCAACATCTGCATCACACCTCTGTCCGAATTAGTTTTGGGGTGGAAAAAAGTACCAAGGTAGATGGATTTGTACAAGAGAACCTCTTACACTGTGCCTGAAAGGTGATCCAAAGGAGCCCTCAGGAACCAAGACCACAAAGGAGCTGCTTTTGAATGGAGAATTTTCCAGAGTTCCTTCCAGTCGTTGCTTGGAGGAACTGAGGTTTTTATCCTTGTATCTCTGCAGAAAGGCAGGGCGGAGGCAACGTTTATGGTGAGGTGCTCAGGTGAAATTGCCCTCTTTGCACAAACAGCCTGTTTGTGTGCATGTGATGCACGGTGAAGAGAAGCCTGCTGTTCTGTGAGTAAGCCTGCTAAAAGGAAGTGATGGTTCTGGCCTTTTTGGCAAGTCTCTGAGGTGAGATCTTTGGACAGGCTGGTTGATTTGCAGGGGAAATGCCATTTCAGTTGTTTGTTGCCACGCTCGGTTGGTGCTTGTATGAACAATACGTATCATCTAGACAAGCAGTGCTCTAGCACCAGGGAAGGGAAAAACCTCATGTACATCCAGTCTTCTTCGTGAGCCTTATGTTGTCTTTTCACAGAGTCTCTAAATGGCTGTGGAAATTACGGGGGGGGGGGGGGCCAAGAGGAGGGGGAGAGCAAAGGGGGGAACAGTGGGGGGCGGGTGGGGGATAGGGTAGAGATGAGGGGCAATTTGTGTGCATCCTGTGCCCATGGAGCAGGTATCACCTACTAAGAGCTAGGTGCCCTTCATATCGTCGTGGACTTGTTTTCTTTCCTTGTTTGAGCATGATGGTTCTGCAGGTGCATTTTAAGTAACTGAACTCTGCTGCGACGACAGGTGTCCTAGAGAGAGCCCCGCTGCGCCCTTTTTGTTCAGGCTGTTCTATTCTCTCCTGAGATTAAAAGGGACTTGAAAAACCCAGAAGTACAACTTGTACTTTCAGGCTGCTGTTCCAGCCCGTCAAGTGGGGATCATGCAGTGTGACCACCATTGGGGCCGGAGGGGAGTAGCGAAGAAATTCATCTGCCTACATGAAGTAGCATGTCTTGAAAATGGTCATAGCCATGATATAATTAGCAAGGTCATAGAATCCTAGAATCTCCAAGGTTGGAAAAGACCTACAAGATCATCCAGTCCAACCGTCCACCTGTTGCCAACAGTTCTCACTAACCTGTGTCCCTCAACACGATGGCCTAAATGTTCCTTGAACACCTCCAGGGTGGGTGACTGCACCACCTCCCTAGGCAGCCCATTGCAGTACCAGCCACTCTTTTGGAGAAGCAGTCTTTCCTAACGTCCAGCCTGAATCTCCCCTGGTGCAACTTCCCTTGAATCCTATCGCGAGTTACGTGAGAGAGAGTTAGCAGTGGAAGTGCCTGATGTGTGTGGGACAGCCCTGACTTGGCTAACGGTGCTGCAGGAGTGGAACAGTGTTCACGTAGACGGCGGGGAGCTTGTTCTTGTGAAATGGTGCCTTGTGCTCCAAGAATCTCTCTGACTTTGTGTCATGGACTCTTCCTCCTGGTTTTCAGTGTGTACAGAGGCATTGCTAATGAAGAACAGACCTCTTCCTAGGCCATGGAAAGGAAGGTGCTTGCAAAGCAAAGGCAGGCAGGTGCATGCAAAGCTAACGCAGCTGTGGGCTTGGTTAGCAAAGGGAAGCATGTGCATGCTTCCAAAGCAAAGGCAGATAGAGGCATGTAATGCAAAGGCAGGTGGGTGCTTGAGAAGCCGTATCAGGTAGAGCTGAAGATGCTTGAGCTGTGTGAGAGCTGTGAGAGTGGGATGGAGAGCTCCTGGCCAAGAAGAAGCCTGCGGTCCTAGCTGCCCGGGGAGAGGGTGAGATTGCTAAAGGGAGGGAGGATTCTTTGAGTTATCTGAGGGGTCTAGAAAGGGAGCTGAAAGGTTTGGGGCTCCCTTGCTGTGCTCTGCCCAGGCTGTGACAGTGCTGGGGTTTGTTTTGGAGTCACTCTGAAAACAAAATGAGGCAAGGGGGTTTCAGTGCAGTCTGAAGCCCTGCAACTCTGCTGTCGGGGCTGCAGCCCAGGGTAGGTGCCCTGTCCCCACAGCTGCTGACCACGTTCTTTCCTTCTCTGCAGTGACCACGGCCAGCCCCACGAAGATGCTTTACGTCATGTCAGACACCCAGCTGTCTGCTGCACGGACCGTGTCTGTGATGGGTGAGGCTACCTCAGTCCCTCTCAAACTGCCAGGCATCCAACCTTCCTGCTCCGCCAGCTCTCCCGCTAGCCCTGCCACCTTTGCTACCTCCCCATGTTGTGTCGTGTCATGGTGATCTGTGGTGCTGGGCCAGGCCTGAGCTCCCCTCCCTGACAGCAGGCCCGTTTCTGAAATCCCTGCTCATTTCCTCATCCTGCTGGCTCATTCTATTTACAGGTTTGTGTCCTTTACTTTTCTTGGGTAATTTAGGACTGGTTTAAAGCAGCTGTATTTGCTATTGCCTTTGTCTGCAGTTACCCTTGTGGGTCATGGTGATGGGATACCCTTTTGGGTTAGGTTTAAAGGTCAAGAGTTACCTCTTTATGGAAGGGGAAATGGTGGAATGGCCATCCCTAGTTCAAGGAGTGTTTAGGTGCTGTACTGAGGGACACCATTTAGTGGGAAATGTTGGTGATAGGGGGACAGTTGGACTGGGTGATCTTAGATGTTGTTTCTCAGTGGAGATCCCCGCCAGAACTTCGTCAGGTGATAACATTTTTATTAAACAAAACCATCTTTGTAAAACAAAACTCTCTTTCCGTTTTCACTGGCCACCTCCGCCACCTCCTCCCCCAAACCCCAGGATGTCCTCAGCACGTCCCCAGCACACCCCCAGTGCTGACCTCCATTTTGTCCCTGACATCCCCAGCCAATGTTTGGGAAGTAGTACAAACTTCTGGACACCAGAACGAGCTATTGTGGAAATTATAGGGGCTCAAACCTGAGTTTTTCTGTATGGTTCCCCATAAGAGATTGCTTTAAAAAACAAGCAACTGTGAAATCCACCACATCCACGCGCTGTGCAGGGTGGAGCAAAGGAGGCACAGAAGCAGCCAGAGGGGTCGGCAGTGGTAGTTCTGGTGGTGCCACAGCAGGCAGCAGCAAAGGCCAGCCCTGCAGCATGGAGAGCTGCCCGAGGGATGGCAGCAGCCCCCACAGTGGGTCGGGGGGGTCCAGGCAGCAGCCCGTGCTTCCTCGCTGACGACCTCCTGCTGTACTGTGGGAAGTCGAGGAGCTGGGCGATGAAGCAAGGAGGGGCAGGCCTGCTGGAGACATCAGGGCTTTGTGGCTCCGTGGCACTGATCCATGCAATGAGTTGTTCTCTTTCCTGGCTGTCTACCTCCCCCAGCAGCTCGTCCTGAAGCAGGTCACCCTTCAGGTATTTCTCTCTGACTTTGGAACCACCTTGGTTCTCCCAGGGATCCTCGAGAGCACCTGCCACGTCTGAAACAGCCAAAGCATCCCCCAAACAGCGACAGCTGCCTTGCTACACCCACTCTGTGCAGACACCCACCCACCAGCTCTGCATCCTCAAACTCACCGCTGATCCAGGTGAGCAGCTCCTCAACGTCCACGATACCATCCAACACATCTGAGCTGGTCACCACTGCTAGAAATGAGTCACTGGTTCAATTTTACTTACACAAAAACACATGTTGGAGAAGCAGAGCTCAAGCATTCTCGTTGGACATCTGAACTCTTACCATCATGAGCAGAGGGTGAGAAATCTTACTCAGAATCCACAGCGACAAACGATGCTTCCATGCTGGTTGCATTCCATGCCACAGAACGGCCAAAAACTCCGTCAGCCAAGCACTGGCAGAAAACAAGAGTACACATTTTTAGCATTTCATCATGAATTAAAAGCATAGACTCAGTTTACTATTAAAATTAAAAGGGAAAAAAACATCTCTACACACATATACGTTAGTCTCCAAGTTGCAAGGCATCAGTTTTCCATGGAGAAAAGCCACATTTGACATCTGCTTCTATAGCAGAGGCTATCTGACTTTTAAAAGTTATTCTCTTGAGGATAAAGACGTGAACATAGACTAGAACCTGCTCTCGCTCTCATAATAGGAGCGACTCGGTGCCATCCCCTTGAAGAGGGACGATGGGGACTCTCCCAAGACCCCCTGACTCTGACAGATGTGGTGGCCACAGTCCTCAGAGCCCTGGGACCCCGAGATCCTCATTTTCCAATGCAGTGCTTTCTTCCAGTGACACACAGAGCAGAGCAAAGCCCGCGATTTTGCTGCATGTGAAAGGTGTAGCTAAGTGGGAGGCCTGAGAGGAGACTTTCCTTCCAACTTGCTCTCCTTTAGATCCCTGGTGGGAATAGAAGGGGGTTTTGGGAGGCGCTGGGAGCAGGACACTGCAGCTGGGCTACTTGTAGGGAAGGGATAAAGAGAAGCAGAGAAATGGCTGCTTGCCCTCAGCGTTCTGACCTGAAATCCTCCCCAGGGTATGCATCCGGGAGAAGAACTGTCCTGTTTTTTGAGTAGTTTCTCTTGTACAGAAAATCATTGGCTGTTGGACCACAGGGAAAGAGATAGAAGAAAATGCAAGAAAGGCCTTGTACCAGGTCAGGCAGAGATTATCCTGATGTTACAATTAGAATAGGAGGGAATATCACAACTGTTTCCAAGAAGCTATTATCACATTGCCCATCCCCATTGCTCATTACTGTGACTTTTAGCAGACTTTCCAAGTCACAGTCTGAACCAGTACATGAGCACGAGTGCCTGGTGCAGGAGAGAGACAAGGCTGCATTCCTCAGCTCCCCCCCTCCACATCCCACCCTGCACTGTTTTGCCTCTGTTCGTTCTGCACCCCCTTGCCTGGTTCACAATTAAGTGAAATGCCGTTCTGAAATGACTCTAAAGAAACGCGTTCCACATCACTCACCTTCCTCAGTGCCACACTGTATAATCAATGACTAGTAAGATGTTATAATTATGAAATAAACAAGAGAGTTTAACAAAGCAGAGTATGACAACAAAAAGAGAACAAATAGAAGGCTTACCCCTACCCAGGGCTCACTCACAAAACTCCAGCAGGGCCAATCTCCAGAAGAGCTCCTTCCCCACTGGCAGCCAGCTCTTAAATACGTCCAGGAGGGCAGCACAGCCGAATGGCCTTCACTGTGCTCCTCTGGCTGACTCATGGCTCGCCTCAGGTGATCAATCAGAGGTTCAGGCTCTCACTTAGCAGTTCCCATACGCACACCTAAACATTTCCTGAATGCCTCCAGGGAATCTGACTGCAGTCCCTCCCTGGGCAGTCTGTCCAGGGCCCAACCACTCTTATGGAGGAGTTTTTCCTAATGTCCAGCCTGAAAGAACTCTTGTTGTTCTCAAGGTTCTTTCATTTCTTCACAAAGCTGTTTCAAAAGCTTCATGTGGGAGGGAGCACCTGAACCTAATGAGATTCAGCAAGGTCAAGTGTAGGGTGTTGCACCTGGGTCAGGGCAACCCCAGATATGTGTGCAGGCTGGGAGAAGAACTCATGGAGGGCGGCCCTGCTGAGAAGGACTTCAGTGTCCTGGTGGATGAAAAACTTCACCACAGCCAGCAGTGAGAGCTCGGCTTGTTCAGTCTGGAGAAGAGAATGCTCTGGGGAAACCTGATGTGGCCTTCCAGTAATTAAATGGGAACTTATAAGCAGGAGGGAAGGGTGGTGTTATAAAGACTATAAAGAATAGAATGTCTTGAACCTCAACAAAATAATTTCAAAAGTCAGATGGACTTTGCTATAGAAGCTTGTTACGTGAGAGCAAATCTGACTGCAGGAAAATCAAAACCCTTTCGTGGTGACTTTGGTAAGTAACGTGCAGCAAACACAACAGGCATAATGTGTCCTGATTGAAAAACAAACAGAAAAGGACAGGTGCCTGTGTCAGATGTCCATGGCAGCAGAGGATCTTCCAGAAGAAGGAGGCAGCAGAACCTTATGCTCACACTGCAGTACAGGAGCAGAAAACTACTGGGAAGCTCTGGGTTCCTCCTGGGAAGGCAAAACTGCACAGAGATGCACCAGCTGGGTTTGGCAGTGCCCTCCCACCCTCAGATTTCCTGCACACAGCTTTACGCCGCTCCCCTTCACTCTGTCCTACCTCAGAGACCCAAGGAGCACTGATTTGGTACAAAGCACAGCAGTGTTGTGTTAAAATGCAAGTTGTGTTTTCATTGTCAGGGGTATTACAGCCCAGACCTTTGAGCACTGCCTCCAAAAACCGTGCCAGGATGGCGGCTTGGTGCTCCAAAGCTGCATAGGTTCTACTCTGGACCAGTAGGAGTACAGCAGCTCATGGAATGCCATGGGACAAATCAGGCCATGCGCTCTTTGTCGATGTCTAATTGTGGCTGTTTTTTATTGACTACAACCAAACTTGTGGTGCCGAGTTGGCGGCACTCGGAACGCTGCCCTGTAACGCCGCACTGCAGCGCTGCCTGCTGATGCTCATCCTCTCAGTCCTTCAGCTGCAGCTTCTGCATCATCTCCACAAGGCTGTTCATTGCGGAGCACTGGAAAGAAAGGCAAGTTGAGATAGGACAGGAACAATCTGGGGAGATCTCCTTAAGCAAGTCTGATCAGGACACTTCCAGAACGGCCCCATGCAGCACAGCACGTTCCTGCCATTCAGGTCACTGGCGTCACTCCCCACAGCAGCTGCCTATGCTAAGATTCAAGCTCTGCTGGGGGAACGAGGTTTCCAAGGTCGCAGTTCCCGACATGGCAAGGCTCTTTATCACAGCAAAACCCTCCGGCCATTACCAACATGCCCTTCTCAAGCCGGAGGAAGGCATCCAAGCTCCCCTGGGCAGCTCTCACTGATGGCTGATTTCCTCAAACACACAGCTGGGTGTTTTTCTATTACACTGCTTGCCCTGGGATTCTGCAATATCTGTCATGTCTGACAGACGGAGGCGCTGAGCACAGCAAGAGCCGTGTCTGCGCTCACCAAGGACTCACCTCTGCATGTACAGCAGCAGCTCTCAGAGCAGCCTTCTTCAGTTCCACTCTTCTTGCTTTTCATTGTCTTCTTGCTGTAAAGCAAGAATAAAACTGAATTCATTTTGTCTGCAGCAAAACTGCAGAAACACGGGTACCATAAAAACAGATGTCAGGAAAAAGACAAAGGAAATTGGAAGCCTCTCAGTGAATGACATTTCCAGTGGAAAGGTGCAGAAGACCACCATGGAGGGAACAGAAAGAGACGGGGTTGCATGGCGCCTTGGGCCTTCGTAGGCTTCAACTCTTTTCCCCTCTGCAGAGAAGGAAAAAGCAAAGCAAACCCTCTGCAACTTCAGTGTGCTTGATAAGGGCAGCACTGCCCTGCATGGTGGTACCACAGCACCTTCTTACCTCTCAGCTTGGAGCTCCGTGCTGCAGCAGGCCCAGGCTGTGCTGCTGGAGCCGGCACGCTGCCTTCGCTCTCAGCCCTCGCTCTTTTGTTTGCAGGCAGCTGCGCTGCTGTTTGCTGCTCTGCTTCCAAGCCCTTGCGTTCGCCTCCAGCCAGGGGCTTGGAGACAGAGCGGGGGCACACGGCAGGGGAAGGTCTTCTCCCTGAGCTGGGACCTGCTGCTGTGGGAAGCCCTCCAGCCTGGAGACGAGCTCTCTCAGAAAGGACCTCCTGCACCGCTTTCGCGTAGATCTTGGCACCGGGCTCAGCACCTCTCTCTGGCAAGAAAGGAGAAGCAAGAAGATACGAGAGTGCGATACTGCTTTCAGTCTGCAGAATGGGCCACAGTGCTGGGACATCCCATCTGGAGTGCTCACGGACCACTTTCATTTTTTTTTTCCTTTTTTATTAAAAAAAAAGAAAAAAGAAAAAAATTACTTCCATACTTTGGAACTGTATTGTTAATAGGCTGTGATTCCCATCCTACCCACCCCCTAAATGCACGATTTCTAATAAACACAATTTAGTGAAGTAAGTGTAGATGGAAGCAGTTTTAATTAACGCACCTGTATCAGTGTCTGACTTTAGAAATATGTAGAGCAGTGTTAATGCACGTACCCTGATGCAAGTACAGTGACCAGAAAGTAGCTCACTTGAGTTTTGATGGAGTACAAGGGAGTATGCTGCTGAATATTGAAGGCAGTGAGATACAAATTTGTAACAAACTGGAAGTCTGATTAGAGAAGTGCACTTGCTATTCTAGAAAGGCTTGATTTACTTAGAAAATAGATAAAAACACAACCACAATATAAATTAGAATGTAGGCCAACAACAGAAGGGCAGATGCTGCAACACTGACAAAGTTTAAGCGTGTGCCACTTTTGTTGAGAGGAGCAGGGTATGAAGGTATACATGTAGGACACATAGATTAGTTAACAGCAAGAGACTTCATGTGGTTTTGCTTATATTTATTACTTTGTAGAGACTTCTGTGAATGTTAGACTTCTTTTATTGTTTCATTATATTTATGTATAAAACAGGTTGACTATGCTTTTTTAAAATAAATAAGCAAAAAAAGTCTGTATGAATGCCTCTGTCAGCTTTTGTGGGAAGTTACCAGTGAAGAGCTGGTATGGTGTTTTTTGTTCTTTTTAAATAAAACTGTTTAGACCAGTCAGCATCAGAGACAGTAACTGTGTTTTTACTTAAACAAATGGAACACTTCATGAATCCTCAAGCAATGTGTCCTGACTGCTTACATATGAGTTCAGATTATTCTTATTTTTTTAACTAGATACAGGCACTAGCATAAAAACTGGCATGGCAACAGACGCACTTAACTACAAGTTGCATTACAAAAGATCTGTTTTTTGTTTGTTGTTTTTAAATATATTCTTTTTTCTTTTTTTTTTTTTTAATTAAACTTCATTCTTCTCCCCACAAATGGTTGGTACTGGACTGGGACTGTTCTTCTTACTGACGAGCCATTTGGTTCCACAGAAAATGGAATATGCCTTGAATTCCCTCTAGCTGCTGTGCCTTTGCAGCAGCATTTCTTTTCAAAACTCTGGCAATAGTCATTAAAATCAGTGAGGACTATATTGAAATTAGTGAGAAATTGGGTTTGAAATTATTAAGCAGTGGTCAAAACTCAACAAGGTACTGAAATGTGTTTGAAGTTCACAATGCTCGGGTTGTTCCTTGGTCCTCGTGCAGATGTTCTGAAAAATGTAATGCCTCGTATCTTTTCTGATCATCACTGAGTTACAGCTCTGTGGGTTTGTCTTTTCGTTTTGGACACAAAATTAATCCACAAACGTTGCTCAATTTAACAGGCTCCTATTTCTCTCTTACCTTCTAAATGCATCTCATGCACTCAAATAGGCTCCAGATGATCTCTTAGAAATATTATGAAACTATAATTAGGTACAATGGTGGGTATTTCTTACTGTGGTTATGACTGGTAGCACTATATAATACTGTTAACCAGATACTTTAAAACTAACAATACAAAAATCTAGTTTATTGCTTTTGTAACTAAATTTCTATACTTAGAGAGTCAATGCAAAGGGGAAATTGTATTTAATGCATTCCACATGGAAAATCTGCATGGCCATTCATAAAGAAGTATTCTATTTTGGTGGAAAAAAAAAGTCCAAAATCCCTGAAATTTTTAATGTTACATCATGTAATTTACATGATTGTTAGCTGATGAATTCAGGGGAAGACACTGCTACATGCTCTACTCCAGCTGAACTTACACCATGCTCACTACAGGCGTGCCAAATGCAAAACTGTACATAGTTAATCAAAGATTGAAACAGCACTCATTGTCAGTTATTGTGCTATGTACTAAGGTTCACACAGCAGATAAATCATTAATTTTAAGAGTTAAGGAGACACGTTTCCTGCTAAATCTGTGAATTCTTCTGGAATGAATTTATAGTCCTCTTCTACCCTTCCAGCCAAAGGTCATTCCAAATGCTATGTGTGGAATTTGTCTGAAGGGTAAGGAGTCCAAGAAAGGAAAAGCTGAAGCCCTTATACATTGCTCCCAGTGTGACAACAGTGGTATCTGCATGCACTAACTGGATTCGTAAGAGAATCTCTGACAGATTTTTGGTGGAAGTCTCTGTACTTGTGTACGACAGTTCTGTTGCCTGTTCTCTCCTTCATTAAAGCTTCCTATTTAATGTTACGTGTACTGACACGTTCAGTGCACTATCAGATCTCACCAGGAGGTGAGCTCGGCTTCAGCTTCTGTAAAAGCAGTCTAAATAATTTACATTTCATTTCAGACATAGTAATAATATTGGTTTTAATCTAAGCCACCCTTCTTGCCTTGATATGACCCCGGAGCTTGTTGCTAGGATTAAGACTTACCCTTGGCAATGTATGCAGTGTAAAACATGCATTATGTGCGGGCAGCTTCATCGTGAAGAAGAAATGATGCTCTGTGATGTATGCGACCGTGGTTATCACACTTTCTGTGTGGGGCTTGACGCTTTTCCCTCAGGTAATACAGATTTAATTGTTCTCTTCCCACCTCCTCTGAGTCCTGGGGATTCTGTCAGAATAGATGTGTTGCTTTTGAAAGAAGTTTAAAAGCAGTGTGAAGGGTCAGAATGAACAACAGCGTTGGAAAGCATCCAGTAGGGTCCCATTTTTTCATAAGCTTTATTTCTGTATATTTAGTTGTGCACAGTTTAACCTGGCAATTCCTGAATAGGAAATGTAATTGCCTTTTACAACAAAATCCAGACCCACTTGGAGCTATTTTGTTTTAAATATACATTTCCATAGAATACTGAGAATAATGATCTCTTTTCTTAAAAGAAACCTGTAAAGACACCTGTATTGCTGCATATTGCTGGAATACAGCTTTCACATTAAGAAAGTGTGCTATTATTTTAATTTCTAAATTAAAAAGTATGCTTAATATAGTATTTGTAAGCAACTTTTTAAACACCTTTCCTTGCCCTTTTTATTCTTAGATGCCATATCTGGAAGTGAGGCACCTACATTTCAGGCAGCTTGTACCTTTGAATCACCTGCTCATTGGTATCTCCTGGCCAACTCAAGGCCCTGTAAAGAAAACTTCAGAGGTGTAACTGGTAGCAGCACTGCTTTTCACATGATACTAAATCTATGCTATGTCTGTGGTGACATATTCAGCGACAGCATTCCCTGTAACTACTACCTCAAATACATATTCCCATTTGGGAAAGCACTAGAGCTTGCTCTCATGTCAGTCCAGGTTCTGTGGCTGATTCAGCTTTCATTCTGACTTAAGGAGAGAATCTGAGCAAAATAGATAATATTGCTACAAAACTTTAAAATGAGCAAAGCAGCTTCTGAGATTCCAGCTGTTGTAATATAAATAGTTAATATTCCTGCTCTTTGCTTAACCCTTCCCTCCATTAACAGGTTTTAGCACAAGGTCTGGTGCTGAGCCCCTGCCAGCACTTTAATCTGTGCTGCCCAACTGCACTGAAATAACTCACATTGGTTTGGGAAACAAGCCCTCCTAGCCTGTGGCACAACAGCAACATTCTTAACTGCTATCCACTTCTGCTGTAACCACCCATAACCTTGAACTGCGGTCATTCCTATGAAAACCCAACTTGTAACCTTGTAGTTTGTCATTTCTTTTCTAAGAACCACTGCCTTAGCAGTGCTGGCCCTTCTTGAGATCCGCAAGTGTTGAAGAAACCAACTGTTATATGCAGTGAGTCGGCAAGGGATGATGAATTGTACATGCTGCTTTCTGTACCTTTTAGAAAAGATACTTCACATTTTAAAGAAGAGCTGGTTTTATGCATTAAACAAAGTGCTACAAGTTGCTGAGAACCTGTTGAAATGGTGAAAGGTGCACAACTAGATGAGTGAATACAAAAAAGGTAGTTTCCCATGAATTGATAACTTTCTTTTCGTAGGTCGCTGGATTTGTGATTGTTGTCAGACCCTCCCAGCCCCAGGAGAGGAGGAAGAAGGGGCAAAAACAGCAAGGAAGGCTAAACTCCCCTAAAAAACCTTGCTGTTTCAAAATGTAACTGCACAAATTGAAGTGATACTTTGGTGCTATTTAACCAACCACTTTTAGGAGGAACAATACCACTGCGTTTTTCTTTTTATCCAATAAACTTTTAATTTTGGCTATATAACCATTCTTGTGAGACAAGTCTCTCATCACGTCCTGTCTGCTATCTAGACAAAAAAGTCAAATTCCTGTTCGAAAAGAAAAAGCTTCATATAATGAAATTTAAATGGTACATGCACCATTTGTATAAAATTAAGTACCACACTTATTTATTTCAGTGTACTCATCTGTAAGCTCTGTGAAAAGAAAATTACAGAGCAATTTAAATACATACCATTTGCATAGCAATTAATTTGAAAGACTCAAACAAGGCAAAAAGTACTCCTGGAAAAGACTAACTTTGAGGGAAAAAGTGAACACAATCTGACTTTCTTACGATATTCTGAAAATTTCTTTCAGCAAAAAATTTTCTTTGCAAACTAATGAATTATTGATATAAATTTACAGGGAAAAAAAGGGACTGTAAACATTAAAAAAAAAAAAAAAAATCAATCTCAAAAAGCTATAAAAGGGAGATGTAAGAAAATACCTCTCAGGCTTAAGGTACTATATACTGCATTGCTTTTAATGAGGAATGAGAATGTTCTACTGACAAGTAACAACAGCTGAAGGCTTTCCCTCCCTACTGTAATACTGAAGTAACATGCACTGCATTCAGGTCATGGATTTGCAGAGGTGGTGAGTGACTGGACAGGCCTCTGCTTACAGATGACTGACGCACAGCACAAGCAGTCAAATTATAGCCCCTCCATCCCCTTATTCGGCTGGTTTTTTTCTTCCTTCACCCTACATCCCTCAACTTCAGTACGCTTCAAAGCCATTGCTTGTTAGTTATACTGAAGGTAACCTGTCAGAAGAGCAGGATTCATTTTTAAATATGCTCCAAATTGAGGGGGCACTACAGAGCAGCAGTTTGTATTCCACTCTTTATCAAGGAACTAATGACAGAAAATCATTAGGAGTTAATTTTTCCTAAGCACCTGTTTAGGGATCCCCAGCTCTACATTCAGTTTTAAGTCCTGATCTCTGAAGAATACTGCAAATAGCACAGTTGCTGCTCATTTTACTTTTAGGGAAAAAAAAACTTACAATATAAAATTAAATATGGCTTTTTTTCTCCCCACCACTTTCCTTCTGATTTACGAAAAGTAAACTGAATACTTCTTCAGGAAACAATAAAGAGTATTAAATATTATAGAAAGTTATTCATGTTCAATTTCACAAACTGAAATGTGATTTAGTCCATCATGTATCAATTTAAAAAAGAATTTCAAGTATTACCTTCAAGATTCCAATAAGTATAGTCCAGAAAACAGACTCTTCATCCTGAGATTCATCTTCTGTAGAGTGCAAGTATTTCTGGCTTGCCTCCATCTCCTCTGGATTGTAGGAAGCCTCGCCAAATGGATGCTGTACGACTGTTCGATCATAGTAGACTTTCATTTCAAACTCACTTTCCTGGTGGGAGGGATGCCCATAAATCCCTATTCCCACTGGTCGGCAGAAGTGTGCTGCTATGTGGACAACGTCTTGGCTACAAGTAACAGACTGTAACTCGTACTCGTCAAAGCTGGGGTGAAGAGTCATATCAGATACATAAATCTGCATCACCTTTTCAACTCTGCATCTGAAGTACTATCTTTCCCTCATGATTTAGTCTCAAGTAGCTGCAGTTTCCTGCTCCAATCTGGCCTTGAACAACATGAAGAAGAATCCATTCTTCAGGTACATCCTCTTCCTCAAAGGTATTTACCAAACATAGTACTCAAGCTGCCACAAATACTATCAGGATTCTCCTCCAGCGTGAGGCTCTTACGTTTTATTCTGATTCTTCCTATTGTCAAGTCCAGTACTCTGCCAACACAAAACGATTTAGAGTTAGTATATTTCATTCCTGGATGGAATCAGTTTTTGTTCACACCAAATCAAGCAACTTCAATAAAAGCTGGTTATTTACTGAGAAAACACAACGTGCTAAATGATGTGTAGATTGTTTCTCCGCCCAAAAGCAGCATATTGTCACTGAAGAAGCATGTGTGCACTTTCAAGTTCTTGTTACTATATGAACACTCAGCTCTTTACAGCACTTACCTACACGACAGCTCAGGCTGCTGGGGCAGGGCAGAGAGGGAAGGGGCTGTTACACAGTCAAGGCTCCCGCACCCTTTCCTCTCCCTCGTTGCACGCTGCTGCCCAGGCAGCCTCAGCACAACAGCTGCACTCAATGCACGAGCTCTAAACCTTGCCAAAGACTTCCAAAGAATGCAGCTGACCGAATTTAAATGCCAGTCAAGGGTGCTTTGAAGCTTCAGATGGCTTCCATCACTTCGTGCCTTCTGCAAAGACTGTACAATTACCTTAAAAATGACAGCTACTACTACACTGTTGGTAACCCGGTAGCATCAAAACAAACCGCATGACTCCCGCTGAAACGTCACTTAAATCGCACGGGTTTTACAGCTAACAGACGGAGGAACAACAGCACACCAACTTTTCTACAGCTCCCAGCTTACGGTCCCACGGGCCACAAGGCCCCAATTCTGCAACGACAGCATACAAGAGAACAGCCCCGCCCTCGTAACCTTCCAAACCAACAAAAACCCCTCCGAACAGCGACAGAAAAACAGCCTTCTACCTTTCGCGGCGCAGCCCACCTCCAACCCGCCCCGGGGCTTCGGCGACTGCGAGGCCGCGGCTCCGTAGACGTGCGGCAGGGCAGGGCAGGGCAGGGCGGCGCGGAGAAATCCCGCCCCAAGGCGGGCCGGCACACCCGGACGGCAGCGGCAGCACAGAGGCAGCGCGGAGGCCGATCTCAAAGAGCCTCCGGGCCCGGCGCCGCCCCTCTCGCTTCGCCGCTCCTCCCGAACCCGGCCCGGACAGCGGCGCGAGGAGCGGGCGCCGCCTCCCAGCCCCGCCCCGCAACCGCCCCGCAACCGCCGCCCCTCGCCGCCGCCGCCGCCGCCGCCGCCTCTCCCGCGCACCGCGGCAGGCGGGCCGGGCGGGGCTGCGCGCTAGCAGCAGACTGAGCTTTCTGCTATCGCGAGAGTTGGGCGGCACGCGCGGCCGTCGCTCTGGCAACCCGCTCCGCCCACCTGCTCCCGTGTGACTGCGCAACGCGCAGCGGCTCTTGTCCCTCTCGGCGACCCGTCGGCAGCGATGCAGTTGCCATAGTGACCTCCCTCGAGCTCTCTCTCCCCGCCCGTTGCTCGGCTGCTGGGCGGCTTCGTCCCGATCCCGCGCAGTTCGGAGGTCGGGACGCACCCCGAGCCGCCAGCGGTGCCCCGCTGGAGGATGGAAAGCGAGGGCGACAGTTGTTCGTGGGGAAGGAGAGAAGACCCTGAGGTCGTCCACGAGGGTTCAAGTCCAGGTTGCCGGAATGCCTCGTCCAGGTGGCGTGCGGACACCAGCACTGCGCCTTCCCGCTGAATCGCAACGAGCTGTGCGTCTGCAATACAGCTGGCAGCCCTGCTGCACAGGTAACAACGCCTCCCGCTGTATGCTGTAGGAAGGCATGGAGAAAAAATCATTGTTAAAAATGATGTTGATTTGCCTATCATTTAATGTGTAGGAATTGGGTTTTGTACTCACAAAACTCACGTTGCCACAGTGAATGTGCAAAGCTACATATTATTAAAACATATTATTTAAAAAAAAAACACAAAAAAACGCTCGTAAAGAAATGAGAATGTTTTAAATACTTTTATAATGAATGTTATCAGTACACTTTAATCCATGCAAGTATAACATAGAGTTTCAGGGAATGATTCAGGGAGTGGGCATGAAATTGGACTAAAAATTCAGGGGAAACAAACATGGAAATTAATTAGAGTCACTTAGTGGGAGATCAGTAGACAGTCTGTGTATATTTAATATAAAGACATTTGAAAGCCAGATTCACTGCTGCTAGATTTCCTTCTTCACCTTTCTGTCTCTGTCCACACGCTCTTCAGCAGATGCTGTGTAGACTGTCTCTGCCCAGACTGCTCTCTGCACAGTCTTGAACTATTTTTTTTCACGTTATTTTTATCAAATGTCAGGAAGTTGAGTTCTTTATGTGATTCATCTCTCCATGCTGATAAACCTTGATACCTTAATCTGTTATAGAAAGACTCCTCAGTGTCTAGAGTAAAACCTAGAAAAAGACATCTGTAGCTGTTGTGGCTGTGTTCTGGTTAGTTTGCAGCCTATGGAATCCTAAGACTTGATAAGATGTCCAAAATCTGTACAGTGTTGAAGGCAGCATCATAAAATGTGGGTCTGCAGAACGACTGAGATGAACATAATGATGTGGTGATAAGAGGGATGAAAAATGTCTGTTCTCAGAGCCATTCTTCTCATCCTACTATGCAATGATTTGTAGTGGTGTACTCCCCCGTTCAGCCTTTTCCCAGAGAAGAATTAAAACCAGGAGAAGAAAAGTCTCCCTTGCTTAGTGGTTGAGTGGCTGAAATATTCATAAAAAATATTCAGAAATATTTTTCAAATCTCTGCTCTGCTGGGTTTGAATCAGGATTTCCTGTCTCCAAAATGAACAAGGCACTACTAGGTTCTCTAGACATGCCATTCTGCTACATAAATTCTATCCTTGACATCAGTGAGATTTGATATGCATGCTTATTATTAGTGTTGCAAAGAGTACCATATCTGGTCTAGGTAAGGAGGTAGATGGAGAAATCTTCCTGGTATATAGTTCTGTGCTTTGCTTTCCAATAACCTAGTCTAATTGGACTAGATGATCTTCCAACCCATATTGTTTTATATTATTAAATGATGGGTTACTCTGTATATTTTCCTGACAGATACTGGTATAAATGTCTTGTTAGATAGCTGCTGTGCAATGTTTGTGAGAATCTTGCTGCATCAGAGTTTTAGATTTTGCTAAATCTCAGTAATAATAAAATTGCTGCAGGGTTGACACCTCAAGGAATTATTATTGGAACTCTTCTGAGATTGGTTCTTCATGTAAGATTTAGTCCAGATGATCAACAGGTGGCAGTATGTGCTGGAAATCGAATCTACATGTTAAGTGCAAAGGTGAGATGCCATTCTTTGTAGCCACAGTGCTGTTGTTTCTTAAAGTTCATCACTGTCAATAAAATCATGATGTGGTGCTGTATGCATTCATATTCTTGTTTAGAAGAAAACAAATACAAATGAATGCTGAATAGCATTATCAATGACACGTCATAAAAATGATGACAGAGTAAAGTGTTGAAGTTAAACGATATCTCAGTGTTATGAAAACATCTGAAAAATTACTCCTTTATCACTCACTTTGAAAAAGCAAATGCAACATGTGGTGTTTTCTGCCAGCAGAATGATATACGTGGCTATATTTGGCTTAAGAAAATCTTGTTGAATTTATAATTTGAACCTAAGTCTGATGTTATTTTTAGCAATAATTCTTAGTTATTAAGACCTTGAATTAATTGCCAGTTTTGTTTTGAAATCTGTTTTGCTTTTATTTTGACTTTCCTATTCGTAGAATGAAGCCATAGAAGTTAAACTGAATGGCCACCTGGCTCCAGTGACTGCTGCTGAGTTTTGCACGTGGGAGAAAAATATGCTTCTATTGGTGTCTGAAGACAGAAGCTTCAAGGCAAGGAAATTCTTGAGCTGCATTTTAAAAAAAATAATAGAATTAATGAATTTTTGAATTAATGTTGTTTTTTTTTTCCTAAAAATATTTGCTGAAAGCTAAGCAAAAGTCATCTTTGATATTATAGAGACCAAGATATTGTTTTTAAGAATTGCTTGCAAAGTTATCATAAAAATTAATTATTTTTATTTATTTATCTATTTCTAATGACAATGAAGGTTTTTCATAGTCAAAACAGTATAGTGAAGTGTTAACTTTGGTGATTTTTATTATCTGGCAAATAAACTCTGGCACTTATCGATTAAACAGAGCCCGACACAATAAGGAGGCAAACAAATAAACAAACCCTGTGGAAAACAACCTTCCAATATTGCATCGCTTTCAGTGGCTGCATTTCCACGTTTTCACCACTTGATGGCCTTTAAAAGTTTTTTTTTTCCTTAAAGATCTAAGTAGGTGCCTATCTTATTTTGTTCTTCCCTATAGGTATGGGACTATTCTACTGGACTGTTAATGTATCAGTCAGGGATATTAACAGGTAAATTTTCCTTTTTTATATACTTTTGCACAGCAAAATGTATCGATCTGAACAATAAAATAAAATCAGTATGTAGGTGTTTAGTTGATCTAGTAAAAATATTTCTAGTAAACTATATGCTAGCTCATATATTTTCCTTTAAAGTGGGTAGGTAGTTTCAGTGTATTTTTATAAACAGTTCTTGTACAGAATATGCGTTTAACTGTTGGCATTTACTGAGATGTGCAAATAGT
The DNA here is from genome assembly GCF_023343835.1 of Lagopus muta. NCBI lineage: Eukaryota > Metazoa > Chordata > Aves > Galliformes > Phasianidae > Lagopus > Lagopus muta. The sequence continues at coordinate 1,086,360 of NC_064460.1, forward strand.
TCTATTGTCTATGTGCTTTTTTTTTTTTCCAAGTTTTTTGTAGGAAATGCAAAGAAAAGAAATACTGTAAGTGTACCATGTGTAGGTTTACTAGCAGGGCTTGTTGAAGGCATACATCGACTTTAAAATCAAAAGCTGTGTTTTATAGAAAGATGAGAACAAAAGGAGAGGAGGACAAGCATCTGTGCAGCAAGGACGCTCCTCTCCAACAGAACTTTTCCTGAGAGTAACCATATGGTTTTCACCAGAACATGCTCCAATTCTGTGCTGGTTGTTCTTGCTTATGGTGCAATTAGAGCAGTTGGAGCACACTTCGACTGGGGGAAGGAACTACATGGGAAATGGTTGTTAAGCTTTGTGCTTATCTATTATTAGATGCCTCAAAGCAAAGGGAGAGCTCAAACCTATGGTAGGAAAGAAGAGGAAGAAGGAATGACTCCCCTCTGAGCCTGTGGCAGTTGCTTTGATTGAACTGGTTTGTGGTAGCAAGGCCATGAGAATAGCAGTAGGTGATCTGACAACGGGGCTCTGAAAAATATTGCTGCTTAAGCCTGGGTGAAAGGGTGCAGCAAACCACGGCCTCTGCAGTGTAGATAGAAGGTTACTGAAAATCACAGCCATAGCATTTTAGGAAGGCAGGCTACAGATCTAGAAATGGAAAACCCACTGCAACAAAAAAAAAGCGAAGACCCTTTGCCTTAGGGTTTTGTTGTTGTTGTTGTTGTTTTGTTTTGTTTTTACCTTTCTCTATAAATAGGAGCTAGCAATTTTGAATAAAATTTCTGATTCCTGTGTATTCTGGAACTGATTGCAACTTTTTTGGAACAGAATTTCCTTTGCTAAGTCTACTAATTGACGACGAAAAGAGACAGATCATCACTGGATGTGCTGAAGGACAGGTAGTAGACAAAACAAATAATCTCTCTGTGACAAAATAGTCAACAATCATTAATTTATCTATCAAGAAGCATCACAATTTGCATGCTAGTTTTAAAATGCTACAACAATTATTTTAGCAAACATAACAGTGTAACACCTTTATTACAAAATGCAATTTTTTTCTCAAAACCATGAAAGTTTTTAGAACTGCAATCAGTGAGTATATGTACACTGAGATACTATATGTATCTGTTTTAAAAGAAAAAAGATGAAAAGCAGAATTCTCATTTTTTGGCCAAGAAAAAAACAAATAACCATAAATGGGAGAGACCATGATTTTAATGTGGTGGAATTCTAAGAAAAATGTAATAAATGTACTTGAAGCACTTGAATTCTTCTTTAATTTAATGCTAGGAATAAATTAATCTGATTTTTTTTCTGTGGCATATTGAAGCTCTCTTCCTTCAGTGTAAGTGTTCAATGGGTCATGAAGAATGTTAAATATGTAAATATGGTGATGCCTAAAAAGACAAAGGTATCAATGAGATTAACTTATGTGGCCCATTAAGCAATTGCACGCAGGTAGCCTAGGATTTTTAACTGTAGGTGAGTCTGTGAGGAGTTGTTTTTAAAAGACATAAACATATGGGAATTAGACATGCTGTTCAAATTGATAATGGCTTCTTCTGCTAATAATGAAATTACCTTTGAAAAGTTTGGGATGTAGATAGATGTAATTTAATTTCTGGTCCCAGGTAAGATGAGTAAAAATTCATTACTTACATAAGCAGAGTTCAGTACTGAACCTCTAGCTCATATTTGTATAATTTCATTGCAGTTGCTTTTCTTTTGTTTTCTTTCAGCTTTGGATCTTCAGTTTAAGCAGTGATCATAGTTACCGTTGTGTGGCACATACGGACTTAAAGAAAGAGCAAGAGAAATTCTATAATAAAATCTGGAAATCTGAAGAAGAATTAGGTAGCATAGTGCTTCTAGTATGCTGGTTTTGCTGTATTTCAATTGTTATTGACTACTGAGTGTGTGTGCCTTTTATGCCATGAAAGGTTCGTGTAAGTGATGGAGTTTTGAATCTCAGTCACGTGGAATGTTTGACTGAAGTTGATATGAAGGTGGGGGTTGGCATACAGGGAGGAATTACGCATATGTGTCTCTAATAACATCTTGGATAATGTATCTGCTTGTAAATCATTGCATGATACATGTGAGAATAAAATCAATTCCTAAAAAAGATAATCCATTGTCAAAATGGAGTACCATTTCTCCGTTACCTTTGGAGCTTCTAAGAATCTTCTATTTTACGCTGCGTTATGTTATTTTATGCTATATGTTTTGCTATGCTATGTTGTTTTACGTTTAGACCAGAGCCCCCATGATATATTATTTAACTGACAGTGGTATTTTTATAACACTGAGTACTTATAAATGAATAACGATTGCACCTCAGCAAGGTGATTCTCTGGCTCAAGACATCTCCATCTTTTGAAATGGAAAGATTGTGTGGTCTTATTTCATGCTATTTTACTGCATTACTTTTAATTCTCTCTTAAATCCCTTCTGTTTGCCTTATTTCATTGTTTTGTTGACTGATGTTATTGTTGATTGTTTTTTTTTTAGGTGAAAGGCAAAATGCTTCTGAGCTTTGCAAAACAAACAGCATGAAACCAGAGGGGTCAGTGGAAGCATCATTGCCTGTTCTCCTAATTGAACACTGTGACTATTCAGTATGTTTCCACAATGAAGAAAATATGTGAGTCCTTTAAAATATCACCAGGTTCTTAGGTTATTTTCACTGCATCAATTTTAATTGAAACTTTTTCCTTTAAACTACAGATTTTAAAAATGCATTTGAAATCTTCTATGGGATGGCTTATTATTTTTGTCATATTGGAATCAAGTTAGCTAGTATTACTGTGTCTTATATAGTAAAAAAAAAAAAAGCTTTTTATCATACTCAGGTATGTTTTCTTTTTCTTTTTTCTAAAATAATGTATCAAAGTGCAAGACCAGTTTTGAAGGGTAGGTAATATAGCAACTGCTTTAGAGGAGGAACAAATTTAAATGAATTCTATCGTGAATATGTTTTGTAACTGCTTCTCTTATAACTTTAGTTAGGAGTATCTATGGAACTAAAACACACTGTAAATTTGCTGTAAAATGATTGTAGCAAGTGATTCAGATCTTCATCTGCAATTCTAATAAGAAAAATAGCTGAATGTGACACAGTGAGTTTTCATAATTTCATATCATATGCCTCATTTACTTCTAACGTTGTGTTGTCTTGAGCCTGATCAAGTTTAGTGTAATGGAGTTAAATAGAATATACATGAAAAGGTTGCCCAGAGAGGCTACTGAGATACGGAGATATTCAAGACCTGTCTGGATGCCTACCTATGCAATCTATTGTAGGGCACCTGCGTTAGCAGGGGAATTGGACTCAATCTTTTGAGGTCTCTTCCAACCCCTGCAATTCTGTGATGGTTATTTGATGAGTGAATTCATAGTCATTGTGGACACAAGAGCTAATGTTTTTAAGAAGCTGGCATTTTTTGGTTAATTGATGTGGTGTGTTACATGGGAATATTACACACATTTTTTTCTCTTTCTACTATATAAAATCATTCTTCTGTGTGTTGCAAACATGAAAATAAAGGATGAATGCTATTTTTCTTCTTTTTCTTAAACTGTTTCTTAAACTTTTAATAGCTGTGCACATAGACAAGCCCTGAGATGAATACTTCAGATGATTTCATAATTGATTTACATTACTGTGGTGGCTTAACCTAGTTAACAATTACTGTTTTGTTCAGTGTGCTGTTAAGTAGATGATCAATGTCCTACTTCTGTTTATATACAGAAGTATTTTTCATATTGCTTACTCTCACAGCAAGGTAGTTTGCATTTTTAATTAATTTCACTAGATAATTATGTAATTTAAGAAATGTGATTTTTTAAATTATTTTTGTAAAATGCTGTGTTAATTCTTTATTTCATAAATTCGTAATAGTTACTGATGTGAGTAATTTAATTATAATAATTTTTAATTTATTCTGATGCTTATTCTGGATTTAGCATAAATTCTCCAGGAAATATACATATAAAAATATTTAGAATAACTCTGCAGGTGGTATTTATTGCATTATTGAAATGGTAATAAACTAGGTTTAGACATCTCAATATTTTTCCTTTCTTTCTGCTTTTCCTTTTTTTTTTTTTAATTTTTTTATTTTTCTGAAGTAAAAATAAAGAATATCCACTGGAAAGTTCTCCTCCAATCAACTGTGAGGCAGAAACATCCGTTATTTTCAACCAACTACAATTTGTTGCGTTCAGCATTCTGGTATGAATGGTTTCATTAAATGTACTGTTGTGACCTTGTGGAGACAGAACAACAAAATTTGTGTGGTGTTGTTTATAAAAGCTATGGTTTTCCTAGGTAACTTCCTAGAAAAATCTGGCATCTGCTGCCTGGTCATCATTTTTTAACTTGCAATACTGTGCAATCTGCTAATATGTATCAAATGATTCTAATTCTCCATTGATTTTCTATCTTGTTTGCTTTTGGCCCCATTCTATCACTTTTCCACCACAACTTGCAAATTAGTGGTGTAACACTTCAGAAGGTGATCTTCTGAGTCATGTCCTTGGTGTCATTAAGGCATGTTAGAAGCTGAAGTTCTGTTTCAAAAGAATCAGAATACTCCTTTTTTTTTTTTAATTTGAAGATCATTCCGTTTTTACGTATCTATTAAAACTATAAAAAAGAATTCTTGAATATAATCCAAAGAAGGATGTATTTTTTAAAGGCTTTGGAGAAGCAAGTTGTGTCATTGCTTTTGTCATTTCCAATCCAGGTAAATATTACACAGGAGCCTTTTCCTAGGACAGCAATCAAGTGTATCACTGAGTACATTATTATGTCAATGCAAACCACAGGATATAAAAGTATTTAAAAATATGTATCTTTATCAGTATTTTGGGTACTAGAACAGTAGCCAACTCTAGTGGACGTGTCAGGAAGATTTTTATTTTAACATCTGCTATATATTTTCTATTTGCATTGGCTCAGCTCTGCTTGTCTTCCTATAGTTACTCCACAATTCACACGGAAGTTTAGACTCAATGGCATTGGATTCAGTTGACTACAGATACTCTTAACTTTACTGCCAATTATTTTAAGCAAAATGAAAACTTCAGAAATAGGAAGGGCAACTAGGTGATAGGTTAACCTTCTGGCTTATGGTTAGTTTAACAGGAAAATTATGCTTTAGCTCCAGCTATCTCAGACAAAAGATGTTTAGTGTCTTAGAATCCATTCTCAATGACCTGTCTTGCATTTCAGGGAAAAGAGATGTTCCAGCGGGCTGTAGGCTTTGCACAGTTTTATTTTATGGATACATTTATATTGCTGTGCTGTGGAGCTGAATTTCATCTATGAAGTTTCCATCTAGATGCGGCGAAGGATGACCTAAAACGGTGAGTTAAATCCTCATCAGCAGAGCAGTGAAAATACATGAAACTCCTTTTACTGATTGAACTGAGATTTTCTTGGGAGTAAGGTGGGATGGAGGGCTGTCTTAGGAGTGATATTTAGATGAAAGAGTTGAACCAGCTAATTGACAGAACAAAGAAACTTTTGTGCAGTGGGGGAGTAAGTAGGGCGAAGGGATTATCAGTAATTCTTATACTGCATGCAGTATTGGAGAACATTCTCTGTCTTCAGAAATCTCAAGTAAGCATTTTAAGAAGATTTCCAAAAGTATTATGCTCAGGTCTGGAATTCAGATTTTGAATTTTCATAATATTTTAAATGACTTTATCAAAATATTTAAGCAACACTATATTTAAAGTATTTCTGTCTTTTTAATCGCCGTTCCTATATCATGTCTATACAATGACTAGTACAATATGTCTTGGCTTTTCTTGTTGAGAAATTGCATGCCAGTCATTTCACATAGCTTGAAATTTTCTTACCATAAGCACCTCTGCTCTCTGAAGATCAGTTGCATGAAGTTCATGCTGTTGTGCCAGAACATTCAGATCATTTATCTGTCCCTCAGAAGGTGTCATCCATTATCTGTGAAATAAAATTTTGAGGGGCAGGGTGGAGAAGAGAAGTGGCATTGGGAAAGTGGAAATGGATTCTTAAGTACTTTTTTCTTAATGAAATGTATATGATTTCATGAAGTTCTACTCCCTTAATCTTTTAAGGGATAATTAATATTTAAATGTATGACTTCTTATAATTGAGTTGCTTTTATTGTTTAAACAGTGCTTCAGATGATAATCTTTTTTGAATGATGCTTTCCTGACTCTAAAAGCCTGTCTTAGTACTTAAGAATTTTGATGCAGGAAGTAAAGCAGTTTGATCATCAGTTCAACTGTTTTGTGATGACATTATACAGATGTGTGGTATGTAAATATTGGATGACAGTCTATATACTCAAATTATTTTGAAAAGTCTACATAAATTTAAATTAATTATTGACATATTTAGCCCTTCCATCACTGAAAGTAATTAAAAATACAGTGGTGTGGGTGTTGGGGTGGTTGGTCTGGGATGAGGAAGAGCACTAACTCAGTAAGCACGTGTTCTTTAGTTTCATAAAGGGATTTGTACAACCCTTTCTGAAGGACACCTCTCTCTCCATTTTCTGTGTTTTCACTTGTATCTCACATTGGTCTTGGATCATGCAGCTTATTTCCTTTTGAATGAATGTGAACAGGAAGAGCAGCAGCTTGAGCAAACGGAATGCTGTCTATGTGTTAATGGTATTCAATCCACAGAACCAGATAAGATAGACCAAAGTAGATCACCAAAACTCATTTGGAGGTTGTGTTGTCAGCACTATTTTCTTCTATATATATCTTCTCTTCTTGTGCTGCTGATTGATGTATTATTAATCATATTAGTCTTTCTGTGGTTCAGTTTTGATTTGTAAAACTGAATTGAGCAACGACATTTTTCCTGTGTTTTTTTTCTTTAAGTGAAAAATTAAGTCTACCTCAGTTTGTTACCACTGCAGTCGGTTATTCTGATCTTATTTACATGAAAATCTTTCACATTGTGTCTGGTGTCATATGCTTACAAACTGCATCTGGTTAGGTCCAAAATTACATTACATTATCTCACTAGAAAAGAGAAAAATATCCCCAGATCCTCAAAATATAAATGATAAAACTGTGTGGTGGTTTGCCTCTTGCTTGAGACCATGATTTCTCTAAAACTTTTTAGGTAGTAATGAGTGGAAGATAAAGGATTACAGGTGAAGGAAGGCACAGGGTTTTGATCCAGATATTCTGCTTTAGATGTATATGGAGGAGATAGGACGTGCTGGTAGTTCAGAAGTTGTACTTATGTGTAGTTCATTTTCTCTTGGGAGTTATAAATTTATAACATCAGTGATGTTTTTGTTAGTTATCTTTGATCAACAGAATACGCTCGTTGATTTTAATATTGCATTTGGAAACAAGTAGGATACCTTCTGGAAATTTGCTTTTCAAAATGTCTGGTAGCAGGGCTAGTATTTATTGTCTCAGTCTACGCTTTGTACCAGAGGGCTTGCAGAACAGAATGTATTATATGAAGCAGTGGTAGAGACTGTCTGAGATATTTTGAGTTTTGGTGTCATAAGCATCTCAATTATTTTTTGTTCAAATTGTGTTTTATATGTCCATATTGTTTAACTCAAGCTTTAAAGGAAAACATCTGGAGAAAATAGCATTAGCAATGATTACTGTGGAAAAAGCAGAACTGACGTTGCTTGGCAGAGAAATGTAAATGGCAGAGGATGAATGACAGGGACTGCAGCCACCTACTGTTAGACAAAATCTGTCCCTTTCCAAGGAAGAGTACATCTTTGTGTTACTCTTGAACCTCAATTTCTTGGACTCTTTGGGAGTGTGATTGGCTTTTATTACTACTGCCTTAGGAGAGAAGAGGTAAATATTGCTTTCTTAGTAACACAGGAATGACTTTGCAGTGGGCTGCTACTCCGCTGCCTCTGAGTGTATCTTTGAAGGTGATTGAACATCTTAGCTGTGGTAGATTATGTCATGAACCATGGAATTTTATGAGCATGAGCATTTTTGCTGCTCTTGTTTGCCTCTTGGTCAGCTCGGACTACGGCTTTATCTATGGTGTCTCTACATCTCAGAACTGACCAATATAAATCCAGGTTAGCAGTTGAGAGGATTGACAAATTTATTTATAAGTGGCCACAAAAAAAAAAAAAGATCTAAAGGACAGAACACCAATCCTACAAGGACAGGCTGAAAGAGCTGGGATTGTTTTCCTCTCCCTGCGGGGGAGCTTGGGGAAGAGAAAGCTCCAGGGAGACATGAGAGCAGTCTTCAGTCTGTAAAGCAGGGCTGTAAGAAGGAAGGGTTACAGATTCTTTAGCAGGGCCTACTATGATAGGGCAAAGGGAAATGGCTTCAAACTAAAAGAAGGGAGATTTAGACTGGATATAAGGAAGAATGTTTTACAGTAAGGGTAGTGAGGCACGGGGACAGGTTTTCCAGAAGGACACTAGATGCCCTGTCCTTGGAGACCTTCAAGGTCAGGCTGCAGGGGGCTCCAAGCAACCTGATCTAGCTGTAGATGTCCCTGTTCATTGCAGGGGGGTTGGACTTGATGACCTTTGAGGATCCCTTGCAACTCAAGTGATGTATGATTCTAAGTGTGTTTACTTAACTACTACAAAACATGTATTTTCTAGTAGCCTGTCAAAACTGACTTGAGGCTACAGTGTGTTACTGTGTAAATCTATTCTACAGTTTTTTTGTTGGAGCTAGCTGTCCTGCTAGTAACAACCACAGACAATTGAAATACTATCACTAATAGATTTTATAGTTTTCCAGGCAAAGTGTGGAGGAAAACAAAAACAAAAACAAAAAGCAACTAAAATCCAGTGATTCCTGTGGTCTTAAAGATTGATTTGAAAGTTGTCTCTTCACAGAGTTAAATTTTGAATTATTGCTATATTCTCTTTTTTTTTTTTTTTTTTTTTTTTTTTTTTGAAGCAGAAATTTTCAAACCTTTTTTTAGCTTGTTGTAAATGCATGGTATGTATGGTACCCTTTGAATGACTCAAACTCCCTTTTGGTAAGATTTCAGTCTGCAGTTTATCACACTGACACAAAATAACTCAATGAATGTTTCATGGAATATTTGTGGAGAAAAAACGCTAGGTTTATTCATTTTAAAGTAGGCTGTCGTCACCACAGCCAGATAATCTACACAATTTATCTTTAGAATCTACTAACATTTATATTCAAAAGATATGTATAAAAAAGTTTCTTTGCTTAGAAAAAATCCTAGAGCTATACACAGAGGATGGAGAGTTCATGATGCTTCTGGTAGTGACTAAAGAAAAACCAAGAAAATATTTCTGCTGTTTCAGTGCACTTCATATAAATAACCTCTGTCATTTGCTGAAAAAACAAGTCTTTCATTAATTATTTGGTGTTACCCTGGTGCCTTATAGGTGTCCTCACAATGAGCCATAAAGCCAAAAGTTTTCCACATTACTGTATCTGCCTGGCTCTGCGAGTTATGGCATACTTCAGGCAATGAAAAGTTATGTTTAGAACGGATATTTTTATTACGGGCAAAGGATAATTTTGTTGCAGTGCAGATACTGATCATATGTAGACAGCTTGAGCCCATTAGCCTGTACGAGCTATGTCTCTGTAGTCACCCTGCCATGTCTGTGTAAAACTCTGTACTGCTCTTATTTGCTTATTAGCAAACTGATTCTTTGCGTAAAGGTAACTCAGATCTTGTATTTCACTAAAATTAATCAGCTCTCCAAATCTTGGTGTCAGCAAAGTGCAGTGCAAAGGCATCTGACTGGCCCTCTACTTGAGGGTTAGCTCTTGTCTATGGGAGATCATTCGTGCAAGCCTTGTGCGTTTACATTCTCTCCTTAACCGTTTCATGAACTCTCCTTGACCACCTACTTGCCAAACAAAATACTGATCCTACTGCATTTTGTGCAGTCTATCCTAAAGCTTTCCAGGTGCCTGTTAAAGTTTCTACTTTGCCTGTTTCCATCCCAAAATCACCAGTTGATCTTCTCTGGTGTAGAACAGCTGACTGAAACGTAAAACACACCCATGCAGAATGAAATTCTGTTTGTTATACCTAAAGTTTTAGAGTTGAAATATGATGATGATGGATGTAATACAGGAGCTTTTGTAAAAGTGAATAATCAGAGGTTAGTTGCTCAATTGGAATGTGAATGGAATGCTGGGGGTGAGAAGACTGCAGCAGTGAAAAGCATAATCTCATTTGAATTACCATATTTGAGCTAATTTCCTAATTATTTTTTTAAATGTACAGTGTCAAATATAGGAAAATATGTAATAATAAAAATGAAAATAGAAATTGCAGCCATATAATTCTAAGAAAAATCATAAAGTGAGATTACATTTTATGGAGAGTATGGCAGAAATGTTAATTTTACATGTATATATACTTGATTTAAAATTTCATAAGAGTAACGGGTACAGAACCAGCAGACGAATCTTGAGAACATCCAACAGATTGTGTTTGTAAAGCAAATGTCACACTGTGTCTGACAAAATTTTGTTCTATCTGCAGAGCATAACATTTTCTCCTCTGAGTCTGGCTGGGTGGATTTCCTCCATTTTATTTTTAGAGCTGCTTTGCTATGAAACATGAGTGCTGTATTTGATACAAAATAAAAACATGCATTTTTCATTTTTGCTTAAGAAGCAGTCTGAATGCCTAGAGGAATAAGTTGGTGAAGACAATAGATGCTTATAAATGCATTCCATTTATTACTGTCAAGTAATAATAACAGCAAAATAATGTTTTTTGGGAAAAATCCCTTTTCCATTGTGCTGTTTTAGTGAAATATCCATTAGGACTCATCTTAACAGTAAAAAAACTATTAAATGAGGGGCTTCTGAGCTGTGTTTCCTTATACAATTTCTAAGGATTTCCAGAATTCCTTCTCTCACTTGCAGAATGCTGTATTTTGAATATGAGCTATGGGCACAGATTGCTGTTTGGTTTTTCTTGTAAACTATACATGATCTAAGTGTTTTGAATAGATTCCAGCTGGCATTTGGAATGTTGGCTTCTGCTGTGTCATGCACCATTTGAAGTTTTACCATCAATAACTTCTCTGAACGGTTGTATTGTGCTGCTTACTGAGTGGTTTTTCGCTTCTCAGCGCATTCTTTTCCCAAATTTCGAGTTTAATTTATGTTTGGAGTTTGGAACAAATTCTGTCTATGAATGACTCAAATCAGAATGTTTTGTTTGCACTGCAGAATATGATGCACTCTCCACTGGGAAGCTGCTAGTCTGGCAGTGTTAGCTGGTTTTCCCACTATCTTACCCAGTGTTATGAAGCATTGCAATCTCATGACTTGAGCAGCTCTTGTTCCTTTTACTTCAGATATTGAAACAGAATTTTTAAAGCACCTTGCAAATAATGAGGTCCTTCAGGAAAGTTAGGTGCATTATTTCAACGCTCCTGTAAGTGATACGGAGGTCTGTATAAAACAAATATAATTCCACTTTCTTGAAGCATGAGTTATACACCTTTATTGCTTTTAAACAGAATATCCTTTTCTGCCGAAAATCTTTGAGTTTGCAGTATGCCATTTAAAACCATGGTTTGGCTTTTGAATTTGCTATGATCTGCAAAATATTTTCCTGAGGAAAAGGTGGATTACCCAGTGATAAAATGAACTTTCATTCTCTTGGCAAATAGAGATGGGGAGGAATAATGCAGAAACAAAATATGTTCTCAGTCCCAGGCCATGTTGTCCCGACGCATATAAGCATTGTAAATCTGTCAGCCATAGAAGATGAGTACTGACCAGAGGAAAATTAAACCTTAAAAAAAAAAAAGAGAAGAAAAAAAGAACAGTGACAATACTAAATTCACAAAACTCATTGATTTTTATGTCATATGGAATAATGAGAATGTTGCATTAAGGAACTTTAGGGTATGCATGTTAGTGGCAGAAATGCTTTAGGATAGTTTATTTTAAAAGGCAAATCTTTATTAATCTTTCGTGAAAGTTCTGATGATTACATTGCTAATGAAGACTGACCAATGCAGTTCAGCAAAATGAGCTATATGAGCACTTGTTTGCATGCAAAGAGAGTGCATATAATGTGCAGACTAGGGTTAACCTTCCTTCTTGCTTCAAAAAGAAAATGCAAACTGGACAGACCATGAGAGAGCCTGGAAAAGAGGTTGTCTCTGCTTCTTCAGTGTTGAGTAAAAGAGAACAACTCTTAATCCAATTGTTTAATTGCATAATGGAAAATTGCAACGAGGCAAGAGAGATTTTCTTTTTTCCATTAAGCACTTTTGTAAATAAACTATGTGGCATCAGGTCTGGAATCCAATTGAAGGACACCACTACAGCTGGACAGCTGGTCACACAGTGCTTTCAGCTGACGCACAAAACTGTTGTAGTTTTTAAGCTCCCACTTCTGTAAGCATTTCCTGTTGCACTGAGTTATTTCCAGAGTTTTAATGTGTAGTTTTAATGTGTACTGATTCCAAAGAAATAGTGCCAAATGTAGAGTGTAAAAAGTAGTATTGAAAATCACTTTAGGTTACTAGAATATTAGAGGGTAAAGTGCCTTTCAATGTATCTATGTACTTACTTCCTGACATGATTTCATTCATTAAATTTTGTTTCTTTTGTGCTGATTGGGCAGAAAATAAGGCCTCACCATTCACAATGAAAACACAGAAGAAGGTCCATCAGAGTTCTATTCAAGACCTAGAATGAGGGGCTTCCTAAGAGCTAAACTTAATCAGAATTTTGTTACAGATCATTAGTGGACGCTATTCAAACCGTATCCTCGGTGCAATTCTTCTTTCATTTTAATTTCCACTACGTCTGTAATTTACAGATTTTATGCTTTAAAAATTGGAATGACTTAAAAGTCAAAATTAGGACTGCAACACTTAAAACTTAGAGAACATCAAAGTGATTGGAGTTTATACAGTAGATGGTAAGGACAGAATTTGACAGCAAATGGAATTTTGGATTGTAGGGAGAAAGCTGTACAGTATTAATGACAGATGTTCACAATTGTGGCATTTTATTAATATCGCAGTTAATAAAATTGGAATTAATCTGGAAATCTAAATGGATCGCAAGTACATGTAACCCATGTGAATGGATCAGAAGCTTTTGTAATTTTCCAAGATTTCATGCACAAGAGTGTGTTAAGTATCTGCTAGACATTGGCTGTACGCACAAATAGTAGAGTCTTAAAACACACAAGTGATTTAGGCTTAAAAGAACTTACAAATCCAGCTTGAAGATGTGATTGTATCCTACTCAAGGCACGTATTCAGCTATTGCTTATTCATTTACATTATTTATTCACTGTTTGAGTTTTTAGTCCTTTAGCTTGACTCATGAAGCTGTTTTTGTTGAATGCCTCATGCAAACCCACAGTGGGTGGTCACAGTAAGTTGGCAGTTAGGGGGGGTCCATCAATGACAAATAGCTCTTCAGTAGAGTGTATCATGGGCGGTCCAGGAGTTTCCTGGGAGGGACTATTTCAGGAAAATGCTGTGGCCAGAATGGGAATGGTCCTCTCTGTTTAAAGATGTATTTTCAAAGTCTGCCAGGCATGACTGACACTGGGACAGCTGCTCCATTGAGGAGAAGAGAAGGGATGTTGTAGAAAAAGAGGATTCTACATGTAATGCTTCCATAGAAGACAGTCATATAGTTCACAGTCTCATTTTGAAGTGTACTTTATTAGCTGGCTTTTTATAAGTGAAAAAAGTAGAGTTTACAACTCTAGATTTGTAACTCCAGAAGCAGGTACTGTTACTAGATTGTGGTGAGGTAGTGAAAGATTAGAATATTTGTTTACACTTTTTGCAGTGTCTTTAAAAAAAAGATAAATCTTTGTATTAATTTAGTCCCCCTTTTTTTTTTAAGAACTAATACAATTTTTCTTCACAGTACTGCATACAGTTGTACTCTTGTGCTGCTCTCCTGCCAAGCCTCAGAATTTTTCCAGATCTTGAGGTTGAAGGAAATTTGTGTGCCAAACTGCTGGAGGGAGACTGTGATTTGAGTTGTATTTGCTGACTATGAGAGTGAGTCACTTGGATTACCTTGTTAGTAGAGCAGAGTTTCTTTTTGATGCTGGTTGTTTAAGAATGATACTGCTTCCATTCACAGCACACTTCTATTTATGAAAAATATCAGTCATGATATTGCCAATGGTTTCAACACCTTCCGTATACTCCTCAATGTCAGTATATTTGTCCATTCACAGTGGTTTATAGTAATATATTTCTGTTGGAGATAGTAAACTGTGGAATTCTGCTATGACAAATCAGTAGACAAGTAGCTTTCATTTTCTTTCCAGTAGTCTGTGTAATAGATCTTAGCCAACATTAAATGCATTCTCGTGTCTTTTAATAAAATGCCAATCCTACAATAGAAAAAAAAAAAAAAGTTAAATGAAACAAAATGAAGAAAAAAACCCAACATGTTATTATAAACATGTGTTAGGGTTGAATAATTCTGTTGTTTTTGTGAGTTTTTTCATTTTAGCATGTCAGCTCTTTGCTGATCTCTGCAATTTTTGCTTTTTGGACAAATTATTAAAGTATGTTTTTCTACTCAGCTGTTCAGGAAAAGATGTTCAGATATTTTTGAGTAAAAATCAAACAAGTTATTCAGACTTTTTTTTTATGTCTTGAAAATACAAATTCTTCAGCAGCTTGAAATTATAATTGTGATGCTATAATGCTGTCGTAGTCATTGAGACAGGGTTATCATCGAAGACATTTCTTTATTCTTACTGTTTAAGAATTGAAGGCATTTTAAAAAATATTAATTAGTGTTTTGGGCAAAATATCATTCTTTTTTTCTGATGAACAAAGGCAGACAGATCTTTCATGGATTTCAGAAAGTGACAGCAAATTAAAGTCCTGTTTGTGCTTTTATGTGTGTTTGAACATTGCTAGATGAGAAGCTAACTTAGGCAGCAATCCGTTCCTGTCAGACAGCTGAAAAAATATTTTTGCACAGCTAAATTCCCCTACGATCTGATACCATGCTGAGGAAGACAGGTTGAGGATAATTAAATCTTGCAGAGCTCTTGGCAGCACTTTCTGATTTCCATGCAACGTTATCCAAGCTGCCCCACTGTCATTTCAAATAGTCTCTGATTGGTTGGTGGCTCTGCTGGACATTGCACAGCCTTGAATTGAGCACTATTTTGCTCTGGAAATTCAGCATTGATGATGTGTCATTTTTGGTTTAATTCTGTGACTCGTTGCAATTGCCATCAAATACAAATTGAAATGAAAGTGTATATTGGCTTAGTTACCAATATAGCTCCTGACCATACTAAAAAAGCATTTTAATGTTGATCTTATTGTCTATGATATCGAGGTGCAACATTCAAAGTATTTCAAAGACTGTGTAAAAAATCTCTTCCCAGTTCACTATTGAATTTTAAAAAGATACCAAACTATGAAGTATTTCAGAAGCTGAAGTTTCTGCAGAATGACCCATTTGTCTTATATCAATGGGCTGTAGATGCTGAGGATGAATGATGAATGGTAGCTTGATGTTTTTGATACCCTGTATGACAGTGTGTGACACACTTTATTTCTTTGCCTTATAGAAGTGGCAGTAAAACATCAATCACACAAGTATTTGTAAGAAAACCGCTGCCTCCATCTGTGCTATTCTGTTTTTAGTGATTTTCTATTTAAAAATTATAGCAAAGGAAAACTGTTGAATTCCCATGTTGTCAATAAATGATTTCATGTCAGCAGCTGCATGCCTGTCAATGCCTGTCTTGCCTGACTTGACAGGGCAGTGAGACTGTCAGAAATGCATTTACCATGTGGGATTCTGCATGGTATTTGATCTGCAAGGAATCTGTTCTCTGTGGAAACTGCATGGATGCTGATTCAGCACTGCAGCTGGAGAGAAGTGAGAAGGAACTATACCTATAATTGTGAATTAAGTGTAGGTAAGGAAAGGATAGCAAGGGAAAGAAAACAAAGGGAGCCACAAGAGCAAGCGCAGACAGAACTGCACATTTTGACTTAATCACAAACAGTTACTGAAATAAGTATTTGTTTGGTACCAGCAGTAGGGATGTTTTAAACCTCTGGCAGCCTGCAAGAAAGCAGAAACATGTATGCTTTGGGAAAGATCATTTTGTGTGCATCCTCTGTGTGTCTGCTTCATTCAGAAAGTTTCTTACCACTGAATGCAGTTAAACAAAATTGAGAGATTGCTTACCCTTGTTCTAGATTATCTTTGCACTTTCTAGATGGCTTGCATTGCTTATCCTGCCTTGTTGCAAATTGCTTTTGTGCTGTAGAGGAATTCTATAGACAATGTAACTGTGAGTTTTGGAATTTTGCATCACACTGGCATTCAGCGTATCCAAGGTAAAAAAACTCCTAGTTCCAAAGAAACTTAATCTATGTTTGACATTAGCAATTTCTGTTGAACACCCATTTTAGGTTATTTATTGGAGACATGCAGGATATATTATTGTAGCTGATGTAATGTGGTCAAAATTGTTTCTAACTGAAATGTTACATAAAGAAGAATAATATATATATACCTCAATTGTTTTAAAACTAGTAAACCTTTTTAATCTAAGTAATGATGATAACTAAAAAATAATACTTGTTTGTTTTCCCAGATCACAGTCATTTTCTTCCATTAGTGTATGAGAATTTACTATGCTCTTCCCTTGTGCACTGAGGCAGTTATGCTGTCATAGAAGGCCACTGAGTTGGTCAGGCAGGACTTGCCTGTAGTGAAGCCATGCTGGTTTTCTTCTTTCACTGCCCTGTTTTTCTTGTGCTTCAGCACCGTTTCCAGGAGGATCCGTTCCATGGTCTTCCCTGTCGCAGAGCTGAGGCTGGCAGGTTAATAGTTCCTTGGCTTGTCCTTTCTACCCTTCTTAAAAATGGGTGCAACGTTGCCTTTTTTTTCAGTCACCAGGGCCTTCACCTGACTGCCACAACTTTTAGATGCAGCTAGGAATAGAAGGACCATGAGAAATAATTTCAGTGGAATTCAAGGGCAGAAGGTACTTTAGAGAAATTGGCTGGAAAACAAAACAGAACAAAAGAAAACAACAACAAAAAAAACCAACCAACAACAAATAAACCAACTGCAAATGGCATGTTCTTTGTTATTAAGCAAGTGAGAAATGATCTGTAGCTAGAGAAACAAACTTGGACAACAGCAGGCCTTTCAAGGACACAGAAACTAAGGAATGTTTACACTGGAAGGAGGAAGAGCCAGATGAAAGTGATATGTTAATAAGAAATGGAGGAAATAAGGCATAATGCTGTGTCTGTGGGGCAAGAGAAGGAGAACAGAAGAGAAACTTCTCTGCTGGCAGGGAAGCAAGCATTGCAGTAAGGGAAAAGAAAACAAGAATGTAAAAATACTGTGGAGGAAGAAAGAGAGTTATGGAAGAGTAGGGACTATGGACATTAAATTTGGTATTAGAAAAGTAACATTATTTAGTCAAGGTAGTAACAACACCAAAAGCAGACAAAGACACTTCTCAGAATCTTAATTAAAACTTCTGATTGAAATGTATCCAGGTTAAACTGTTCTGCTCATCTGGTCTGCTGCAGCAGTGCAGTTTGCTGGTTGAGGCTCCTGAATCCATACATATATTAAACAACATTTACTGTACTTGGACAGAGTTTTACTGGGCGTTTCAATTCCAGCTAATCCATATTTGAACTTCAGTAGAATTTGTCTTGAAAGATCTGTCCTCACACAGGTAGAAGGGATGACCCTTTATGGCATCCTGACATGTTCTGTGTTGGCACTGCGTATCATTACATAGAGTGCCATGAAACTTAGTGTTTCTGGGGAAAGAGGATAAAGTAGAGGCATCCTCCTTAAAAATTCATGCAAGTCTTCCTTTTCAACGCTACCATGAACCAGTTTGAGCATCTTAAAAAAAAAAGTACTTCTTTCTTTTAGCTATGAAGGGCAATATAATATTTCTTATGCATTAAAATTCATAAGTGTGATGGCAGCTTCAGAGTATGCTGTTCCAAAGTTCCAAATAGTTTGTTCCTGAAAGAAATACATCCACTAGGAATATACTTTCTCCCTGTTTCTGATCTGTTTCACCAAAAGGAAAAACCTTAGACAGGCAAATTACAAAGAATGCATGGATCTGGATCATGAGACAAGTTCAAAGACAAGGATGTTGAGGAGAGCTGGCGGCTCTTCAAAGATGTCCTCCTGGAAGCACAAGAGGTCTCCATTCCTCTGAATAAGAAAGTGGGCAGGCGAGGTAGGAAACCGGCATGGCTCAGCAAGGACCTGCTGAGAGAACTGAGGGCGAAGAAAGGGGTGTACAAGCTCTGGAAACAAGGCTGTGTCACCTGGGAAGAGTACAGGAATGCCGTCCGGACTTGCAGACGTGGGATCAGGGAAGCCAAGGCGCAAGCAGAACTGAACTTGGCAAGGGACGTGAAAAACAATAAGAAAACCTTCTACAGGTACATTGCCCAGAAGAGACAGGCCAAAATGGGCGTACCTACTTTGGTAAATTTAAAAGGAGAACTGGCTTCAACAGATGAAGAGAAAGCCGAGGTGCTGAATGAGTTCTTCACCTCGGTCTTCACTGGTGGCCAGGATTCTAGTCTTTTTCACGTCCCTGAACCCTGCATCCCCAAACCTCTATGTGGGGACCAAGGAGGTAAATCCCTCCCCACTGTAAGGGCAGAGCAAGTCCGAGAGTGCCTCCTTAGACTGAATGAATACAAGTCTATGGGGCCGGATGGCGTGCATCCCAGGGTCCTGAAGGAGCTGGCCGAGGTGGTTGCCGAGCCGCTCTCCATCATATTTGAGAAGTCGTGGCTGTCAGGTGAGGTCCCGGACGACTGGAGGAAGGGTCACGTCTCTCCCATATACAAGAAGGGGAGCAGGGAGGACCCGGGGAACTACAGGCCGGTGAGTCTCACCTCCGTGCCTGGGAAGATCATGGAACAGATCCTCCTGGACAACATGCTCGGTCACATAAAGAATGAGCATGTGATCCGAGACAGCCAGCACGGCTTCACCAAAGGAAGGTCATGCCTAACTAATCTTGTGGCCTTCTATGATGGAGTGACGGCATTGGTGGACGAAGGGAAGGCGACCGATGTCATTTACCTGGACCTGAGCAAGGCCTTTGACATGGTCCCCCACCACATCCTCATCTCCAAATTGGAGGGAAGTGGATTTGATGGGTGGACGACCTGATGGATGAGCAATTGGTTGAAAGGCTGCAGACAGAGGGTGGTGGTCAATGGCTCTATGTCCAGGTGGAGGCCGGTAACAAGTGGTGTCCCCCAAGGGTCTGTCTTGGGACCGGTGCTCTTTAACATCTTTATTAATGACATCGATGAGGGAATTGAGTGCACCCTCAGCAAGTTTGCTGACGACACCAAGCTGAGTGGTGCGGTTGATACGGTGGAAGGAAGGGATGCCATTCAGAGGGACCTCGACAGGCTGGAGGGCTGGGCTCGGGTGAACCTGATGAGGTTCAACACGGCAAAGTGCAGGGTTTTGCATTTGGGCCGGAAGAACCCCAGGCACCTGTACAGGCTGGGAGGAGCGGTCCTTGAGAGCAGCTCGGCAGAGAAGGACCTGGGGGTCCTGATGGACGAGAGACTGAATATGAGCCAGCAGTGCGCAGCTCGAAAGGCAAATGGGATCCTGGGCTCCATCAGGAGAGGGTTGGCCAGCAGGGACAGGGAGGTGATTGTCCCTCTCTACTCGGCTCTTGTGAGGCCCCATCTGGAGTCCTGTGTCCAGGTGTGGAGCCCTCAGTACAAGAAAGACATTGAGATTTTGGAAAGGGTCCAGAGGAGGGCGACTAAGATGATCAGGGGGCTGGAGCACCTCCCTTATGAGGACAGGCTGAGGGAGTTGGGCTTGTTCAGCCTGGAGAAGAGAAGGCTGCGGGGTGACCTCATTGCAGCCTATCAATACCTGAAGGGAACCTACACCCAGGAGGGGAGTAAACTCTTCAAAAGGGCTGACAACAGCAGGACTAGGGGAAATGGTTTTAAGTTGAAGGAGGGAAGATTTAGGTTAGATGTTAGGGGGAAGTTCTTTACTAGGAGAGTGGTTAGGCCCTGGAACGGGCTGCCCAGGGAGGTTGTGGATGCCCCGTCCTTGGATGTGTTTAAGGCCAGGTTGGACGGGGTCCTGGGCAACCTGATCTGAATGTGGATGTTTGGTGGCCCTGCCAGGCAGGGGGGTTGGAACTACGTGATCCTTGGGGTCCCTTCCAACCCGGGTGATTCTGTGATTCTGTGATTCTGTGGATCACAGTTTTGTTCCTTAGAGTCTATTTGAATATAGTTGACAGTGATTTGACTTAAAAATTACTCTTCAAAATAAGTATTAGCAACTTCAAACAGCAGAGAACAAAAATAAGTGTATAAAGTTAAACTTCAGAAATGTAACAAAATAGAAATGTAAGTAGAAGAGAATCTGGAATGAAAGGAAAAAGGGAAGAACCATGGCTTCACATTATACTAAGTGCAAAGATTTAAAGTGCAAGCAAGGATAGTACTGATAATTGTTTTTAGAAGTTGGAAAATTCTTAAAATGAACAAGAATAATGAAAAAACACTAAAATGAGGAAGAGAACCAAATATGGGAGTGGACAAAAAGATATGTAGATATATGCATCTTAACCTTGCCAGACAGTGACGTGGGAAATCAGATGAACTTCAACAAAATAGCAAATTGTGTTTTGCTCTAAAAGGCATGGGGAAGAAAGTTGGTGTTCTGGAACAACAGATTCTCATTTATTGTTTACATGTAAAAAGCAAAGGATGACCCGGAATGCTGAACATCTGGAAGGGTGAACTAATAGTAATGACAGGGTCAAACAGAAATTTGCAAGTAAGTCTGATTTTTCCAATTTAAATTTTGAAAAATATCGCTTTAAATCCCAGACTGCTGGGAAGAGAATTATTTTATTTAGCACTCTAATTTAGAAGGAAGCAGCATCTTATTGATTTACACCAGAGTCACATTCTAAAACATGTGAAAATTTAGATAAAAGCTGGAGAAAACCTTAATTACTTACACAATGAATTTTATGTCTTTCAAATATTAAATATTACAGAATTGAAAACTCTGGGTTTGAGAAATTTCCATCAGATGTTTATAACAGATCAGCAGTGCTATTTTACTTGGCTGTGGAGTCTGCTTGTCAGTGCACGAGCTTGGG
Organism: Lagopus muta; assembly: GCF_023343835.1. Lineage (NCBI taxonomy): Eukaryota > Metazoa > Chordata > Aves > Galliformes > Phasianidae > Lagopus > Lagopus muta. The sequence continues at coordinate 1,107,535 of NC_064460.1, forward strand.
ATTTCATTGCCTAAATGTGGCATTATACAATACCATATGATGATGGAAAAGTCTTGATGTGGAGCCATAATTTCACAGTGGTTAGATGGTGAAAATCTTGAATTTGTGCTCTGTGTGCTCAAAGAACAGAATCAAAATTATGGATTTTGCTCTGATGACAGAAGTGGAAATTTGTAGTCATTTGTTTCATTTGAAGCAGTGCTGTATGCAGAGGCTGTCATAAATTACAAAAATAAGAAGCCAAGTAGTACCTGTAGACACAGTCATGATTTTACACAACGTAATCAATGGAGAATCCATACACACAAAGCTACAGTTCTTCCTGCAGCTTGCTTAAAGACTAGGCTGCTTTTTTCCCCCCCAGAAATTTTCCAAGAAAATGTTAGCATCTTGAAAGTCTAAAGGAAGATTCCTGCAATTACTTTCTGTGTAGCTCTTCCACACAAGTGCAGTGGAACTGAATGTAAAAAATTTCATTTATTTCTATGCATATGCTGGTTCACTTAACAGGTTTCGAGGTTTAGGGATAAAATCGAAACCTGACTTGCAAACCTCTGCAGCATACAAGGCTACTGACTTTTATAGTCTCTGAAATAATGTGGAACGTGTTCCTGATCTTCTGTTGTTCACTGTTTTTTGGGCTACATTCCCCGTGTTGACATTTTAGCAATAATTTTTTCATTTTCTTTCACTGGCGACCTCTCTTGAACAGACTGAGATTCACCTGTGCTTTGATTTTAGGGTCCTGATCTCATGTGCATGGAAGAACACATGCAGCTAAGTGTCCTAACCTGGAAACAGGCAGAAGTATCACTAAAAACTCTATTAAATTCTTTCTACTATTTTTTTGTCCTATTAGCAACTCATAGATTCACTTTTGAATTCTTATTTAGTTAATAAGAAAAAAGTGTTTCTGTGAGGTTTTTCTTCGGGTGAAGATTTGATTTTAGATTCCATGTAGTATTGTTGGTCCAAGCTTTGTCAAGGGCATTACCACCTTCTGTGTTGTTGCAAGTTGGATCCAAATGGGTGCTTCTGCACACTAAAATAAACCACTCAGGAGTGGTTGAACAGATGATGTCTGCAGTGGCCTCACGTAGAGCTGCTGACTTTAAGCCAGAAGCTGTTGTTGCTGTAATGGACATTTTCCCTGTTTCCCTTTCTTGTTAGCTCTTCCAATGGGGCCACCTTTAGGAAAATGCCAGACTTTCTGCTGCTGACTAGGGATTCCTGTTGGACCTATCCTTTGTCTTTGAATCTGCAGTACATGTCCTTCAGTTTCTGCTCTTCCAGGCTGTTTTATTCTAGTACTGTGAATACATAGGAGTGTAAGACAGCGTGTGTCCAAGAAAATTACTTCACATGCATGATATTGATAACTCTCAACCACAGACTGCGGAAATATTATGTGGCTCTGAGGGTTAAAGCAATTGTACTTTGACACTTGATTAACAGAAAGGAACTTGCAAATATATAATGATGTGGACTGCCATTCTAATGTTGAATGAAATCCAACCTCTTCCAGTGGGAAGACCCTGTCCCAAACACTGGTGTGTTTCTCCTCAATATGAAATTGAGCATTCATGCACTGCCAGTCTCTGCTCAGTACTTCTTTTGTGGAAGGGTGTTTAATTTTTCATATGCTGACAGCCTTCACTTCTTTCTAGGGACTGATACCTTTTCCCATCTTTGTGGGTACCTGCTATGAACTGCCTGGAGACAAATATCGGTTGAAAGATAGCAGCTCAAACCAACTTTTCAAAACAAGACATTTGTATATTGCAGACTGTGAATGATAAGATAAAAGAATGATCCGTTCTTTTGTCATGATTTATGCTACCCTGAAGCAAATATGTCCTTCCAGTAACTCTGTGAATTGAAAAAATTAAGGACATATTTATTATGTAGGTGTGCTTGAGGACTCCAAACTTGCATTAATCTTACCAGAGTTAAACTGCTCAGTGGATTACTAGCAAGTCAGTTTATGACTTGGGCAGTTTCATGATCTAGTCCAGCACTGGAGGTGATCTGGTAACTTGTCAGCCTTATTAACTCAGTGGAAGGTGGTACCAACATGACCACATGGCCTGCCTCTGGGCTCCTGCAAGGAACTGTGCATAGTCCTGTACTAAGCCAGATCATCACACTGCCTTGATTCTCTGTTGGCTCAAGCATAACTGCACCATAGGCCATTTAGCAGTATAGGTACACTCCACATTTCATGCCTGTGTTTTTGTATATGTCTATTTGAGGTACAGCACACTGAACGAGCTTGTTACTTGACATGCCACATTTAAACTTCTCATTTGGCTGTACAAATCGTGCACTTAGGAAAAACACATTTTAAGAAAGCTGTTAACCTAATTCCTTTTATGTTTTTCTTTTGTGAGCTAAGAAATTCCAGGAAACTAACTCTGGTCAGCCTTCTGTTAAGATGCTGGGTATTTTTTGAGTGTATATTATTCTAGTAATTTTTTGTTCCAAATTGCAATGTGGTGCTGCAGTTTTTCTGCAGAATAATTCTCAGTACTTAGAAATTTGAAAAGCTTATAGAAATTGGTAAATATGCAGTGATCTGAAAATTAAGATATTATTAATTTTGTGTATGCATCATGACACTAGCTTGCTGTAGAAAAGGTTTATGGTGCATACTTGGAGTATTTGTTAACTTGTAGGACTTTTTTCAAAACCACGTGTAACAATTATATTCAAGAAAAAAATAAAAAAATCAGTCTGTAATACCTTCATTTGCAAAAACAGAAAATAGTAGAAAATCACAAATAATTTTAAAATGTTTGCAGTGCACAAAATTGATTTTTATATAACTTTTTTACCTCAAAGGAATCATATATTGCAAGAATTCAGGGTCCTGTATTAAATAGCAGACTTTACCATGTGTGGTATATAGCAAGGTTTTCTTTCAGGACTGAAATATGCCCTAAAAGAAGTATTTGATTATCTCTTGTAAGATAACAAATGTGATATATGAGCCTTTGTATCAGCAGTACTTCTATAAATGCTTGTATTCGAAGTCCTTGGGCTTTGGCCATGGAAAGTGGTTCCAGTTATGCTTTATGTTTATGGATCTTGTACGTGGCCAGTGAAAACTGTTTGTTCCTAAGAGTCTGGCAAGTCGCTCAGTTCTTGTGCTGAGTGCTGCAGCCTCCAGAACTGAGTGCTCAAAAGTCATACCTGAGGAATGTATCACTGAAGTAGCAGTCTTTGGTTCTGATCGTTTTATTTCCAGACAGTTTCTAAACTCAGTATGCAGTATACCTTCTTGTCACGCTCTTCTTCCCTATTGCCCATTAAACACAGTCTCTTTTCAAAAACTTCAGATACATTCATTGCAATTTTTCAGTGTGAAGTATTTATGTTATATATACTGTCCAGAAGGTATCAGATGTTGTTAAAGCCTATCATTTGTAGGAAGGAATCAAAATATAATCCTTAGCTGTGAAATGGCAGCAAAGTTAAATAGTTAGTGAATAATATATATATAATAATATATATATATTCACTAACTAATATTCAGATTTTGAAAGTAATAAGTAATTCCACATGTAGATCATACTGTTTTGTAGTCAATTGCAGTGGTGAGGTATCTGCAAATTGCACATTTAATAGGTTCATTTTAGCCACCAGAAACATTAAACTTCCTGATTTACCAAAGGATATAAAATGAAAAACAAAATCACTTTATGCTGCCCTTCTATTCATGCTTTCTTTTGTGGAAGGATCAGTGCAGACTATTCCAGATGTGATGGCTGACTCTTAGAAACAGCACAGAAGAGAAAAACAGCACAGAGAGAAAATGTGTACACTCTCACCTCTCATTTGGCACTGGAACAGGAGTCTTACTAAAACCTGCAGTTTGGAATTCATAGATTTGAAGGCAAATCTGCACAATATTTTACTCATCCTAAGAGTTTATTTTTAGAATCTAAATTTCATCAAAAAGCAGATTTTTTTTTTGTGTTGTGTTTATGTATATTAACATGTTAAGGAAAAAAATACTTACATACAGTTATATATATATATATAATACATAGCACAGGTAATTTTTTCCTCTTTCTTGCCAGGGGTGTCTTTTCAAAAACTCTGCCTGTGTTGACAGTAAGCCTTGTGTGGTGTGCTGGGGAGGGATTGTGATCTGTGCTTTTACACATTTCTACATGTATAAAATGCCTGTAAGCAAAATGAATCAGCACAGCTGGGTGTGCATAATTTTCAAGCTACTTATGAATCAGTAACTTCACTTCCTTCTGAAAACCTTCAGTCTTCCAGCTAAATGAATACTTTGCATTCTATTAGCAAATACAAGAGGCAGCTTTTGTTGACTTTGGATAAATGGCATTTGGACACTGGCAAACTGTGCTTATTAAGTGATGTACATTTATGTGTGCACAGGTTTTGATTTCATTTGATATATGATGCCCTATTTTGCCTTTGAAACTTTGCATTTCAGAACATTATTTGTGATTACTGAAGTCAGTGATAATCATCTGAAAATACAGATGTCTTTGGAAAATGTTAAAACGATCATCTGTGGAATGGCAAACGTGTGATGAGAAATCCTTCTCCTCAAGGTACACTTACTGGAGATCATGAATGGGAAAACTGGTGGATCCTGCCATACACTGTTGTAGCTGACTTGTAGCTTCCTGCTCTGTAGAAATTCATCTTTCATTCATTGACCTGTGGGTTTGCCTGTTTTAATGGCAAGAAAACGCTGAGATTTAGTGCTTATCAGAGATATTTAGTGTGTTAGATTTCCAGTGGCAGGAGCCCAGGTCTCTGAGAGTGTGGGTTTGTGGAGTTTGCAGAGTCACAGTCTCATTGCTATTAATGAGCTCCCTGGACTCTTTCAGGTACGAATTCTTGCACTGTGTCATTAAGTAGAAGGAAGATGTTTTTTCAGGCAGTGAAGCTTTGAGGTCTCATTTTATTTTATGTTTTTTGACTGCCAACAGCTATACTTCATTATACGTGGAAAGCACATTTGGCTGCTTCTTTTCTTCAAGGTTCTTGTTAGAAATTACACCCAGCAGTTGCTTCCAAAAGCATTTTTGACTCAGTGGAATCTCCCTGGGCCTTCTGCTTCTTCACTGCAGTGACAATATGATACCACGGGAGTGATTTTTCATGAAATTACATTTTCATGACTTCGGTCAGGAAGGTTCAGTTCTGCAGTTCATGTTATAAAGTTACACCATATCTCAGATTAAACTTTGTCACATCAATACTTTTTTTTATATATACTTCTACTTTTTTTCAGACAGTTTATTTCAGAGATAGGGACATCCTGAATTTTTTCATCACCGTGTGCTTTCACTTCACTAAATTTTGGAATACACACTTATTACTTACCGTGTCTAAAAAACATCAATAAAAAAAGAGACTTTAATGATTTAACTTACCCAAAGAACTAACGTTATATTTAGTAGAGGCAGTGCGGAGTTCAAGTTGATCAACATGTCCGTGAATTTAATCTGCTTTTAAAATTACACTGGTGCTGTTTTTAACATGAATTTTGTATTTAGATGGACTTACCACATCCCAGCAAACATGTTTCTAAGGTCATATAAAAAGGACACTGTCTAATCTCTGATTATTGTCTTCATTTATAATTGTTCACCCAGAAACAATTTAAAATCCAGTTCTATTTAGAACGCCTCTTGTGACTGTGATAACTGCCAGTGATGTAGTGGCATCTTTGCTTTTGCAGTCATTTCTCTTGGACAGCTAACCTGAGAGAACATTGATTGTTTTAATGAATAACCATTTTAATAGAATAAAAAAAATATTTTAAACTATGATGGCAATTTGAACGGTATGAATAATCTCTCTGAAGAAGTCAGTGCACTTGCAATTGCTTTCAACCATGTCTAGCTCTGTTGGGTAAATTTTTTCTGATATAATGACTTCATTATGTCATTTTGTCCCTCTATGATCAGTAATTAGCAACTGCTTTAAAAAAAAGTCCTCTTCCTTGCAGCGCATGCTTTTAGAACACACACAATTTTTGCCAATAGGACAAATTTCTGTAATTAACATATCCAGGTAGACGTAACACTGCCCAAGTTGAATCATACCAAAAATTTTCATTTACTCTTGTGTTTTGCTTTGAAAATTATGAATAGAATAAGTCAGAGAAATGTCTTTATACAGAAATTTTCTTTTTGGTACTTGTCTCTCTTTTGAGAGAGCATTTCTGCATTATTTCATGATAAAGTGACTAATTTGAATGCAAAAGTAGCATGGCAATGGCAGGTTTTGGAAAAAAACAACAACAATATACTGTAAGTAAACATGTTCAGTCACTTGAATGTGAATAATAAAAGCAGGAATGTAATCCTGTTAGATTCTGATACATGCCTTATTTTGAGGAAGAAAAATCTGTCTCTTTGGTGTATCAAGGATAATTAGAGGTATCTCACAGCTACTTCAGAGGAGAGTGCCTGACTGCTGTTGTTTGGCTGGCATTGCATGAAGGAATTTGTTTTGTTTTGTTCTTAACATATTTTGCTGTGAGCTGATGTCCAGGTTTTGGAGTGGAGTTTGTGCAACTGAACTTATACACCCCACTGGGATGCTAGTAAAACTCTTTCTCCTGTTTCCCTCAGTTTTTCTCATTGCTGAGTGAAGAGACAGGACTGTAATGACAATGATGCCATGCAAACATGAGCAGCCTTGGAGATTAAGGCAGTCTGTTCGAAGAATGTCTGAGATTACATTTAAGTTGTTTCAAACCCATCATTCAATAAACGATCATTTGTCCAGCCATGTGAGTTCCCAGTGTATTTTTCAGACTTTACAAAATTACTTACAGGAATATAATAAAACCCTTTTCTGCATTAAAAATAGTTCAGTATACATTTCTATATCTCTCTATATTATATTTCTATATCTGTAATTACATAATAATTTCCAGAGTGTCTCATTGTTCTTACAAGTGAAACACTTTTGTGACGCTCATATTCCACATTTCAACACGTTCAAGATTTTCCAGCAGAGATAATGCTTTGTGAGTGTATGTTAGTGTCTGCCAAGCAGATCTAGGAATACCTAAAGCTGGTGACAACACTTCCTGCTGAGATGAATCATGAACTTCTAGAGATTATTTGTAGCCTTTTGTGATTGCTGGTGACTGTCCTTTAATTCCAGTTGCAACAGGATTTCACTCAGGAACGCTGACATTTCTCTGCTTTTTTACCAGAAGGAAATTTTAGCAAAGAAGCATTCACTGTGGGCATGACATCTCAAAAAGAAAATATCAGATATGTAAGTTCATAGGCTGTTCAGATATAGATTTTGAATAAATAGTATTAGAAGGGGATGTGTTATTCTAGCAACAAAAGGTTGTAACTAGTTCAGTGCTGCTGTTGTGGGGGTGAACTAAAGAAGCAAGACATTATTAATTCTCTGAGCATAATATCCTGAAGCAAAACAGCTGGATTTTACTCTGTGCTTTGTGTTTTTATGTTAATTGATACTCAATCAGAAAGATATAGCAATATTGACATAGCACTTTTGTTTAAATGCAGATTCCTTTCTGGGTTCAGTAGGAAATACTCTGAAATGTTGTATTTGGTTGTATTGAACTTGAGACATGCAGTGAGAGATTTGACTTTTTTATGACCAAATGTTCGTCAGACAGCTAAAACCATTATTTTTTTTCTCAGACTCACTATGTTTATATAAAATCAATTTCAAATGGTTTTTACAACATTGAAAACCTTGTTTGTTTGTTAGTTTTCTTTTTCTTTCATCATTTCCTATCCACTAGAAATTTCCTCACTCCTGCTTTCTTCTAGATCTAAACATGTTAAAGAAAATTTACCAGGAGAATATTTTTACATTCTTGTAGATCAACTGAGTGATCCATCAATATATAGTTGTAATTAAAATTGGAAAAGCTGAATTTAGTTGAAAGGACTGAATAATTTTAATGGAGGAATACTTTAAGAATGTAAATGCAGTGTATTTGCCTACTTATGTCATTGCTGCCTTGCAATTGTGCCAATGGAAATTCAAAAATCCATGTTTCATATTGAAAATTATTTAACATGGATATCTTTGATTCAATCTGAATCTGAAAGCAAAGGACGCAGCAGCTGGATTTCTAAAATGATAATGTATGTTTATGTGAGACATGAACTGTAGCTATGGTCTGTAGAGAAGTTTACTTTTTATTCAGAAAACATACACAGTAATAAATTGCCCTTTCTTTCATTGCTGTGTTTCAATACCTTGATACCGACCAGGGTGGCAAAGAAAAGCGTAGTTCACCCTCTGTCATCTCACATCTATTTCCTTGTTATTGCCAGCTTCTTTGCACAGTATGGCACATTTCCACTAGCAGGGTAAGCCACACACCTGTGTAGAAATGAGTAGGCATATGCCTTTAATTCCATAGGGTCTACATTAAATCTGGAGGTATATGCCTTTGATTCCTTAGGATCTAAGTTAATTCTGAAGGTATATGCCTTTAATTCCATAGCATCTACATTAGGACTGTCAGCACTCAGTTGGCACAGTGGCACAGCACCCAGGTGACGCAGTTACACAACACACAGGTGACGCAGCACCCAGGTGACACAGTGACATAACTCCCAGGTTGCACAGCACCCAGGTGGCACAGTGGCACAGCACCAAGCTGACGCAGCACTCAGGTGGCACAGTGACACAACACCCAGGTGATGCAGCACTCAGGTGACACAGTGGCACAGCACCAGGTGACACAGTGACGCAGTATCCAGTTGACTCAGCACCCAGGTGACACACTGACACAGCACAGAGGTGACACAGTGAAACAACACCCAGGTGACGCAGCACTCAGGTGGCACAGTGACATAGCACCCAGTTGATGTAGAACCCAGATGACACAGTGACACAACACCCATATGACACAGTGACACAACACCCATGTGACGTAGCACCCTGGTGACACAGTGACACAACACCCAGGTGATAAAGAGCCGACCGGTTCATGGCCCCGTGATTGCCAGCCCAAGCACAGGACCTTTTGACCAGCTACAGAATGAGGCAGCACTGTGTTTAAAAAGTTGGTTTCGCTTTTATTCAATACAAAAGGCTCTGGGTTGTATTTATCAACACAGCCCAAAATGAAACCCCAGCGCCCAGGGTTTCTGCTTAGCAAAAAAATTCTGCTTTTCTGCTTAGCAAAAAAAATTCAGCCTCCAGGCAGACACAAGGAGAAGCCTGACCCTGTGGCTACGTCAGCTCCTCTCCCTCCAGGCCCGGCTAGCCGTACTTCAATCTCACACTAGACCGGCCCTGGCCCTGAAGAGACGCAGCCTGAAGGAACACAGCCTCTCCATCTCTTGCCATAGATGAAGACCTGGCTCTGGCAAGCCCTCTTTGCTTGGAATGCAGCACAAGCCCTTCCCTTCCAGGTGCCTCAGTTCCGCTGCACTGTCCGTGACAGGGAAAGCACGGCCATGCCACAAAACCGGACGCTGACTCAGTCCGCTGCCCTTGGTGCCACCTCCGAGGAAGCATTCCAGCTGATTCGAGTGTCCTGTGGGCCTTCTCACTCAAGCCCTTCTCGCTTCTTTTTGCTCTCCTTCTGGGCTTCCTTCCTCAGCCAAGCAGCACTTGCCTTGGCTTTCTTCACTGTCTCGCCAGACCGAGTCCCAAGACTGTGCCAGTCCTACAAGAATCAAGGCACAAACGGTCAGGGAACCTTCACAGGTAACAAGTGGCTGACAGCTCGCTTGGGGAGCTCAAGTCACCACCCGGGCAGCTGTGGCTGCCAGCACTGCAAACCGCCTTCCTGCCATCAGGGCACACCAGAAACTCCACCTCTATCTCCTGCCCAAAAGTCCCATACGAACTTGAACCCAAAGCCATCTCCTGCAAGGCAGCGCCTGCACAGGGCTTGGACACTGCCTGGCAGCACACACAGCACAGCAGCAGCAGATGAGCTTGCACCCCAAGGCTCCTGGCGTACATCAGGAACATGCGCACACGGAAGGAAGGGCAGGACAAACGATGGCACTCTCAGCAGTGCCAGGCACACCACCGTAGGCCACAGCTACAGATTGTTCCCTCCCTGCCCATTGCCCGTGCCTTTCTATCAGCCTCAGAGAGCACGACTTACTGGCTTATAGCACCTGGAAACTGGCACGATTACAGCCAGCGCACAGAGCAGCTGCAAAGTGGCTCCACAGAAGAGATGGTGGCGCAGCACGTTCTCCACCAGTGTGGGCTCGGGGATCTCAGCTGGGAGAAATGCCCTTCAGCACCACACAGCAGGCAGCCTGCTGCTCTCCTGCTCTCAAGGAGGCTGCTTTCTACAAGAGAGAAGGAGTCTTTATTCTCTCACGCACACTGCTGTTACAGGCTGACTTAGAGCTGTTCTGAGCATCTCCTTGCTCTACTGACCCAAGAACAAAGGACACGAAACTTGCAGCTGCGTTGTCTTTTACCACCTGCCGAGGAAAAGATTCCTCAAACTTGAGCATTGCTCCACTTGCAGGCGAGGGGAGCAGGAGCTGAAAAGGACAGGAGGACACAAAAGAAGGGCAAAGCTTAACAGAAAGCAGACCTGCTGCAGACAGTGCCACCAGCTGTGTTTGAACAGCAGTGCCTTAGCGTACGCTCACAGTAAGGCACACCTACCTTGCAAGGGCCGCTCAGGAAGGTTGTGACACAGGCACCCATTGCTCGATTGCTCCCCTGAGTCCCAACTCCATTGCTCAGCCACTCACATGCCTCGATGTTCTGCAACAGAAAAGTCACAAGACGGAAATTTATCGCAGACGTCCTCAAACCTCCCTTCTCAGGGCAGTCGCACTCATTTCTCTGCATGAGAACTTGGGGAGGGCTTACCGAGTGAGCAGCATTTACTGCCAGTTGGCAGCAGCAACCTATGCCTAACTCTAAACTCCTATCAGTAACCTATGCCTAACTCTAAACTCCTAACAGTAACCTATGCCTAACCCTAAACTCCTAACAGTAACCTATGCCTAACCCTAAACTCCTAACAGTAACCTATGCCTAACGCTAAACTCCTAACAGGAACCTATGCCTAATGCTAAAACTGAACTGAACACTAAAACTAAGCTAACACTAAAATCAACAACAAAGCCCAGAAGTGGGACCTAACTCCTACGGGGGGAAGATGGAACCGGGGGCCCGCAGAACCGCAGAGGAGCAACAAGGTGGAGGAGGAGCAGATGTTAGCAATGCCACCCAGCTAATGCCGGGGGCGGGGGCCACGCAGCGGGTAGGGAGCCGAGCGCCCGGACCAGCGATGGCGGAGCTGTGACCGCGCCAACACAGGGCCTGGCACGGTGGTGTGGTGCCAGGCCAGCTGTGCCGCAGGCGGATCCACCTCCATGGGTTCCTCTGGAGGCGGATCCACCTCCATGGGCTCCTCTGGAGGCGGATCCACCTCCATGGGCTCCTCTGGAGGCGGATCCACCTCCATGGGCTCCCCATGGTCGCTCACAGCGCTGGCCCGGGCGCGATGGAACCGGGCTCCCTTCCTCCTCTCCCTCCGCTGCCTGATGGTCATGGTGGGCCCCCTCCTCCTCTTCGGTTCTGGGGCCCCCAGCTCCCTCTTCCCATTTAAAACCACTCTCTCCTCCTCTCTCGCTCTCTTCGTGCTGGACATGGCTGCCACCTGCCCAGCACTCTCAGAGACGAGTGCTCCGGGTGGGGCGGCAGTGACCAAGGTGACGGCTGTGACATGGGGAAGGTTCCACAATGGCACCTGTTTTGGGAGTGGCGTTCCGCACAGGATGAGGAGGGGGCTGCAAGGCGCTCCCTGTGCCCAGCGGGCAGCCCTTCTCTGCGGCCAGCAACAGGGCACAGAGGAGCCGAAGCCGAGGAAAGGGCCCTCAGGCTCTTCACCCTCTCCCTCCTGCCATGTGGGAATCCCCTTCTGGGGCTGGGCCACACAGCACACAACACTCAGGGCACGCTCAGGGATGTCCTGAGGTCAGCGCAAACAACGGCGCGCTCCAGAGTGGAGCTGACGACGCCTGCCTGCTGGGAGACAGAAGCCCCGGCTTCCATTTCAGCATCCAGCGCCTCCTCCTGCGGCGCAAACATTGAGCGTCTGGGCGCTCAAACATTACCTACGTGAATGCATCCCAGCGAGTTCTCCACAAAACTTTCCGAGTCTCTGAGGTTTTTTCCCTTAAATCTGGGGATTTCTCTCAGAAATTCCAGTTTTTCCCTTTAAATCTGGGGTATTTCCCCTTAAATATGGCTTTTTCAGCAAGAAATCCCTGTTTTTTTTCTTAAATCTGGGGTTTTTCCCCCTTAAGTCTGGTGCTTTTCTTCTTAGATACGGCTTTCCTACTAGGAAATCCCTGTTTTTTTCCTTAAATCTGGGGTATTTCCCATGAAATATTGGTTTTTTTCTCACAGAAATCCCAGTTTTTCCCATTAAATCTGGGGTTTTCCCCCTTAAATATGGCTTTTTCTGCTAGAAATCCCTGCTTTTCCCCTCAAATCTGGGGGTTTTCCCCTTAAATTTGACTTTTTCTGCTAGAAATCTCTGTTTTTCCATTCAATCTGGGGTTTTCTCCCAGAATCCCTCTTTTTCCCCTTAAATCTGGGGTATTTTCCCTTAAATATGGCTTTTCCTGCTAGAAAATCCCTATTTTTTCTCCTTAAATCTGGGGTTTTCTCCCAGAAATCCCTGTTTTTCCCCTTAAATCTGAAGTTTTTCCCCTTAAATTTGGCTTTTTCGGCAAGAAATCCCTGTTTTTCCCCTTAAATCTGGGTTTTTTTTCCCTTAAATATGGCTTTTTCTGCTAGAAATCCCTGGTTTCCCCCTTAAATCTGTTTTTTTTTTTTTCATTAAAACTGGGGTTTTCACCAAGAAATCCCTGTTTTTCCCCTTAAATCTGGGATTTTTCCCATTTAATATGGATTTTTCTGCTAGAAATCCCTGCTTTTCCCCTTAAATCTGGGGTTTATCTCTTTAAAACAAGGGTTTTCTGCTAGAAATCCTTGTTTGTCCCATTAAATCTGCAGTTTTTCCCCCTAAATGTGGCTTTTTCTGCTTCACATCCCTGTTTTTCCCCTTAAATCTGGGAATTTTCCCCTGAAATATGGCTTTTTCTGCGAGAAATCCCTGTTTATCCCTTTAAATCTGGGGTTTTCTCCCAGAAATCCCTGTTTTTCCAATTTAATCTGATGTTTTTCTGCAAGAAATATCTGTTTTTCACGTAAATGTGGGGTATTTTCCCCTTAAATATTATTTTTTTCTGCTAGAAATCCCTGTGTCACTCATTAAATCTGGTGTTTTTCCCTTTAAATATGGCCTTTTCTGCTAGAAATCCATTTTTTTCCCTTAAATATGGCTTTTTCGGCAAGAAATCCCTTTTTTCCCATTAAATCTGGGGTTATCCCCTTAAATCTGGTGTTTTCTCCCAGAAATCCATGATTTTCAACTTAAATATGGCTTTGTCCTGCTAGATATCCATGTTATTCCGATTAAATCTGGGTTTTCCCCCTTAAATATGGCTTTTTCTCCCAGAAATCCCTGTTTTTCCCCTTAAATCTGAAGTTTTTCCCCTTAAATTTGACTTTTTTCGGCAAGAAATCCCTGTTTTTTTCCCTTAAATCTGGGGTATTTCCCCTCAAATATGGCTTTTTCTGCTAGAAATCCCTGTTTTTCCCACTAAATCTGGAAATTTTCTTCTTAAATCTTGTCTTTTCTCCCAGAAATCCATGATTTTCAACTTAAATATGGCTTTATCCTGCTAGATATCCATGTTTTTCCCATTAGATCTGGGATTTTTCAACTTAAATATGGCGTTTTCTACTTGAAATCCCCATTTTTCCCTTAAATCTGGGCTTTTTCCCAGAAATATGGCCTTTTCTACTAGAAATCCGTTTTTCCCCTTAAATTTGGCTTTTTCTGCAAGAAATCCCTGTTTTTCCCCTTAAATCTGGGGTATTTCCCATTAAATTTGGCTTTTTCTGCTAGAAATCCCTGTTTATCCCTTTAAATCTGGTGTTTTTCCTTTGAAATCTGGGGTTTTCTCAAGAAATCCCTCCTTTTCCCCTTCAATCTGGGGTTTTTCAACTTAAATATGTCTTTTTCTGCTGGAAATCCCTGTTTTTCCCCTTAAATCTGGTATATTTCTCCTGAAATACTGTTTTTTTCCCCCCAGAAATCCCTGTTTTCCCTTAAATCTGGGTTTTTTCCCCTTAAATGTGGCTTTTTCTGCTGGAAATCCCTGTTTTTCTCCTCAAATCTGTTTTTTTTTTTTTTTTTCCATTAAAACCAGGGTTTTCTCCAAGAAATCCCTGTTTTTCCCCTTAAATCTTGGGTTTTTCCCTTAAATATGTCTTTTTCTGCAAGAAATCCCTATTTTTCCCATTAAATCTGGGGTTTTTTTCCCCTTAAATCTGGTATATTTCTCCTGAAATACTGTTTTTTTTCTCCCAGAAATCCCTGTCTTTCCCTTAAATCTGGTTTTTTTTTCCCAGAAATATGGCATTTTCTACCAGAAATCCCTGTTTTTCCCCTTAAATCTGGGATTTTTGCCCTTAAATATGGCCTTTTCTGCTAGAAATCCCTGTTTTTCCCACTAAATCTGGAAATTTTCTTCTTAAATCTGGTGTTTTCTCCCAGAAATCCATGATTTTCAACTTAAATGTGGCTTTATCCTGCTAGATATCCATGTTTTTTCCCATTAAATCTGGGGTTTTTCAACTTAAATATGGCTTTTTCTGCTAGAAATCCCTCTTTTACCCTTAAATCTTGTGTTTTTCCACTTAAATATGGCTTTTTCTGCTAGAAATCCCTGTTTTTCAATTAAATGTCGGGATTTCCCAGAGAAATCCCTCTATTCCCCTTAAATCTGGGGCTTTTCCCCTGTAATATGGCTTTTTCTGCTTGACATCCGTTTTTCCATTTAAATCTGTTTTTTTTTTTCCCTTAAATCGGGTGTTTTCTCCCAGTAATCCTTGTTTCTAGCCTTAAATATGGATTTTTCTGCTTGAAATCCCTTTTTGTCCCCTTAAATCTGGGGTTTTCTCCAAGAAATCCCTGTTTTTCCCATTAGATCTCGGGTTTTTCCCGTTAAAACTGGAGTTTTCTCTTAGAAATCCCTGTTCTTCATCTGAAATCTTGGGTTTTTCCCCTTAAATACGGATTTTTCTGCTAGAAATCTCTGTTTTTCCCCTTAAATCTGGGGTTTTTCCCCTTAAATATTCGGTTTTTCTGCTAGAAATCCCTGTTTTTCCCCTTAAATCTGAGGTTTTCTCCCAGAAATCCCTGATTTTCCCCTGAAATCTGGGGTTTTTCCCCTTAAATATGTTTTTTTTCTGCTAGAAATCCCTGATTATCCCATTATATCGATGGTTTCCTGCTAGAAATTCCTTTTTTTGCCCTTAAATGTGGGGTTATTCCTCTTAAATCTGGGGTTTTTTACCTGAAATGCCTTTTTTCCCCATTAAATCTGAGGTTTTTATCCCCTTCTAGCCCACCTATTTGCCCCCTACAGACATCTATACAACCACATTCTCTAATATCCTCCCTTAGCCTTCTATATCCCTCCCCATCGCTCTCCCCAGCCCCTGGAGTCCCTCCACAAACCCCCTCCAATGCTCTCCCCAGCCCCTGGAGTCCCTCCACAAACCCCCTCCAATGCTCCCTATAGCACCGTGTCTCCCCTAACCTCCTCACAGCCCTCTATTGCCCCAAATCCCCCAGACCCACCCCTGGAGCCCCGTTTACCCCAATCCTCTACCACAGCCCACTCCAGCCCCGTGTGCCTCCCTGCACCCCAACAGCCTTCTGCAGCCCCCTGCCCCCCCGCAGCCCTCCCCAGCTCCCCACAGCTTCCTCGCCCCCTCGATTTCCCCGTCAGCCCCCTGTATCTCTCCCAGAGCTCCCCGGAGCCCCATACCGATCCCACATCCACAGCCCGTCCCATATATATCCCACTTCCCCACACCCCATCCTGTCTCCGTCCACATCCCCACATCCCAGCCCTGCTCCCAGCCCCTCACCCCACACGAAGGTGGCGGATGGCCGCGCAGGCTTCCTTCCTTGTCCCGGTGCCGCTCTCCGTCCCTCACGGCTCCGGCGCCGCTGTCCTCAGCACCGCTCCCGCCTTGCCGCGGTTCCGTCTCGGTGCTGCCCGGACAGCTCCGGCGCACAGCGGCTGTGGGACCGGCACCGTCTGAGGGGAGAGCCGGCTGCCAACGGCCGTTCCCGCGCGCTGCGCCTCAGCCAATCGGAGCTGGCGGCGGTGCTGCTGACCAATCAGAGGGACGAACGGGCCGGAACTTCCCCTGACTAATGAGAGTCCGGGGCGGGACGGGGCTGCCGCTGACCAATGAGAGGCACGAAAGGGGCGGAACTGGCCCTGACTAACGAGATTCCGGGGGCGGGGCTGAACTGTTGTGGGGGAGGGGCTCGGAGTGTTCCCTATTGCTATGGGGGATGGGATGTGGGATCGGGATCGGGATTTGGGAGGAGGAGTTGGGATTGATGGGTGTGAGATGGGCTTGGGGTGAGGGATTGGGAATGAGATTTGGAATTGGGGCTGGGATGTTGGATGTGGGGTTGGGATGTGGGGTGCGGGGATATGGATATGGGATGGATGCGGGATGGGATATCAGGAAATGGGATCTATATGGGATGGGCCCTGGTATGGGATGGACTTGGAATGGATGTGGCATCATAGAACCACAGAATCATGGAACTGCTCAGGTTGGCAGATCAGCGCTGCCTCTGAACTCAGTGCCATCTGTGAACGTGCCGAGGGCACCCTCAGTGCCCTGCTCAAGATCACTGATAACAGTGTTCAATAGGAGCGGCCCCAATACCGAGCCCTGGGGGGCAGCACTCGTGAGCGGCCGCCCCCTGGAAAATCCTGCTCTGGGTGTACAGAGTTCGCCGGGTCCCTGTGTGAAGACAAAACTGCCAGGAGCCAAACGGTGTGGAGGCAGAAGAGCCGTGACGTGGGAGGCATCTGATGCCTGTCCGTCTGCATGGCAGGCCCAGCCGCCCCTGCTTCCCCCCTCCGTGGGAACTGCCCCTGCTGCCGCTGCTGGAGTCTCTTCTGGCCGCGGTGACTGATGCGATTGCGATTCCCCTCCATCCGCCCTGCCTGCTGCCCATCCCCACGGCAATTCACGGCACTGGGCAGCGCAGGAGAGCTCTGTGAAACGCCCTCGGCATCCCGCCGCACAAAGGACTGCAGGGAGAGAGGAGGGCTGGGGCTGCTGGTGGCATGGGCCATCCGTGGTGCCCTATCCTGCCCTGGAGGCGGCCGTGGGGAGCTGGGGGGCTGTGACACGGCACAAATGACTGCAGGCAGAGGGACGTAGCAAAGGGAATGCAAAGCTTTTAATAACCTATCCGAGAACACAATGATAAAGAGAACCAACAGTA
The DNA here is from genome assembly GCF_023343835.1 of Lagopus muta. NCBI lineage: Eukaryota > Metazoa > Chordata > Aves > Galliformes > Phasianidae > Lagopus > Lagopus muta. Next base: position 1,124,933 of record NC_064460.1, read on the forward strand.
ATCCTACAATTCCTGTCCCACCATAGCTGAGCGCCCAGACAACGTCCCATCCCACTGCAATGCTGACTCTGGAGGACGGCTCAGTTCTGGAGGGGAGGGATGGGGCCGCTGGTGGTGCCCCTGGAACGCTGCTGCTGCTGCCTGGTGCTGCGGGGCCGGCAAGGAGCGCAGGGTTACGGGTAGCCGTAGTGGTCAGCTATGGCCATGTCTATCTCCCGCTGCACCAGGAACTGCACCGGGCCGATCTTCATCAGCCGGGCCGCCTGCTGCCGCTCCTCCTGGGCCAGCTTCTTCATGTGCTCCCGCTCGGGCCGCTGCTCAGCTGTGATGGGCAGTGACTCCTCCAGTGCTGTGGGTGCCGCACCGCCACTTGCCCGGGGTCCCACGCAGGGCACAAATTCCATGGGGTGCTGTGGCTGAGGCTGTGGTTTATGATACTGTGATGGTGGGTCCCTCTGCAGCGGTGAGCTCCCCCGCAAGGGCGGGCACGGGCAGCTCGGCGCCATTTTCTTTGCAGTGCCCTCCTCTCGCGCCGTGCTGCCTGGAGGTGCTGGCGCCACCCGGTCTGTGCTGGCAGGTTGGGGCTGGGGAGCAGCGGGGCCAGCACTGGCCGTAGGCTGGGGCTGCAGAGAGGGTGGCCGGCGCAGCGGCCCCATCACAGTCACCCTCTGCCCCAGCGGGTGCACAGCCTGGATGGATTCACACAGGTGCATGCGCAGCTCGCTGGCAGTGCCCACTTGCCCGCTGCCGCTGGCTCCTGCGCTGGCCCCAGACAGCTTCCCTTGGCACGGGTGTTTGTGGCCCTTTCTCACTGTTCTATCTCTCTGCGGCGGCAGCTTCCTTCTCTTGGCTGGGGCGCTGCTGTTGGGCTGCTCCTGCTGGGAGCTCTCCCCTTTCTGGGGGGTGCCGGCAGGCGCAGGGCGCTTGGCCCCCTGCTTGGTGCTGCCCCTGTTCTTCTTTTCTGCCTGACCCACCTGGGGCTCCCTTTGCTGCACCTCCTCAATGGGCTGTGCTCTTTGGGCTGAGAGAGGTGCGCTGACAGCCAAGGTGGTCGGCCGTGGGCTGAGTGGAGCACTCGGTGGTGGCACGACAGGGCGCAGCTCCGACAGCCCGCACTGCAGCTCAGGCAGGAACCCGGGGGATGGAGGAAGCCCCCAGAAAGGGTCGGTTGGCGTCTCAGAGGCAGCCTGTGTGCTGAGCTCTCTGCTGTCCCTGGGGTTGTCAGGGAGCTCAGCAATGAAGCATGCTGGGGCGGAGCTGCTGGGGTTCTCATGGGGGACCTCAGCAGCTCTTGCCACGTCTGAAAATGCAAAAACATCCCCCAAATGGCGATGAGAGCCTTCTCACACCCACTCTGTGCAAACACGCACCTGCAGCTCTGCAGCCCCAAACTCACCATTGATCCAAGAGAGCAAACCCTGGATGTCCGTGATGTCCTCCGGCACATCTGAGCTGCTCGCCACTGCTGGGAAAAGCAAGAAAAAATCCCAAAGAGTCAATGCCAGCTCTCCTGTACTATGTTCACAGCAAGGGATCTTGGGTGAACGTTGGGTTCCCATTATAAATCAGGAAAGGAGAGGTAACTGTCTATCCCAGGGATTAAAACCCCAAGCAACATGCATTGAGAACAGTCCCAGGAAAGAACAGGCAGAAAGCCTAACTAGAAAGACAGTGCACCAAACCCAGATGCCTACTGTGTGTCTGTACCTCTCTTGGGTGCTGTGCTACACTCCTGGCTTTCCACATGGCTGCGCTTCAGAGGAAGGCCACTGGCATCAGCTTCTGACACAAAGGAGACAAGAAAGACATGAAGAGCATCTCTTTGGAGGAAGATTTGAGCACTGCCAACCACAAACTTCTGGTCTTCAGCAGCAGTTTTGTCAGTTTGCCTTTCTGCTGCTGCAGCCTTGTGCCACTTCTGCAGTCAGCACAGAACTGCAGTCCCTTCCTCTCCCCTCCAGCACAGCAGCCCTTCATGCAGCCCTGTTTAGAGGCAGTGCCCACACCACAGCTCACAGGAGCTTCTTACCTGTGGAGGCTTTCCGTTTCCCCCCTTGCCCCGCACCGCTCCACAGATGCACAGGTTTTGTCCCTACAAGAACAGATCGTGTGTTGATTTCACAGACACCAGCAGGCAGCAGAAGTACTGACCAGTAAGCCCATGTCCCCCCAGAAAACAGAAAGATGCTACTTTGACAGCTCAAACACAACTGATAGTTCACTTCTCACTGCCCCTTCCTGCACTCCAAACGGATGCTTACTTGACATCGCCTGCAGCGTTGCAATCTTCAGCTGCCTTGATTCCTGAGTTCTCCTTTTGGAGAGGAACCTACAGAAAGTACCAATAAGTGAAAAAATCATGACGAAGAAGCATTTTCCCAGCTTTCTTCTGCCATGCAATGTCGTCTCTTGAGGAAGGCAATGCTTGGAAATCAGCTGGCTGCAAGAACTGCCTGCCCATCCCTAGCTGCAGCTGGTGTCTGACTGCCATGGCTTCTGTCAGCAAGTGCCCCAGGCCCCCTTTTCCCCCACAGGTGTTGCTGACCGCCCATGTCCCCAGCTGAGCACCTGGCTCTCTGCCGTGACTTCAGCGCGGTTTGCTGAAAAACCTGCTGGGCATGGCACACCAAGCAACCCACGGAGCAGAGAGGCACAAGTTGCACCCTATGAAGTCTGCGCTCTGCTTCCTTTTTAAGGTCTGACATGAAGATGGGAGCCTGGCAGCAATTTTCCAGAGGAGGAATGCTTCAGGTGCCTTGGCCGGTGCCAGTCTCTCTGGCTGTGTGTTTAGGCCCCAGGGCCACTCCCGGCTTCTCTGGCAGCATCTTTAGGCCCAGGGCGTGTGCCAGCCTCTCGAACTGGGGCTGTGGCTGTGAGCCCCTGGGCTGGATGCAGCCTTTGGGGCTCTGGCCCAAAGTCACCAGGCCTGGTACCAAATTGTAAGAAAACATGAGGGCCACCCAATGGCGTTATCTGAAGTAACAAAACAGAGAAATTAAGATGACTCTTGTGTAACCAGCCTGGGTCATCCTCTCGCTCAGGCACCGCATGATCAGACCCAGGAGATGTTGCACCCAGGCTGCCCCCAGATTGGAGGCCGGAAGGATTTGGGCTTCCAAGCAATCAGCCAGCATTTGGATGAGTCAGCCCTCTGGTTTTCATGAGGACAGACAATTCCACCTTGGAAAGCCATCTGGGCAAAGGCAGAACAGCTTTGTTCTTGGGCCACAGCACTCCGTGGCCAGGCGCTGCTCAAACGCTGGGCCTGCATTTCCTCCTGGGCATCCACGTGTGCTCTGAGTCTGCTGCAGCTTTCTGCAGGGTCTGTGGCTTCCTGCTGAGGAGCTCCTCATGTTCTTCTGCAACTGCCCCCAGCATCACTGCTGCCTCCTCTGGTGCCGTACCAGGAGAAGCGTCAGTGTCCATCAACCTGCACTTCCTTCCTCCCAGCAGCAGCTGCTCCTGCACTGACCTTCACTCACACTGGATGCCGTCCACTTCTAGCGCCAGCTGACCTGCGAGACAGAGAAAGGAAATGTGGCATTGGCACAAATGCAGACGCCCGAGGCTGTGCCACCACCACGTACTGCAGCCTTGGGAAGCCAGCTGCCACTGCAACCTTGGTCAGAATTAAAGCAGGCACTGTAAATTAAGTGTGACTTCTGAACTGAAGGAATTGCCACAGTCAGAAATAAATACTGAAATCGCTTACTGAACTGTAGGTGGTTACCTCTGAATTCTTTTGCTTTTGCAAAGCAAGCTCCCTGCAGTTGTCAGGTGCACACATGCGTGCTTGTGCCCCTGGCCCATAGTGTGAAGCTCTGCAGAAACTGGGGCAGACAGCATCTTCTGAGGGCTGAGCTAGAGGGAAAGAGGAAAAATGTCACACACAACACAGAGAATAGTCACACCAAAGTTTTATGAGGCTCTGTTGCTAAACACAGTGCGACACGGGCTGTGAAATGATGCTGGGGGAGAAAACATGGCGTTTACCTGGTCTGAACAAGGTGGATTCCTTCAAGTTCCTCATATCCACAGCCATTCCTCATCACTTCTGTTCGTCCAGGAGCAAAAGCTGCACCAAGGGAGCAGGCAGAGGGTGGGGAGAAGAGAGAGGAAGAGCAGGTCAGTAAGCAGGACTAAGTCATCCCTCTTGCAGAGACAAATAAAACCAGAGGGGAAGCTGGTTACAATGTGGCACACACAGAAGTCTTACACAAAACCGTAATAGCATTATAACGTTCTGTGTGTGCAGAAGAGCGCTCAGCAGCAGTGCAGCAAAAGCTCTCTGCTGTTGTTTCCACAGTGGCTTTAGAAGCTCCTGCTCTCCCTCCAAGAACAACCTTGCATCAAGCGCTGGCGCAGAATCACAGAATGGCCAGGGTTGGAAGGGACCTCAAGGATCACGAAGCTCCAACCCCCTGCCACATGCAGGGCCTCCAACCTCCATTTCGTAGTAGACCAGGCTGCCCAGGGCCTCATTCAGTCTGGCCTTGAACACCTTCAGGGACGGGGCATCCACAGCCTCTCTGGGCAGCTGTTCCAGCACCCCTCCACTCTCTCTGTTACCTGCCTAATTGGCCTAGCACGGCTGCCACCACTTTCAAGAGGTGGTAATTAATGCTGGCAGTTTAAGTCCTTAGCCATGGTCTGGATAGAGATGGTGGTGTGATAGGATGTGCTGGGTGGTGATGACCAGAAATGACTGGGATGGGATATCCTTAGTGGGAGGGGAAACCATTGCTGGAGGGATAACTCACTGCAGGGATGGCAAGTCCCCACAGGGACGGGCAGAGCCTTGGTAAGGAAGAGCAGTGGGCTGCAAAATGCCCAGCGGGATGGTCACTGATCATTGGGATGGGAAACGACGGGGATGGGAGGATGTTTGGCTACGAAAACTGAAAGCATGGCAAGCCAGGGGGAAAGGGGCTGAGCCCAACGGTCACCCGTGGGGGGAGGGGCTCCCCCAACTGCCACTCTCCAGCTGTCATGGCAGGTAAGGCAGCATCTCCCCCTGCTCTGACGCTCCAGCTGACCCCAGCACCCCAAATCTCACCCCTGTGACCCCACATCTCACCCCAGCACCCCAGTTCCCACTCCTGTGACCCAGGTCTCAGCCCAGTGCCCCTTCTGGCATTTCCCCACAGAGAGATTCCCTCGAGGAGCGCTGACGGTGCCTCTGACACCCGACGCCATTTTCCTTCTTGCGACTGTGCCGCCACCGGACCCCACCTGGATGCAGCCCACCATCCGTGGACCGATGCCGGTACCCCCCCCAACCCTTCCCTGTCCCCACTGCCACCCACCTGGCACCTCGGCCCTCTGTCTGGCCCAGGCTCCCAGGTGTCTGGGGACAGGCAGCGCAGCTCCCGCCTGGGGGGCTGCCCCCAACCCTGGCTCAGCTGCCACCTGTGGGCCTGACCCCAACCGCGGGGCTGCACTTACCGGTGCTGCTGCTCCTACCTGGGGGGCTGCACCCAGGGACGGCTCCCCCCCCCGCCCCTGCTCCCTGCCCGGGACGTCCCCTGCCCACAGGGACGCTGCCGCCCCAGCGGCCGATGGGGCTGTGGCCCGGGGCCATGCCACTCCACGCGGAGCCCCTGCAGCCTGCAGGTACCTGCCTGCCGCAGGCCCCTGGCCACCCCGGCCCCCCCCCAGTTCTTTTGCAGGTACCCTCCCTGCAGGAGCAGGTGCTCCCCATGCCCTGCACCCTGCCCACCACCTGGGAGCCGCTGATGGAGCCCTTCCAAGATGCCGTGCTGCTCTCGGAGGACCAGGGGCACCCAGCGCCCACCGACGTGTGCCCCCACCCCGCCACGGCTCTGCTCACCTGCAGCACAGCCACGCTGCAATCACGCGGTGAGTTCAGGGGCTGCAGGGCAGGAGGCAGGCTGTCTACTGCGTGGGGCTGCGGGAAAGCTGGCATTGCCCCGCTGGGCATTTTCTTCATATTTCCAGATGCAAGGACTGGCGCAGATCCTGCGGATGGCTTCGCAGACGTCGATGATCTGCTCACCTGGATCAACGAGGGTGAGTGTGGGCGATGAAGAACTGGCACGAGAGTGTCTGCACTGAGTGGGTGAGCAACAGCTGGCATGGCCCTGCTGGGGATTTTCTTCCTTTCCCAGGAGCGACAGCGAGCACTGACATTCCAGACGACAACGTGGAAATGGGCCATGTGCTCACGGGGATCAGCGAGGGTGAGTGTGGGGGCTGTGGAGCTGGTGGGTGGGTGTCTGCAGAGAGAGGCTGTGGGAAGGCTGCCATCATCATTCTGGGGATGTTCTTGCTTTTTCAGAAGAGCTGAGCACTCTGGAGGTCCCGCAGGAGAACCAGGACCTGCCTGTTGTCCCAAGGGAGGAGACCAGAGACGCTGCCACGGTGCAAGAGGAAAATCTTGGGAACCAGCTGCTGCCGGAACTGGACGGCCGTGAGCAAGAAGAGCTGAGGAGGTGGATCGCAGCCACGGAGCCACCGAGCCCGGATGTCCCCAGCAGTCTGGACTCGTCTCCTTTCATCGCAGAGCTCCCTGACTTCCCCAGGAGCAGCAGGGAGCTCAGCAAAGAGACACAGGCTGCCGCGACCCTCAGTGACCCATTCTGGGGGCAGCCAGCATCCCCTGGGCAGCTCTCTGAGCTGCTGCCCCGCAGCCCTTTTCTGCTGGCCCCCATCACACCTCCACACCTGTCCCTGCTGAGCTCCCTGGCTGCCCCCACGCCTCCTTCGCCCTGCACGGCACATCTCCTGGAAGAGGTGCGGCGTAGGCAGCCCCGCGTGGTCCTCAGCCGCCTGGCACTTCCAGCCGGCTGTGTCTCCTGCCGCGTGGCAGACCAGCAGCACAGGGACGGCACCGAGCCGGCCAAGCATCGTGTGCCTCCTTTGGTGCACACTGGACAACTGGTGGAAGAGGCACGGCAGAAGCAGCCCCGCGTGGTCCTCAGCCGCCTGGCACTTCCAGCTGGCTGCATCTCCTGCCGCGTGGCAAGCACGCAGCACGGGGACGGCACCGAGCCGGCCAAGCGCCCAACGCCCGCCTGCGCCAGCACTAAAGGCAAGAGCAGCAGGCGCAAGCAGCACGCTGGCAGCATCCCAGCCAGGAAGAGGAAGCTGCCGCCGTGCCAGGGTGTTCCAGCCCACCAACAGCCACGCTAGGCGAAGCTGGCTGTGTCAGCGCAGTGGCCAGCATGAGGACTGGGTGCCCATCACACCCCGACAGTGGCCCAAGTGGGAGTGGACCAAGAAAGCGGCCCACTTGGTGCAGCAGGAGACGTGGCCGCAGCCCATGAACGTGGCTCCCTGCAGCCCTGGGCTCCTTGCTGGCCCCCGCGGCACCCAGAGAGCAGCGGCAGTGTTCCAGGGGCACCGGCACCGGCCCCAGCTCTACCCCTCCAAAACGGGGCTGTGCACCATCAGTATCTCAGACTGGGGCAGCGTGGGACTGTGAAGCAGGAGGAGTGCACCAGTGTTGGACTATGCAGACTTTGGGCTGGGCAATGTTGATCGGGGGGTGGGAAAGGGGTGGGGGTGGGAATGGCTGGGGTGGGAAACGGGTGGGAGGGGCAATGGTGGGGGGTGGGAATGAGGGGGGTGGGAATTTGGGGAGGGAATTATTGGGGTGGTGGGATGTTTTTTGGGTGGGAAATGAAATGTACTCTGCTATTGTTGGGTGGGAATGTTGGGAATGGGAAATGATTGGGCTGAGAAATGGCAAAACGTGGGAGATGGTTGATGTCAAAAATGTTCGACTGCGTAACTCGCCGTAACACAGTGAGGATGTTGGGAGGGGGAGGGAAGTTTGTGGGGTGGCAATTCTGGTTGAGAAATGGTACTGTGATAATGTGAGACTGCAAGAGTGTTGGAATTGGGAGGAAGGAATGATGGGGTGGGAATTTGGGGGGCTGGGAAGTTTTTTTGGAGGGGGAGGAAACGATTGGTGGGAGGGAGCGGGGGGGTGAGAAATTGCTGAGTGGGTGGGAATTGTAGGGGGTGGGATCAGAAACAATTGTTAGGGTGGGAGATGGTGAGGAATATTGTCCTTCATTTACTGCTTTGTATGTTAAACGATTAAATGTTTTGTGCTCGCTTTGCTACACTTCTGCCTGCAGTCGTTCATGCAGCAGGTTTCCCTGCAGTGCCATCACCACCACACCTCTTCCCCTGCTTGCAGTTCCCAGGCTGCAGAGCACATCCCAATGGTGCCCACCCAGAGGTGCGCGTTCCATGCAGCGTGTCCAGCAGCTGGGAGATGTTGGGGTGGTTGCAGCGAGCCAAGAGCTGCTGCTCCTCCAGCTTCTCCTCCTCGCTGACGGTCTCTATCACCACTGCTGCTGCCAATGTCCCCAGGACCTTGTTTTGCGCCTGGGGAAGGAGACGGGGATGTTCTGAGCATCAGGTGAACCACAGAACCATAGAATGGCTTGCATAGGAAGGGACCTCAAAGATCATCCAGCTCCAACCCCCCTGCCGCAGGCAGGGCTGCCAACCTCCCCATTTCAGACCAGCCCAGGCTGCCCAGGGCCCCATCCCACCTGCTCTTGGACACCTCCAGGGATGGAGGGGCATCCACTGCCTCTTCGGGCAGCTGCACCTCACCATTCTCAGAGTTAAGAGCTTCTCCCTGGCATCCAACCTCAGTCTTCCCTCCCTCAACTTCAAGCCATTTCCTCCTGTCCTGCTTTCCAAGACTTGACTCCCCTCCTGTTTGCAGGCTCCCTTTAGGTCCTGAAAGGCTGCACTGAGCTCACCCCACAGCCTTCTTTTCTGCAGGCTGAACAAGCCCAGCTCCCTCAGCCTGTCTTCGCAGGGGAGCTGCTCCAGGCCCCTCCTCATCTTTGTGGCTCTCCTCCAGACCCTCTCCAACAGCTCTTTCTTGTGCTGGGGGCTCCGGACCCGGAGACAGTGCTGCAGATGGGGCCTCACAAGAGCAGAGCACAGGGGGACAATCACCTCCCTGTCCCTGCTGGCCACCCCTCTGCTGATGGAGCCCAGCAACTAGCAGAAAGGAAAAAAAAAAAAAAATCAAAATCAAAACCAAACCACTCTGCTCGTCACAACTGTCAAATGCTCAATGAGCAGTGCACAGAAATATGAGATGACTGCTTGGCCTCTGACCTTAAACCCGAAACCTTAACACAAAAGAGTTACCCTCAGCACTAAGGTATCAACACTGCACACTTTGGGATGGTGACAACCCTTAGGAACACAGAGCCACAAGCGTCAGAAACGACCTCTGAGGTCATCCAGTCCAACCACCCACCTCACTCCTCCACCTCCCACTAAACCCTGTCCCTCAGCACAACAGGGAAACACTCCTCAGGCACCTGCTAGGATGACTTTCCCACCCCCACCCAAAAGGGGAACTCTTGACCTTTAAATCTAACCCAAAAGGGTACCTTGTAACCATAGCCCAGAAAGGGAACTGCAGACAAAGTCAGGAGCGCCTACAGCTGCAGCTGCTCTCAACCAGTCCTAATCCATCTTCTGGCACAGTGCTCCTTACCAACCCTTCTGCTGAGTGGTCCCACTTGTGCCTCGTTTGCACTCAGTGCTGGGCAGCCAACAACGAGTCACAGTCCAAGCCTGTAGGAGACTGTGCTGGTAGCATCACCTGGGCCAGCACGAAAATTAAATGATTGCTTGGAATGCAGAGTATTTGCCAACTACTGGAGTTTCTCCTAGCAACAGAGAGAAAGTAGCAAGTATCATCCTAGAAAGCCAAGAAGCCATAAGGACACAACAGGAAAGTGAGGAAGTTACAACGTCCAACAGGATTACTTTATGAGCTCTTCTTCACTTCCTTCCTAATCACCACACTCCTGAGAAAAACTAGCAGAAAACAGCATAATACACACACAAAAAATAAATCACCTTGGATTGATGAACATTAGGTTTATTCTTTACACAAGGAAGACTAAGCGTTATCAAGTTACAATGTGTCACTTAATTGCCAGCTAAACTCCACAGAACAGTTCTAAGACTGGAGATGTTGTCACTGCTCACGCTCAAATGTCTGCTGCAACCAGCTAACAATCACACCTCTGCTGTTAACGAAAGCTGAGCAACAAACAGAAAACATAGCAGAAAAGGCACTTTATTTGCAAGTGTTCACAGTGCTAGTCACTAGATTATACCCAGCATTTCAACAACTCAATCACGTTCTCCTTTGATGAAAAGCCTTCCCATGGAAGTAGAAGGTTGCCCATGCAAAAACACAGGCTACATCACCTTGAGACATTACTTTGTCTACTGCCATCCCACCAACACCCATTTCTGACATCATGGGCCACCGTCAGAAAGTAGAAGGCACTACTTTCAGAGCAGCCCTCGTAACAGCTACCCTTGCGTGCGCTGTGTGTGGTCAGGTTGGGAAGCGGAAGGGCAGTGCCAGTTGCAGACACGCTGCTGACAGCTCAGCAGGGGCCTGCTGTCCCTGTGCCACCATGGCACCCAGCACAGAGGACAGGCAGGCAGAGGGACCAGGCGCTTCCTGCAGCTCCAGCTGCACCCTGCACGCCCCGTGCTCCCGTCATCCCGTGGACCAGGCTTGCTTCACACAGTGCCTGCTTCGCCTTCAGCACCTTTGCCAAAACCTACAGGGCAGGGATGGGGGAAATGAAGGCTCCCTGAAGGCACCCCAACTCTTGGGCATAGGAAGAGTAGCCATCAGACTGAAGGAACAGGCTGGGACAATGCAAAACCATTCCAAACATTTGTTTTTTAAACTACCCTACTCTACCTACGTGGTACTGCTTGCACCCGCAGTGCTGCCTGGAGCGTAAGCAGCAGGGACATCCAACTCCATCACCTCCAGCTCTGCCATCTGCTCCCAGCCCCAGTGGGAAAGGATCGCTTGGTGCTGGAGATGTGGTGCAATTTGCAGAAGCAGCAGGAGCAGCACCCTGGGTGGTGAAGGGAGCTCACTGCCTGCCGATGCCGCAGCGCCTGACTGCACCTCCAGCAGGCTTCTGCTCTGCTGGCCCTCCGTCAAACCCAGGGCCAGAGAGGATGCAGCCGGTCTTCTCCTTCTAACACCAACACTCCACCACAATCTCCTTTGGCAGAGGAGATAACCCCTCTTGAAACAGGGGTTACAGTAGCAGAGTAACTACAAAACACAAAGGAGAAGAGGTTGTTACCACAATTTCAAGGCTGGAAAAACAAAGATACGATGACTAATAGTTAGAATCTCAAGAGAGAGGATTCTCAGGAACAATTTCAAAAGGAATACATGGGAATAAAATGTTTTGGTATGGTTCTGTTAAATACATAGGTCACTGCAAAAGTAATGCCTCTCCATCTGTCCGAATCCAAGCAGCCTCCCCCTGCTACCCACCGGAACCTCCTCTGGAACTTTGGGAGATTTCTCCATAGCACTGCCTTCAGGCATTTCCTTGTGAACCTGCAAGTGCTGGCAGTGTCCTCGCTTAATGACTGATTTTCTGGTCCCTCCCACAGCATCACTCCATCCCTTTGCTCAGCAGCGCTCCCCGTTTTCAGTTTAAAGCCTCCCTCACAAAGCTGCCATCCTACTGATGAAAACACCCTCCCATCCCTTTAGGGAGGTGGGTCCCATCTCTTCCAAACAGACACCAATCCACAGACCGTTAGGTACCGTTCCAGTGACAGCACACTGTCCAGAGGAAGGGCTTGACGTACAACCCTCAATGATTTACATTCCCACCAGTCAAGTCAGGCAGACCAAGACTACGATGCTGACCTGTAACCAGGCACAGGGCAGCTAGAGCTCCTTGTGCAGGCACCAGAGGAAGTTTCTCCACCTCCAGATCTATAGGCAATGTGCACACAAAGCACAGCAAGGCTGTCCATGCTCCACGCTCACAGAGAACAAGTTGACAAGTTGAAGGTTACATTTACAAGAAAGGTCGTAAGGAGGATCTGGGGAACTACAGGCCCGTTAGCCTGACCTCGGTGCCAGGGAAGGTGATAGAGCAGATTGTCTTGAGGGAGATCATGCGGCACGTGCGGGATGAGCGGGGGATCAGGCCTAGCAGCATGGGTTCATGAAGGGCAGGTCCTGTTTGACCAACCTGATCTCCTTCTATGATCTAGTGACCCATCTGGTGGATGAGGGAAAGGCTGTTGATGTGCTCTACCTAGACTTCAGCAAAGCCTTTGGCACTGTCTCCCACAGCATTCTCCTGCAGAAGCTGGCAGCCCGAGGCTTGGATGGCTGCACTCTTGGCTGGGTAAGGAGCTGGCTGGAGGGCCGGGCTCAGAGAGTGGTGGTGAATGGAGTTAAATCCAGCTGGCGACCGGTCATGAGTGGTGTTCCCCAGGGGTCGGTGCTGGGCCTGTCCTCCTCAATATCTTTATTGATGGCCTGGAGGAGGGCATCGAGTGCACCCTCAGTACATTCGCAGATGGCACCAAATTGGCTGGAAGTGTGGATTTGCCTGGGGGTGGCGAGGCCACACAGAGGGATCTGGACAGGCTGGAGAGCTGGGCTGAAGCCAATGGGATGAGTTTCAACAAGGCCAAATGCCGGGTCCTGCACTTCGGCTACAACAACCCCAGGCAATGCTGCAGGCTTGGGGCAGTGTGGGTGGAGGACAGCGTAGAGGAAATGGACCTGGGGGTATTGATTGATGCTCGGCTGAACATGAGCCGACAGTGTGCTCAGGTGGCCAGGAAGGCCAAGGGCAGCCTGGCCTGCATCAGAAACAGCGCTGCCAGCAGGAGCAGAGAGGTGATTGTTCCCCTGTACTCGGCACTGGTAAGGCCGCACCTCAAGTGCTGTGTCCAGTTTTGGGCCCCTCACTGCAAGAAAGATATTGAGGTCCTGGAACGTGTTCAAAGGAGGGCAACGAAGCTGGTGAGGGGCCTGGAGCACAGGGCTGATGAGGAGAGGCTGAAGGAGCTGGGAACATTCAGCCTGGAGAAGAGGAGCTCAGGGGAGACCTCACTGTTCTCTATAACTGCCTGAAGGGAGGTTATAGGGAGCTGGGGGTCGGCCTCTGCTCTCGCGTTGTTAGTGATAGGAGCAGAGGGAATGGTTTCAAGCTACGGCAGGGGAGATTCAGGCTGGACATGAGGAAGTATTACTTTTCAGAAAGGGTGGTCAGGCACTGGAATGGATGCCCAGGGAGGTGGTGGAGTCACCGAGCCTGGGGTTGTTGAAGGAAAGACTGGATGTTGTGTTGAGGGACGTGGTTTAGTAGGAGCTGTTGGTAAGAGGTGAACGGTTGGACTGGATGAGCTTTTAGGTCTTTTCCAACCTTGGTGATTCTATGATTCTATGGTCTACATTAATTAACCTAAGTCACTATTCAAAGCAATGAACAAGCTATTTAGAGAGAATAAATAAAAAGAGAGAAATCCCCATGATCTTCTACTTCTCACGAGCCAGGAAATGCAGCAGGCATCCCTTCATCCTCACCACCACAAAGTGTCAGCAGTCCCAGCAGTGCCCATCTCCAGTCCTGCCCCTTTCGAGTCCCTCTCCTGCCTCTGACGTAGTCCTGACCAGGCCCTGTTCTGCCCCCATTCCGTTTAGCCCATTCCTGTTCTCGTCTCGTCCCTGATCCTCCACCTCACCTTGCCTGTGTTCTTGTCCCTACCCCGACCCTACCACTACCTCCACACCTACCCCCACCCTTTTCTTTATCCTCCTATCACTGCCCGTCCCTCTCTTTTCCCTCTCCTGCCCATCTCTCCTGCCCCTGTCCCTATCACTCGTCCTGCCCCTACCCCTACATGTTTCCCTATCCCACCCCTCTCCCTCTCCTGTTTCCTTCCCTTCCCTTCCCTATCCCTGTGCTGTCCCTGCTCCAGGCTGCCAACAGAATCCCCTGGCAGCCCACCACAAAGTTGAAGGGAAATTGTAAGCCAGGAGAACAGAAATGTGATGAATGAGAGAGGAGGAGAGAGAGGGCAGAAGAGAAGAAGGGACACAGGTAAGAAAAGCAGAGCTAATGGGGCAGGGGAAAGCAGGAGATGGCAGGGGAGAATGGACAAGTGGGAAGAGCAGAAAGGCAGTGAAAATAGGATTTCTTGAAAATAAGTGTTTACAGCTTTATTACAAGACAGGATGCCTCACAATAAGACGGATGGTTTTCCAATTCCTGAATTACAGAGGATGCACAAACTGAGAGGGGTTAAGAAACCTAGCAAGAAAGTGCCACATTCTAAAGCAAACAGCCCAGGAACAATTCCAGCTACTGCACTCCCTTGAGAGCCTCAGTGGGACTCTCATCTGCTCACAGGGCCCAATGCGGGAGGATCAGCTGCTCTAGGGGAGAAGGATTGGGAACCATGTTCCAGTTTGTATCCTTGGAAGGAGGTTAGGGAAGCAGCTCCATGTAAAGACAAGAATGAAATGATGGCCAAGCTCCAACGCAACGGGTGCAGGACCAACAACCCCTCGTGCAGCTCCAAATATTTTGGAAAAATGGGTCCTCGCAAACTGTAAGAGCCTTAAGTGACCCCGGAGCAGAGACCTCCTTAACATATGGGAACCCCAAGAAACGTGAAGGACAACTGGTAATTATTATAGGGCTGGGAGGGAAACAAACTGAAGCTGTACAAACACAAATAGAAATGAGAATAGGAAACCTCCCCCAACGACTGCATCCTGTGATGACTGTCCCCGCCCCAGAATACATCGCAGGGATGGGCATTCTAAAATGACTAACACTGAATCTCATGAAACAATGAACGGCATTGCTAACGGCACGCTGCCACTGCGACCAAGGCACAGGTTGGATGAACAGATTGATAACTTTAGGACAAGGTTGAACAACTTTGCTCTTTCTTGCTAACTGCCATGTGTGTGGAGGCCCAGGAGGATGGGAACACTGGCCGTGGATGGCCTGTGCAACCCAAATGATGGGACAGCAAAACGAGTGCAGCCCATGAGGGAACAGAGCTCTGGGCCAGGACAGCAATCCCTGCCATATGCAGCAATACAGAGAAATGATCAGAGAAACGGGGAAAAATACACAGAAATTGAAACACGTCCAGATTACTTCACGTGTCCCACACCTGTGGTGACTCAAAGACCACACCTGCCACGTCTTCCACAGCGAGGCTGCGTCCATACCAGAATTAAGTTTTGATACGAGATTTCTGACTTACGAATATTAAAGCCATCTTCATTGTTTGAAGGAAAGGGCTGAGCTGCTGGAGGCTCTGCTCAGCTACATTTCTGCCCATCTCGAGTCCAGTTCAAGTGTAGATTTCATACACAGCAAGGTGTGAAGAAAAGCTCTCCCTCCAGTCCTAGAGTTATAGAAAGTTCAAGCAGTAAATATCAAGCTACAACAAAGTCCAAGCTTCTGAGTTCAAGGACATCCTCTGAAGCCTGATTTAAGGCAATAAAATTCGCCTTCTTGCCTCAGGTTAATATCTCCAAGCTATTTTCAAAGATCTTTTCATTTCCTCCCGATACGTTTGCATACAGCTAGTAGGACAAACAGAGCTAATAAAGAGACCCAAACACACACAGTGAAGGCATGAAAGTCCAGCAGTTCCAGCAGTGGGGGAAACATGCACCTGAGACTGCAGGGAATGCTCCTTTGTGGGTGGGATTTAAGTCACACCAGGCACAACACTCTGCTTTTGAGAAGGGCTGCTTTAACAGCACGCCATCTGGGAAAGCACACTTGAATCAGGTTTGTGAAGAGCCTCCCAAATCCTCACAGTCTTACTGCTCTGGGAAGCACGAGGTTCTCTTCTCAAATACATTTCTTACCAGTGCATTCAGCGAGCACACACATCCAATGTTGTGACAGAGAACATGGGCAGAGACCAGCAGGTTGGAAGGTTGTCACCTTCGGGCCAGATCAATACTACAGATATCCTGCAAGCCCTTCTGTAGCAGAAACACGATTGCTAAAGCTGAGCAACGTCCAGTGGTGAGTATGAGTAAGGCGAGGCTCAGCACAGTGCTGACGGATCCGATACTGACATGCCATTGCAATTCAGTGCACAGGTTGGAAAGGCAGTAAGGTGGGCCCGAAGATGGAAAAGGACACCCGTGTGCTGCACTGTCACACTGGAACCACGTCAATCACTACTCTCAAAGCGTGTATCTGCTAAAAGGCTGCAGTGTTTGAGACCTCCAAAACAATCTGCATCACCAGACTAATCAGCGCTTTATGAATGCACACCAAAGACCCCAAAGTTCCTCTCAGAAGAGACGAGTACAACTTACCTTACATTACTTCCACATACAGGATTCTACTTCTGACTTTGTAATTCCATATTATAAAACAAAAGAAGGCTTCTTTCTTGCAATACCAATTCTTAACAGCAGTTTTACAATCGAGTATGAGAACTAATCCACTTACCTCTACAGGATGGAGTTGCTCAAGAATACCAGAGTTGGCAGATTCAAAATGCCACACCTGAGGATTTTTCAGAAAATACTGCAATGAAACACAACATTAAATAAAAAATAACCCAACACAGCCATGTAATCTAAACTGACCTTGAAAGCTATCGGTGTCTAACTACTGTTATCCTGTAGTTGTGGATCTCATTAGCAGCCACCAATTTACTCAGCCAGCCTTTATAAACCTTAATTTTTCATAACTACACAAGGGCAGATCCAAAAGTAATGCCTCCTGTCTTATAAAGCCGGCCCACAACATCACAGATGGATGCTGGTGGGATGACAGCAGAGGCTGAGCCTTCCTGCCAGCATTCAGTTACATTTTGCAGCCGTGCCACAGATGGCAGCAGAGGGCCAGAATGACAGCACAGCACCTGGCTCGGAAGTGCTCATAGAGCACAGGGTGTCCCTGAACTCCTCCACACTGAAAACATCGCACCACTGACATCCATCAATGCCTGCTGAAATTTATGAAGCCCGGCAAGTGGAGGTGAGCGCAGTGAAGCAGTGGTGGTGCATTTCAGCAGTGGCAACAGCAACGCAAGACAAGCCACCCAGACAGCAAACGGATTTATTTTAATTATTATTATTTCTTTTTAAACAAGCACAGCACGCAGGCTCTTGCTCAACACTGGAGGGAAAAAAAAACCCAACAAAATGATAGTTAATGGTGGTGACCATGTTGAGAAACAGCTCTGTAGCTGAGAACTCGCCCTATGTATCCATTGTCATTTCTGTGGAAATAAATAGGAGGCATTCCTTTCAGAGCAATCTATGTACCTCAGTGAGCCATCACCCTAATACTGCAGTAATACTAATAATAGGAACAGAAAAACACAGACTCTCAGAATATCTTTTGTGGGGATGGAACAACAAAACCAACGCTGCAGTCAGCTGCAGTTATTCCCTGGGAAGGAACTGATGCCAGCAGAAAGGTCACGACCACTTCCAACACTCAAACCATAGCAGCATGTCAGAGCACTTGGAATAAACCCCAAGGATAAACCAAACTGCATCTCTGTTCCAGCCATTTTTTCTTCAATATACACGCATAGACTGGGAGGTACTAATCCTACAAATTCATTGTACCACTGTGTCGTATGGTAAGAAGAAAAGCAGGAAGTTTGAGACTTTGTCAGGCACAGAACCTGCAGCACTGGGGGCGAGCAGTTCTGAATTCTGGTATCTGGTCATAATTTGCGTGCATGCACAAGAAGCAGTGCAACTCACTTCACCAAATGTAAGTCAGTGCAACCAAACGTACTGAAGGTGTACTTACAAGACTGAGGTAGAAAGCTGCTCGCTGAGGGGAAGGTTGGAATTGAGGCAGGGGAGGCCTGACAGATTGAGTGATCTGGAAAAAGAAAGGAACAGAAGAACTGTTCAGATGACATGACAGCCATTTTTCTTGAACGCTGTTACATAGGCAGTAACAAGCAGAAAATCAAGGCATTTGCCTTCACCATCACCATATGTGCCACCTCTCTGCAGAACTGTGGCACAGGCAGCACAAGACTGCTGGCACAGTAATTGCCAAGCCACGTTTTCAGAAGCCAGCATGACAAAGTACTTCCCTTTTGCCATGCACAAAGAAATGCTGGCTTACACAGACGAGAGTCTCAAGTGGGATAAGAATACAGAGGCACTTCACTCTATTTTCTCAAACTGAAAGGAATCAAATGTCTACTCAAGGATAAAACAAAGCAAAAAAACAAACACCCATGGAAAGCACACTAACCTTTGCAGGCACTTGAGATCAAAAAGTTCTAATAGCAGTAGCTATAGAAGCTGTTATGCTCTACAGTTCCTCTGGTAGCTTTGTGGTTGGAGGTGGTGATCTTTCCGTGGGCTTTGGAGTGTTTGTTTTCAAGCACCAGTAAGAAACATCACCAGTCTTTTATCTGCACTTCAATAAAGCAGAGAATACAGCTCTGAGCAGCCATCCGCCAGGACTTATTTTAAGAAGCAGTCAAGGGAGTTGACAAGGCCCCATTTTCCAGGTCTTCTGATCTGGTCCTCAATGCAATCTGTTGCCAGGACCTTGAACTTCACAGCCACAGCATGCAAATACAGTTTAATTGGAGTCTTACAGAAAACAGTGGCTGGCCTGAAATCATGCATCTGTACACAGATGAGCAAAAAGGGCTCAAGCCAGGGCATAAGATTTATCACATCATATAAATGCACAATACGTGCACTTCAGGAGAGATCCTGAATTCTCCCATAAATACGCTCATTAAAAAAAAAAAAAAGTTAAACTCAGCAGCTTCCTCAAATTAAAATCCCGAATAAACCAATAGCAGTTGTTCAAACACACAGCGCTGGACATTTGCAGATGGCAACAACAGCGCAGATCATTATTCCTACTGCCGCGGCTGCAATGATGCAGGTTATCACTTGACAGCTGTCAGCACTGTACCTCGCTAACTCGGGGTGGGACTCTAACCCACAATCCCTGGAATTGACCTGAGTTCTAGATGGTTATGAACTCGTGATTACCAGTGCCCAAGCGCTAGCCTAGCTTACAAGTGCTAGCCAGAGGTGGGGCTCGAACCCACAGTCCCTGCAATCAGACACAGTGCTACAAGGCACCTGTCCTTCCCGGTCATTACCTTCCCGCCCCGCACCCCTGCACTAGTCCACCCGCAGGGTAAAGCCCTCCCGCGTGGGGCGGCCCCTCACGTCTGACGGAGTCCCCGGCTCCTGCGTACGCCTTACGGAGCCTTCCCTTTAAACGTACCTGGTCCGCTTCCACATGGTCCCCGTCTGTCCCCGCAGTGATCCGATGAGTAGCGCTGCAGCGTGTGCCCAGTGCCTCCGGTCCCCCTGCTGGGCACTGCCGGGTGCAGCCTGGCTCCGTCCTCTCCGCACCTCCCTGCACGGGGCGGGCGGCGCCGAGGACGCGGGGCGGCGGAGCGGTGGGGCGGCGGGGCGGCGGAGCGGCGGGGCGGCGGGGCGGCGGGGCGGCTAAGCGCCTCTTTCCCCGCGCCGAGTCCCGCGGCTCCACCGTCGCGCCGGCACCATCGCGCCGACTCCCCGTCCTCGGCCGCCGTTGTCAGAGAGCCCGCGCTCGCCCCCCTCCTCCGTGCTGCCATTGGTCGGTCAGCTGGATGGGGCGGGTGCTCCGCGCGGGGTCCGTTCCGTCCGCGGTCGCACGGTCATTGCGTCATCTCCGCGCGCGTCCCGCATGGCCCAGGCTAGGGCTGCGGGCAGAGGACGAGGATGGCGGGGACACGGGGGACGGCAGTGCAGCCCGCCCCAAGCAGAGTCCAAGTGCCCGCACGGCAGCACCTCCACGAGGAGCGGGTCGGCATCGCTGTGGAGCAGCCGAACCTCTTGGAGGAGGACTTAGAGTCAGGCAGCCGGTCCCAGGCACCGGGCAGCACACTCAAGCGTCATGCAGTCACACTTCTCTCCAAATTCTGTGCTTGATTAAATCCGAAGAAATCTTTATACCATGGTGCTTTCAACCAAATGATGACAAAATATTCTTTCTCACCACTCACTTCCCTTTTCTGCACTTGAAGCAGCAGCCCGCCGATCATCGGGGGCTCAGTTTGCCATCAGAGATTGTCAGTGGTCATCTGAAGGCTTTGTTGGCTGTCAGAGGGCTCCACTGATCATCAGAGATCGTGTGTCCCTTCCACGCCCCCCCTCTGTGTCTCTCTATGTCACTTCCGCTGTGTGCTTTCCATGTTGTTTCCAGTGGCCCCATGATGGTTTCTGGTATCCCCAAAGCCACCTCAAGCACACCAAGGGGTCCCGGTGTCCCCGTGGCAGAGCTACTGGCATCCTCGTTGTTGGTTCCGGGATGCTCAGAGCCACCATGACCCCACAAAGGGATTCTGGGCTCCCCGTGGGGGTCCTGGTATCTCCAAGCCCATCGTGACCATGTACCCATCACCTCCTGCGCGCATCACCACGTGTCCCATTGATGCCACCATGTCCCCTTCTGAAATGGCAGGAGATTGGAGACCCCCAGACCCGGCAGGGAGGTGACAGGGTTCACCCCCAGCCCCTGGCCACAGAACCGCCTAGTGTGGTTCTGGAGCGGTGCTGTTGCATCCTGCCGCAGAGCAGGGGCTCCTGGAGTCACTGAGGGGACACTGAGGTGTCTCGAGGGGCTGCTGGGGGTCAAGATGGAAGGGGTGGAGCCGGAGCTCCAGGCTGCAGGTCTCTGGGGGGTGACTGCAAACCCGGGGATCCCAACCCCTATGGAGTCCCCTCACGTTGCCCCAGGACCTCTCAACCCCTCCAAAATCCCCCAGTGCCAATGGGAACTCCAGCCTCAATGGGACTCCCCATTTCTCCCCAGACATAATAAAGCCCCTGGAAGAAAGACAGGACCCCTGGGAATGCACACACCCTCCCAGCCCTTGTTAGGACTCTCCCCATTAAAACAGGAGCCCAGAGAGCCCCACAACCCAACGGGACCCCCAGCCACAACGGGACCCCCAGTTCTCCCAAGACCAGTAAGACCCCCTCCAACAAATCATATAGGAGACCCTGAAGTCCCCGGAGTCCCCAGCCCCAATGAGAGACCTCCTAACCCTCCCACCACCAAGACCATCACCTCCCCCCAAAGTCAGGACCTCTAGGAGCCCCTAACCCCAATGGGATGCCCCCATAATCTTACTCTTTGGGGGCCCCACATTACTCCAGTGTGTCCCTTGGTGGTTGTGGTGCACCCAGCATCCCCCCATTGTCCTCTCCCTGGTGGTTCTGTGCCCCCATGTCCCCTCAGTCCCTGTCCAAGTGGCTCTGGGGGCCCCTGGGCCACCATCAGTGTCCCCCTTTGTTCCCTCCCCAGTCGCTCTGGGTTCCCAGTGCAGAAGTCATCGCTGAAAAATGACAGTTGTGTGTCTGCATCTGCAACGTCGGCTGGAAGTCCTAGGGCTTTCTCACACCTCAATTAGAAAGGAAACAAAAGCAGGAAAAAGACACTGCAAGTTGAGTGGTGCTGAGGCAGCAATGACTGAAAAGGCAGAGCCCTGTACAGCATCCCCCAGGGAGGGACGCCTGGCAAGAGATCAAATCCCTGCATCTCGCTCTGCAGGTCATCAGCGCGGTGACTCGTCATGCTAGAAAGGGGTGGGGAAAGGGGGACAAGTTGTTCTCCCCACACGCACAGTAGAAGACAGTAACTTTGGCTAAAACAAAATGTGAGAGTCCTCCGCGTAGAAAGAATTTTGTGTCTTTTAATGAGGGATTTGGGACAAATTTGAAGAAATTTGAAGGAGAAGGGGAAAGGAAATGGGGACATCATCCTCCAAGAGAGAAGCAGGACAGCGCAGGGCAGGCAGCGGATTCCCGAGGTGGCTGTGCATAAATAAAGGGCAACCGTCGGCTTCTCAGTTCTCCGCTCACGCACGCTCACGCAGGGTGAGCTGCACCCCGCAGCTGTCAGGGCCGGGCAATGAAGAACAGCACGTCGCAGATAACCTGGGAGACCAAGGAATCCACCGTGGGCGACACGGAGATGTCCAACAGCCGCGACTCGTGCAGCGTGAACTGCGAGCGGCTCTCGCCCACCTCAGCCAGGGCGAGCAGCGCCCGAGCCGCTCGGCGCATCATGTCCACGCTCGGCGGCTCGCAGGGCGCGTTCTGCTCGGGCACCGGGCCGGCCTGGCTCTGCTGGCACCGCGCGGCGGCCAGGCCGTCCTCCAAGAAGCCCAGCAAGTCGCCGACGCTCCTCTCCTGCGAGGCAATCGCCCTCGCTGCCAGGCTGTCCCCCTGTGCCAAGGCGGCCAGTAGGACCACCGCCATCTCTCTGCACACTGGGCTCTCTCTGTCGCGGAGCAAACGCAGCAGGCTGCTGTACAGCATCTCCAAGCGGCTGGTGGGGGGAGCCGCGAGGATCAAATCCACGTTGGTGTCCCGGGTGCTCAGTTTGCTGAGCGTTTCCAAAGCCAGGCTCCGAGGGGAGAGGACGGCATTCAACCCCAGTGCTGGAAAAGGGTCCTGGGCCTCTGCTGATGGACACACTGCCCAGTGGAGGAGTCCGTCCACGATGGGCAAGCAGAGGCTTTCTGGGAGAGGGGACAGGTCCAGCTGGCCGGAAATGTTGGCCAGCGTCACCAGTGTGTTCTCACGCAGTTCCTGCAGGCAGTCCCGCCACCACTCCTCCTGGCCGCAGCTCAGCCCCTGGTCCTGCTCCAGCTCCTCTCTCTCCAAGCTCAGGGCTGCCTGCTTGCGCTCTGGGTGCTCATGGTGTAAGAGCAGCAGTTTCCCCAAGATCAGCAGCAGCCCAGCGTGTTTGCACATCTCGGCGTCATTGCCCGGCACAAACGACAAGCTCCTGATGATGTTGGAGACACAGATGCAGCGCTTCGCCACAGAGTCCTGCCAGTCGTGGGTGAGGCAGAGCAGTGCCTCGTCTCTGCTGCGAGGCTCATCCTCCACAATTGCTGAGGAGCTGTCAGATGGAGCAGCCTGCCCTTCCCGAGCATTTCCATTGCTCTCAGCCGCGGAGCGCTCTCTCTTGCTCTCCAAGTGGGTCTGGATGTGCTCAGTGGTATCTCCGCCGCCAAGCTGCCAGAGCAGGTGGGCGCTCTCCAACCCACACAGTGAGCTTTGCCCTGGGCAAATACCCACCTCGTACTCCTCCAGGATTCCAAAGACCTCGATCAGGCAGCGCCGCAAATACTCCACCAGGACTTCCAGCAGGCCGGGCAGCTATGGGGGAGGAGAAAAACGGGAGGGGAAGGAAGGAAAGATGGATCAGTGACCACAAAATAACTGAGGTTGCTGTGAGCAATTGGACAACCACTGCATAAAGGGCAGAGATCTGGAGGAGCCGCTTATTAATGGAATCTTTTCATTCTGGCAATAAGCTCTTTGCAAAAGAGAGCTTTCTGTCCGCCCGGAACAGAAACAAGGGTCCCTGAATGTCAGGATCCAGCCTGCTCGTACCTGTGCAAACATGCATGCTCTCGGTTTTTGTCTCCTCTCTGAGTAACGCACAGGAGAGGCAATGCTAAGCAGAGCAGCCTCTAAAGTATAGTGCAACAGTTTTTACAACAGCCTTGCAGGCACGAGGCAAATCATGGAGACAGGCTGCCCCTTCTAGAGGCACCCAAGCCACGCTGCACTCTGACCCGTGCACAAAGACAGAGCTGTTGCACCAGGAGAGGCGAGCAGCCTTCAGCCCTTCACAGCGCTCTGCTGCAAAGCCCCTCTTGGCCTCCCCACCACGGTTCCCTTTCTGCGATACGTTAGAGGCGACACGTCCCACCAGAGAGGAGAGAAGAGCCATGCGCTTGCACACCAACCACATGGAAATCCACAGCTCAGCGAGCGCTCGGTGCTGAGCATCTGCACCCACCTGCCTGAGGTCAAAGGACGCGACGCTGCTGTCATCGTGGAGCAGGGCAGTTATGGTGTCTAAGGCCCACGTGCTTTCAGCGAGCAGCCCAGACTTCAGGGACATCATCACCCTCCAGGCTGCAGGAGCTCCTGGAACACAAACACGTCATACTTCCAGACCCTGGCCTTCAAAACCGAAAAGGAGGGACTGGATACTGCTTTTTTGTCTCACACAGAGCACAGCCTGCTTCAGGCGTTGCACAGGCTCCACGCAAAAGCAGTCTCCACACAGACAGTGCCCAACACAAACTTTATACCCAGTCCTTCTGGGTCCCTTCACCCTTGCGTTATCACAGAACGACAGAACGTCCCAACTAACTTGGCAAAGGAGACCTCTTGCAGAGCTGGCAGAGCCCTTCCAATTGGCAGCACTGTACCAAAGGGGGATGGCAACACCCAGCCTCTCGATGGGCGCAGGCAGAAAAGCAGGAGTTTCCTCTTACCAACATCTGCTGCTGTCAGCCGCCTCCTTTTCTGTAACACCGGCTTGGCAGCTTCCACCGATCCCGGAGGGAAGGAGACGGCCCGTCGCTTCCTGGCAGGCCGTTCCGCTGCCGGTGCCACGTGCGCGGCGGGGATCGGCGGTCCTGCCTTCTTCTTTCCCCTCCCTGGCTGCGGGGATGCAGATTTACTGGGAGCGGTGCCATTCTCCAGAGCTCTGGGCTGCTGCTGCGGCTGCCCCTGCCCGGCGCTGCAGGGGACGCTGTGCATCCCCGCTTTGAGCCGCTTGGCAGGTGGGGTGCAGCTGCTGTCCATCGGTCGCCTGGGATTCTAGATGGAAAGTAAAGCCATCGGCAACATGAGGTCATTGAGCCAGAAATGGGCAACACAGACTCAGTGGGGAGAAACGCTCAGCGCCACAGGACACTTCCTCTCGGGCTCACCAGCCAGCTCACAGGGTTCAGTGATCTCGCTGGCCGTAGCAGAGGAACTGGACTGATGGAAGGAAACACATCAGGACTGAGGAGCACAAAAACACCTGCATCACATCCCAGATGGCTTCAAAGAGCAGTCAGACCTCAAGGTTCTGCTGTTATATTCAGATCAGCTTTCTGCCAGACCCACACTTGTCTCACATCAGGTCCATGTCAGTTTAAAAGACAACTACGACTCAACAAAGGTACCAGGGAGCCAGCTGCTACTCGCAGAACATGCATTTCTAAAAAGGAAAAGCTTTCACCAAGCAAACCTCACGGAGACGTTGCAGAGCCACCTCGTTGAGAGACCTCCTGAGACCTCATTTGCTCCATACGTCAGGAAACGCCTCAGCCAGCTGCACATGGCATTCCCCAGGGCTGCAGCACCACATAGATTTTGGCACAGTCTCTACTTTGCTGAGACCACGTCTGATTCGAGCAACAGTCTCATTAGCTGTGGACTGCATTTGGAGACTTGGAGAGACCCACCGACCCACCAGGACCATCTGGTCCATTCCCTCCAACTAACAACGGCAAGGCCGGCCCAGCATTGACTTGGGGACAAACCGAGCTCTGCAGAGGGATGGGGAGGACAGTGCTGCATCCCGGCTGCTCACACCTGGCAGGAGATGCCAGCATATGCCACTCTCCACAAGAGAAAACATCCCAACAGACGATATCCCACTCACTGGCCGCGCTGCTGACCTAACACTGTGCTCACACGGAGCAGCAAGATCACATCCTGCACAAACAGCCACGCTAATGGCAGCTCTGCTCGCAGCAGAGGGAAGTCACATTGGGTTTCTCTCGGGCGCTGCACTCACTACTAGATACATACACTGTGTCATTTACAAACGAACAAACAAACAGAAGTTTTACCTTTGACTGGAGTTCTGCTTTTTGGGTCTCTTCTCCCCTCTTTCTTCTTTTACTTGCAGGAGTTAATTTGACATTCGCCAGACCCATCACCTCAGGACTTGCTGCCACCCCTAGGAAGTCACAGGAATTTGTGACATTGCTTTTCCTTCCATGCCGTGAAGTCTTCAAAGCCCAGCACTCAGCCCAGCCTTACCTGCAGAGCCGTTAGCCATGTTCCCACCCATGGCACAAGGTGGGCCCTGGCGGTTGATCACACCAGCCATGCTGTTAGTTCCCTGTCCGTAAGGAGGTCCAGTGCCCAGCATTCCCCCTTGGTTCACACTGGGATAACCGGGTGGCCTGGAGAGGGCAAGGAAAAAACAGGCGTTCGCTCCAAATAAAGATGCTTCCATTGGTGTTTGGGCCTCTTCTGTTAGCAGGGAAGGGAGAGGAAAAAGCCTTCCCGAAGGCAAATCTTTAAGCAAGTGTACGTTGACTATCACCCCAGCTTTGGGCTACTGCAGCCATGGCTTTCAAAGTCAGCTACGACAGAGGGAATGGATTGATACATTGAGAGCAAGGGAATGTTTGAGCCTCACCAGTTCTGGATGGCGCTGGCAGCAGCACACACGGCGGCTGCTCCTTGTGCTCTGTGAGCCATGCCACCTGCTGGGGGGCGCATCCCTGCCCCCAGCTGAGGAGGAACGCTGCCACGCAACTGGCTCCCTGCTGCCGCCGGGTTCATGCTTCCTCCCAGTCCTGCGCTGCAGAAGTTGGCACCGGGCAGAGCGCTGCAGTTGGGCCACACAGGATAAGCTCCTAGAGGGGTGGCAAGAGGGGAAGACGGCATCGTTCAACTGGTTTGTTCATGAACCGCCATGCAGACCTCCTGTCAGCAGATACTTCAAGGTCACTCACGGAGAAGAGGGAGAGACTTAGCACTTGTGCTAAAAGTCAAAGCGCCTGGATAGGAGCCACGTAATGTGCGTTTTGACACAGCTAAGGAACATTCCCGAGTCTAAAGCTGTCTGGCACTCTCCCAACCTTCAGCCAACCACACTGAGCTATACAGAACAGCACAGGATGTAAAAAAGCCTCTAAACCCTTTCCAAAACATAGAACGTGGGATTTCCTTTCCCTGCATAGCCAAATGGCTCTTTAACACACTGCAGGTGCTGCCTGTATCTTCCCAAGTGAGAAGGAGAGATGCAACGGTTAAAAGTACAGCCAGCCCTGAGAGCAACGTCGTTCACGACTCCCAGCATAATACACAGAGCACAGGTTGTTCCAGCTCACGAGGAGTGGACTGCTTTGCATTGCCCGTGCAAGAAGTGAAGAAGAATCAAATCAAAACGCTTTCTCCAAAGACAAGACGTTGCCTCCGACAGAGGCCTTTCCCATTCGCTGCACGTGGTTCCCCCTTGAGAAGCTGCCCATGCCTCACCTTGAGGGCTGTGCTGCCCGGCCTGGGGTCTGTGGCTTCCCGTGCAGTTCTGCTGATATGGCCCCACTGCAGCGTGCATCTGTCCACCAGAAGGCAGATGGAGAAATAAGGCTGAGCCGGACTGGGAAGAGCTGTGCTGCGGCATCTGAGCATTCCTCTGCAAGTAACCTGGTCACCCAGGGAGAGGAGCAGGCAGTGAGTGAAGGACCCAGAGGTGCTGCTGGACACGCGTGTCTTTAGTAACAAAGGCCCGCAGGGCCCACTGACAGAACCCTGCCAGCACCATCCCAGCCACATTTTGCAGTTGTTGCTAGTAGGGTGCCAGCATTAACCACTAAGGTAACAGGTTCCATTTCCTCTTTCACCCAAGGAACATACCTTCAGCCACCAAGGCTGAAACTCTGGGCTCATTTTCCCTTACCGTCACACAGGGAAATGAGACCCAACAGCGTCACAGCCACCCCTCGTTGGGAAGCTTAAGGTCGCGGAGCTTGGAAAACCAGCAGTCATAGGAAAGTCTTGCCAAAGTCAGAGGAAACATCTTACAAGCCCAACTACTGGCCTGCATCGAACACTCAGAGGCCGAAGGACTGGCAACAGTCAAACGTGGTGCCAGGCGCCAGAACGCTTGCAGCAAACAGCGCTGGCACAGCCTCCAGGTGCTATCTCAGCACAGAATGCACGTCATCAGGCCGGGCACTTCTCACTTACGCACCCAGCTGCACAAACAGATTTGTACCATGAGCTCCAAACCCAACTCACATACCTGGGTCTTGCACAAAGCCTGACTGGTTGATGGAAGGATGCAGGACGCTGTTCCACTGCACACCGGGCGCTTGGGGCGGCACCGGATTGCCTGCACCAGACGGGTCCTGCAACACCGAGAGACAGATGAGCCACAAAGAAGGAGACTCGCCTTACTGTCAGTAACGTGCTATCCAGCAGAGCCATGCTGCTGAGAGCTGTGATTCCTGCGCATGGGAGGACAGAAGCGCAGAGTGCAATGCTGTTCTCCACCTACCAAGTCATCTTCTCAGGATGCCAAACACCCAGGCACAGAGTGCTTTTCTAACTAAACCCTTCCAAAGGACACCTTCCAACTCTGACATCGCCATTGATTGTGCCAGAAACGACACCACATGGGACCCAAAGGAGGGGGCGGGGGAGTTCATCCACCTCAGGGCTGGAAGTCCTCCATGACTGGCTCAACAGAGCCTGTTAGATCATGCTGGAAACAGCAAGGTTTCTCTTCCGTGACAAGGGGAACGACCACTGCACACTGCGTGCCACCAACACCAGGCTCGGAGCTCTGCACCACATCCTCCAGGTGCACAGAGACAGCACCACAGCTGCTGAGATGGGCACAGATGTGACGGAGAGCTCCAGGCACCGCCGCCTTTCTGCTTAGGGCTTCACCTCCCTCACACTGCTTCCCCAGCGGGAACCACAGGCCTTGGACTTGGGCAACAAAGCTTGAGCTGCAAAAAAACCCCCAAACATCTACTTCTAACTCCCTCCAAACACAAACCCCCACCAAAACCATCAGCGCTTGACAGCACCAACAGAATACCCACTGGGTACCAGATCCAGACAGGAACAGTCCAAGGGACAAACATCTTTCAGCTCCCTCTGTTCTCCCACAGTCGGGTACCGACTAGAGGATAACAGATCCTTCTGTACTGGCGGTCACTCTCCGAGCACCTATCGGCTGCACAAGAGCCAAAGGGCAGCAGGAGGAGGGACGCGTGCAGATGGCCACTGCACTGCTAACACCTCTCCCCACGCCTACAGCACTCGGAACTTCCAGTGATGTCACAAGCAGAGGCGCGGATCCCAGAGCCCGTGTCACACAGCAGGGTGGGGTCCACACCAAAAAGGACGATTTTTAAGGCGTCGCTTCACCCGTTATTCATTCTCACTTCATACATGTGCGCCAACTGCACTCCTCCCCTTTCTCAACCTACCCAAGGCAACTAAGACCCCAGCCACAAAACCATCTAGTGGGCTTCTGCAGTGGTCCTGTTGCATCCTGCCACAGGCCAGGAAGTACAGGGCTGAACCTACCCTCACTCCACCATAAAAGGCACCAGATTGGTCACGCACGATCTGCCCTGGGTGAAGCCATGCTGGCTGTCTCCAATCACCTCTTTGTCTCGTGTGTGCCTTAACATAGCTTCTAGGAGGATCTGCTCCATGATCTTCCCAGGCACAGAGGTGAGGCTCACCAGCCTGCACTTCCCTGGGTCTTCCTTTCTCCCTTCCTTAAAAATGGGATTCTATAAAAACGTTCCCCTTTTTTCCAGTCACCGGGGACTTCACCAGACAGCCATGATTTTTCAAAGGTGATGGAGAGCGGCTCGGCAACCACATCTCTTTCAGAACCCTGGGATGGATATCATCCGGCCCCACACTTAAACACGTTCCATTGCATGAGGAGGACTCGGAATAAATAGCAGAGCAGAGCATCAACCATCATTTATACGGACTTAGTCTTCACTTATGTAAAAACATCTACAACTAATCTAGTGTAAGATAAAGTATGTGAGAAATTCATAAATCATTTCCACATTCAGGATGCAAATCTGGAACACACAGCAAGCGAGTGAGCCTGGTGCAATGCTATTTAACCAAGCTGAAAGGAAAATCTTGAAGATGAGTGACATTCCTAGCGGAAAACACAAAAGGTTGGTACTCTCAGCTTCCTCCAGACTTGCTAAAAAAGAGAGAAAGTTGACAAAGAGGAGACCAAGATCAGGAGATGTGCTTAAATCCTAGCAGCAATTGCAGCACCGCATACAGCCCGCAGTTCAGGTAACAGGCTGAAGAGCAACACAGCGCAGTGTGAAAACTGAATCTTCAAGTGCTTTTCTGCTCCCCACTGTACAGCAAAATGTGGAGCCAGTACCTTTTGTGCAGCTCATCTGAATATGTGTCCCATCTGATGCCACTGGCTTCAGCAGAGCTGACTGCTTCAGTCAGCCAAACCAACTCAATTATTTGATATGGAAGCGCTTCAGTTCTGTTACTATTTTCAGGCGCTGTACAGATGCCAGCATGGACAAAAACATACTTATTTCCGGGAATCCCAAGCATGGCAATACTTTCCCAACAGAACCTCGCAGGTTTCCCACACCATACATCACAAGGAGGTGCTGCTCCCGAAAACTACAGCACGTGACTTCCCGACCAAACTTCACACTGCTAAGAAATGCCGCAACTCCATGCTGGCACAGAAGTAAGGTTACTTACAGATTTGGTTAATGCCCTCTATCTATTCATATGCACTTTTTCTCCTTTCTGCTCAGTTTTATACTTAACATCCCCAGCTGCACTGAACTGTCCATGAGAATTTAAACCTTACATGTTATTTTAACAAAATACATCTCACCCTATAAGGCACCGTAAGAGCAATTAGAAAAGAGAAACAAGCATGAAGGGCAATGAACTCTTACCCATCATGAGCACAGGGTGAGAAATCTGACTCAGAATCCACAGCGACAAACGATGCTTCCATGCTGGTTGCATTCCATGCCACAGAACGGCCAAAAACTCCGTCAGCCAAGCACTGGCAGAAAACAAGAGTACACATTTTTAGCATTTCATCATGAATTAAAAGTATAGACTCAGTTTACTATTAAAATTAAAAGGGAAAAAAACATCTCTATACACATATACGTTAGTCTCCAAGTTGCCAGGCATCAGTTTTCCGTGGAGAAAAGCCACATTTGACATCTGCTTCTACAGCAGAGCCCATCTGACTTTTAAAAACTATTCTCCTGAGGATAAAGACGTTCCACTGCTTTGTCCTTACGAAGCACTTCATGACACGCATCGAATTTGGCAGCCCTGGGGCTCTCCGGAGCCCTGAGCACTGGGCGTCAGGGCCTGGGGATGGATGGGATGGAGGGCACCATCCCCCCACCCCTTTCCAGGGGGACCACTGCCACCCCCAGACCTTCTGTCGTGCTCTGTGGTGCAGAGGAGCAGGGTCTCGAGCTGACTACGGATGGCCCAGGGTCACTGTGGAGGTGGGACAGGGGCTGTGGCTGCTGTCCCCAGGGGACCCACATCCTGCCCTGGGCTGCTGCCAGCCCTCCTCCTGCCCAAAGTCCTGGGGCACAAACCCTGCACGGACAAGGCTTCTCCATGGTCACTGACACCTTCCGACATCCTCTGCTGACCAGTGGAGTCCTCTGAAGAAGAAGGAAGACCCTGAGGAACCGCTCACATCTGTCCCTGCCTGGCAGAGGCCACCCCTAGGTGCTGGGAGGGGTCCCCAGCTCCGTGCCCTGCACCCCACGTCCTGCACCCGTGGATCTCTCCATCTCCTCTGTGCTGCCTCCTCCAAAATCCTAAGGGACGGAGCACCCCATGCTGCCAAGCAGCCCCAATACCCTCCCTCTGCTCTCTCCCAATTCCTCCTTCCAGTTCCTGCCAAACCCTTCACCCTCTCTTCCACCTCCATGGCCACGATGTCCTCACGTCACTCTCCTTTTACCCCCTCCCTTATCGCAGCCAATTGCCCCTCACTTGGATCTGCTTCAGCCCTTCTCCTGCAGTCCCACTTCCTCTCCATCACTACCCAACTTGGAGTCCCCAAATCCCCTCACTTAAGCACCTCAAATCTCCTCTCTGATGACCGATGACTCCCTCTGCTGATTAATGAAGCCCTCTGAGCGTCAGTGAAGATCTCTGATGATCAGTGGAGCCCTCTGACAGCCAACAAAGCCTTCAGATGACCACTGACAATCTCTGATGGCAAACTGAGCCCCAGATGATCAGCGGGCTGCTGCTTCAAGTACTTACCATCGTGTCCTGAACTTGGCAAATGCATTCTTCAGCATTCTTCAGATTCCAACTGCTGAAGAATCGCAAGACCGGTCTGCATTTATGTGGGGAAGCAGGCGGTGGACCTTTCAGGTCCTGCCACAGGGGTACGTGCATGCACCAACATATTGCCATAACCTAGTGGTGTGTGCCCTGGCAAACTGGGAAAAGCCTAATTATGTCAACTTGATCATTATATTGATGATCTCCTGTTGACATCCGACTCACCGGAGGCTGTCGGACAGGCAGCAGATTCATTGACCACCTATCTCCAAGAAAGAGGACGGGCTGTAAATTCTCAGAAGCTGCAAGGTCCGGGAGAACACAACAGGAGGCTTTCCAACAGGCGAAACTGGCAGTGAAACCAGCCCGAGCACTGGGTATATTTGATTCTACCCTCCCAGCTGAATCGGATGCTCATGTCGCTCAGGATGGCTTTGGCTCGGGCCTGTGGCAACGCCAGAGCTCCGTTCAGACCCCCACTGGTTCTGGTCCCAGTCTGGCACGGAGCAGAAGAAAGAGACAGTATGATTGAAAAGCACTTATTGGCTGCCTCCTCTGCATTACAGCCAGTAGAGCCAAGAACCCAAACAGCTGAGGTCATAGTTAAGACCACCCTGACAATTCAGGGGTGGGTGAAACATCTGACTCACCTTCCGAAGACGGGGGTGGACCAAGCAAGAACGGTGGCACGATGGGTCGCCTGTCTCAGCCAGAGGAGTAGTCTGTCCACATCCCCATTGGAAGAAGAACTTCAGGAGATCCTAGGCCCAGTGAGTAACATGGTGAGCAACACGGTGATCATCAAAAGAAACATTGGTCGCTCCACCAGAGAAGAGCCCCATTCAGGAGGGAAATATCCCTTTCCTGAAGATGCCTGGTACACAGATGGGTCCAGCAAGGGCAACCCGAGCAAGTGGAGAGCAATGGCATCCCATCCCTCCACCGAGACAATCTGGTTTGATGAGGGGGATGGTCAGAGCAGCCAAGGGACAGAACTGCGAGCCACGTGCATGGTTCTAACCAAGGAACCTGGTGACGGGATCCTGAGCATCTGCACAGATAGGTGGGCTGTGTACCGGGGGCTCACTCTTTGCATTGCACAGTGGGCCACCCAGGAATGGGCAATCCACACCCAGCCAATCTGGGGCAAAGACATGTGGTTAGATATATGGAATACGGTCAGACACAGGACTGTACGTGTCTACCATGTTTCTGGTCATCAGCCCCTACAGTCACCGGGAAATGATGACGTTGACACGCTGGCATCACCACATGTCCCATTGATGCCACCATGTTCCCTCCTGAAATGGCAGGAGATTGGAGACCCCCAGACCCGGCAGGGAGGTGACAGGGTTCACCCCCAGCCCCTGGCCACAGAACCGCCTAGTGTGGTTCTGGAGCGGTGCTGTTGCATCCTGCCGCAGAGCAGGGGCTCCTGGAGTCACTGAGGGGACACTGAGGTGTCTCGAGGGGCTGCCGGGGGGGCAAGATGGAAGGGGTGGAGCCAGAGCTCCAGGCTGCAGGTCTCTGGGGGGTGACTGCAAACCCGGGGATCCCAACCCCTATGGAGTCCCCTCACGTTGCCCCAGGGCCTCACAACCCCTCCAAAATCCCCCAGTGCCAGTGGGAACTCCAGCCTCAATAGGACTCCCCATTTCTTCCCAAATATAATAAAGCCCCTGGAAGAAAGACAGGACCCCTGGGAATGCACACACCCTCCCAGCCCTTGTTAGGACTCTCCCCATTAAAACAGGAGCCCAGAGAGCCCCACAACCCAACGGGACCCCCAGCCACAATGGGACTCCCCAGTCCTCCCAAGACCAGTAAGACCCCCTCCAACAAATCATATAGGAGCCCCTGGAGTACCAAGAGTCCCCAGCCCCAATGAGAGACCTCCTAACCCTCCCACCACCAAGACCATCACCTCCCCCCAAAGTCAGGACCTCTAGGAGCCCCTAACCCCAATGGGATGCCCCCATAATCTCACTCTTTTGGGGCCCCACATTACTCCCGTGTTCTCCTGCTGTCCCTTGGTGGTTTTGGTGCACCCAGCATCCCCCCATTGTCCCCTCCCTGGTGGTTCTGTGCCCCCATGTCCCCTCGGTCCCTGTCCAAGTGGCTCTGGGGGCCCCTGGGCCGCCCTCAGTGTCCCCCTTTGTTCCCTCCCCAGTCGCTCTGGGTTCCCAGTGCAGAAGTCATCGCTGAAAAATCACAGCTGTGTGTCTGCATCTGCAACTTTGGCTGGAAGTCCTAGGGCTTTCTCACACCTCAATTAGAAAGGAAACAAAAGCAGGAAAAAGACACTGCAAGTTGAGTGGTGCTGAGGCAGCAACGACTGAAAAGGCAGAGCCCTGTACAGCATCCCCCAGGGAGGGACGCCTGGCAAGAGATCAAATCCCTGCATCTCGCTCTGCAGGTCATCAGCGCGGTGACTCGTCATTCTAGAAAGGGGTGGGGAAAGGGGGACAAGTTGTTCTCCCCAAACGCACAGTAGAAGACAGTAACTTTGGCTAAAACAAAATGTGAGAGTCCTCCGCGTAGAAAGAATTTTGTGTCTTTTAATGAGGGATTTGGGACAAATTTGAAGAAATTTGAAGGAGAAGGGGAAAGGAAATGGGGACATCATCCTCCAAGAGAGAAGCAGGACAGCGCAGGGCAGGCAGCGGATTCCCGAGGTGGCTGTGCATAAATAAAGGGCAACCGTCGGCTTCTCAGTTCTCCGCTCACGCACGCTCACGCAGGGTGAGCTGCACCCCGCAGCTGTCAGGGCCGGGCAATGAAGAACAGCACGTCGCAGATAACCTGGGAGACCAAGGAATCCACCGTGGGCGACACGGAGATGTCCAACAGCCGCGACTCGTGCAGCGTGAACTGCGAGCGGCTCTCGCCCACCTCAGCCAGGGCGAGCAGCGCCCGAGCCGCTCGGCGCATCATGTCCACGCTCGGCGGCTCGCAGGGCGCGTTCTGCTCGGGCACCGGGCCGGCCTGGCTCTGCTGGCACCGCGCGGCGGCCAGGCCGTCCTCCAAGAAGCCCAGCAAGTCGCCGACGCTCCTCTCCTGCGAGGCAATCGCCCTCGCTGCCAGGCTGTCCCCCTGTGCCAAGGCGGCCAGTAGGACCACCGCCATCTCTCTGCACACCGGGCTCTCTCTGTTGCGGAGGAAACGCAGCAGGCTGCTGTACAGCATCTCCAAGCAGCTGGTGGGGGGAGCCGCGAGGATCAAATCCACGTTGGTGTCCCGGGTGCTCAGTTTGCTGAGCGTTTCCAAAGCCAGGCTCCGAGGGGAGAGGACGGCATTCGACCCCAGCGCTGGAAAAGGGTCCTGGGCCTCTGCTGATGGACACACTGCCCAGTGGAGGAGTCCGTCCACGATGGGCAAGCAGAGGCTTTCTGGGAGAGGGGACAGGTCCAGCTGGCCGGAAATGTTGGCCAGCGTCACCAGGGTGTTCTCACGCAGTTCCTGCAGGCAGTCCCGCCACCACTCCTCCTGGCCGCAGCTCAGCCCCTGGTCCTGCTCCAGCTCCTCTCTCTCCGAGCTCAGGGCTGCCTGCTTGCGCTCTGGGTGCTCATGGTGTAAGAGCAGCAGTTTCCCCAGGATCAGCAGCAGCCCGGTGTGTTTGCACATCTCGGCGTCATTGCCCGGCACAAACGACAAGCTCCTGATGATGTTGGAGACACAGATGCAGCGCTTCGCCACAGAGTCCTGCCAGTCGTGGGTGAGGCAGAGCAGTGCCTCGTCTCTGCTGCGAGGCTCATCCTCCAGAATTGCTGAGGAGCTGTCAGATGGAGCAGCCTGCCCTTCCCGAGCATTTCCATTGCTCTCAGCCGCGGAGCGCTCTCTCTTGCTCTCCAGGTGGGTCTGGATGTGCTCAGTGGTATCTCCACCGCCAAGCTGCCAGAGCAGGTGGGCTCTCTCCAACCCACACAGTGAGCTTTGCCCTGGGCAAATACCCACCTCGTACTCCTCCAGGATTCCAAAGACCTCGATCAGGCAGCGCCGCAAATACTCCACCAGGACTTCCAGCAGGCCGGGCAGCTATGGGGGAGGAGAAAAACGGGAGGGGAAGGAAGGAAAGATGGATCAGTGACCACAAAATAATTTAAATAATAATCCCTGAATGTCAGGATCCAGCCTGCTCGTACCTGTGCAAACATGCATGCTCTTGGTTTTTGTCTCCTCTCTGAGTAACGCTCAGGAGAGAGGCAATGCTAAGCAGAGCAGCCTCTAAAGTATAGTGCAACAGTTTTTACAACAGCCTTGCAGGCACGAGGCAAATCATGGAGACAGGCTGCCCCTTCTAGAGGCACCCAAGCCACGCTGCACGTTGACCCGTGTGAAAAGACAGAGCTGTTGCACCAGGAGAGGCGAGCAGCCTTCAGCCCTTCACAGCGCTCTGCTGCAAAGCCCCTCTTGGCCTCCCCACCACGGTTCCCTTTCTGCGATACGTTAGAGGTGACACGTCCCACCAGAGAGCAGAGGAGAGACCACGCGCTTGCACACCAACCACATGGAAATCCACAGCTCAGCGAGTGCTCGGTGCTGAGCATCTGCACCCACCTGCCTGAGGTCAAAGGACGCGACGCTGCTGTCATCGTGGAGCAGGGCAGTTATGGTGTCTAAGGCCCACGTGCTTTCAGCGAGCAGCCCAGACTTCAGGGACATCATCACCCTCCAGGCTGCAGGAGCTCCTGGAACACAAACACGTCATACTTCCAGACCCTGGCCTTCAAAACCGAAAAGGAGGGACTGGATACTGCTTTTTTGTCTCACACAGAGCACAGCCTGCTTCAGGCGTTGCACAGGCTCCACGCAAAAGCAGTCTCCACACAGACAGTGCCCAACACAAACTTTATACCCAGTCCTTCTGGGTCCCTTCACCCTTGCGTTATCACAGAACGACAGAACGTCCCAACTAACTTGGCAAAGGAGACCTCTTGCAGAGCTGGCAGAGCCCTTCCAATTGGCAGCACTGTACCAAAGGGGGATGGCAACACCCAGCCTCTCGATGGGCGCAGGCAGAAAAGCAGGAGTTTCCTCTTACCAACATCTGCTGCTGTCAGCCGCCTCCTTTTCTGTAACACCGGCTTGGCAGCTTCCACCGATCCCGGAGGGAAGGAGACGGCCCGTCGCTTCCTGGCAGGCCGTTCCGCTGCCGGTGCCACGTGCGCGGCGGGGATCGGCGGTCCTGCCTTCTTCTTTCCCCTCCCTGGCTGCGGGGATGCAGATTTGCTGGGAGCGGTGACATTCTCCAGAGCTCTGGGCTGCTGCTGCGGCTGCCCCTGCCCGGCGCTGCAGGGGACGCTGTGCATCCCCGCTTTGAGCCGCTTGGCAGGTGGGGTGCAGCTGCTGTCCATCGGTCGCCTGGGATTCTAGATGGAAAGTAAAGCCATCGGCAACATGAGGTCATCGAGCCAGAAACGGGCAACACAGACTCAGTGGGGAGAAACGCTCAGCGCCACAGGACACTTCCTCTCGGGCTCACCAGCCAGCTCACAGGGTTCAGTGATCTCGCTGGCCGTAGCAGAGGAACTGGACTGATGGAAGGAAACACATCAGGACTGAGGAGCACAAAAACACCTGCATCACATCCCAGATGGCTTCAAAGAGCAGTCAGACCTCAAGGTTCTGCTGTTATATTCAGATCAGCTTTCTGCCACACCCTCACTTGTCTCAGATCAGGTCCATGTCAGTTTAAAAGACAACTGCGACTCAACAAAGGTACCAGGGAGCCAGCTGCTACTCGCAGAACATGCATTTCTAAAAAGGAAAAGCTTTCACCAAGCAAACCTCACGGAGACGTTGCAGAGCCACCTCGTTGAGAGACCTCCTGTGGCCTCATTTGCTCCATACGTCAGGAAACGCCTCAGCCAGCTGCACATGGCATTCCCCAGGGCTGCAGCACCACGTAGATTTTGGCACAGTCTCTACTTTGCTGAGACCACGTCTGATTCGAGCAACAGTCTCATTAGCTATGGACTGCATTTGGAGACTTGGAGAGACCCACCGACCCACCAGGAGCATCTGGTCCGGTCCATTCCCTCCAACTAACAACGGCAAGGCCGGCCCAGCGTTGACTTGGGGACAAACCGAGCTCTGCAGAGGGATGGGGAGGACAGTGCTGCATCCCGGCTGCTCACACCTGGCAGGAGATGCCAGCATATGCCACTCTCCACAAGAGAAAACATCCCAACAGACGATATCCCACTCACTGGCCGCGCTGCTGACCTAACACTGTGCTCACACGGAGCAGCAAGATCACATCCTGCACAAACAGCAACGCTAATGGCAGCTCTGCTCGCAGCAGAGGTCAAGTCACTTTGGGTTTCTCTCGGGCGCTGCACTCACTACTAGATACATACACTGTGTCATTTACAAACGAACAAACAAACAGAAGTTTTACCTTTGACTGGAGTTCTGCTTTTTGGGTCTCTTCTCCCCTCTTTCTTCTTTTACTTGCAGGAGTTAATTTGACATTCGCCAGACCCATCACCTCAGGACTTGCTGCCACCCCTAGGAAGTCACAGGAATTTGTGACATTGCTTTTCCATCCATGCCGTGAAGTCTTCAAAGCCCAGCACTCAGCCCAGCCTTACCTGCAGAGCCGTTAGCCAGGTTCCCACCCATGGCACAAGGTGGGCCCTGGCGGTTGATCACACCAGCCATGCTGTTAGTTCCCTGTCCGTAAGGAGGTCCAGTGCCCAGCATTCCCCCTTGGTTCACACTGGGATAACCGGGTGGCCTGGAGAGGGCAAGGAAAAAACAGGCGTTCACTCCAAATAAAGATGCTTCCCTTGGTGTTTGGGCCTCTTCTGTTAGCAGGGAAGGGAGAGGAAAAAGCCTTCCCGAAGGCAAATCTTGAAGCAAGTGTACGTTGACTATCACCCCAGCTTTGGGCTACTGCAGCCATGGCTTTCCAAGCCAGCTACGACAGAGGGAATGGATTGATACGTTGAGAGCAAGGGAATGTTTGAGCCTCACCAGTTCTGGATGGCGCTGGCAGCAGCACACACGGCGGCTGCTCCTTGTGCTCTGTGAGCCATGCCACCTGCTGGGGGGCGCATCCCTGCCCCCAGCTGAGGAGGAACGCTGCCACGCAACTGGCTCCCTGCTGCCGCCGGGTTCATGCTTCCTCCCAGTCCTGCGCTGCAGAAGTTGGCACCGGGCAGAGCGCTGCAGTTGGGCCACACAGGATAAGCTCCTAGAGGGGTGGCAAGAGGGGAAGACGGCATCGTTCAACTGGTTTGTTCATGAACCGCCATGCAGACCTCCTGTCAGCAGATACTTCAAGGTCACTCACGGAGAAGAGGGAGAGACTTAGGACTTGTGCTAAAAGTCAAAGCGCCTGGATAGGAGCCACGTAATGTGCGTTTTGACACAGCTAAGGAACATTCCCGAGTCTAAAGCTGTCTGGCACTCTCCCAACCTTCAGCCAACCACACTGAGCTATACAGAACAGCACAGGATGTAAAAAAGCCTCTAAATCCTTTCCAAAACATAGAACGTGGGATTTCCTTTCCCTGTGTAGCGAAATGGCTCTTTAACACACTGCGGGTGCTGCCTGTATCTTCCTAAGTGAGAAGGAGAGATGCAACGGTTAAAAGTACAGCCAGCCCTGAGAGCAACGTCGTTCACGACTCCCAGCATAATACACAGAGCACAGGTTGTTCCAGCTCACGAGGAGTGGACTGCTTTGCATTGCCTATGCAAGAAGTGAAGAAGAATCAAATCAAAACGCTTTCTCCAAAGACAAGACGTTGCCTCCGACAGAGGCCTTTCCCATTCGCTGCACGCGGTTCCCCCTTGAGAAGCTGCCCATGCCTCACCTTGAGGGCTGTGCTGCCCGGCCTGGGGTCTGTGGCTTCCCGTGCAGTTCTGCTGATATGGCCCCACTGCAGCATGCATCTGTCCACCAGAAGGCAGATGGAGAAATAAGGCTGAGCCGGACTGGGAAGAGCTGTGCTGCAGCATCTGAGCATTCCTCTGCAAGTAACCTGGTCACCCAGGGAGAGGAGCAGGCAGTGAGTGAAGGACCCAGAGGTGCTGCTGGACACGCGTGTCTTTAGTAACAACAGCCCGCAGGGCCCACTGACAGAACCCTGCCAGCACCATCCCAGCCACATTTTGGAATTGTTGCTGTAGGGTGCCAGCATTACCCACTAAGGTTACAGGTTCCATTTCCTCTTTCACCCAAGGAACATACCTTCAGCCACCAAGGCTGAAACTCTGGGCTCATTTTCCCTTACCGTCACACAGGGAAATGAGACCCAACAGCGTCACAGCCACCCCTCGTTGGGAAGCTTAAGGTCGCGGAGCTTGGAAAACCAGCAGTCATAGGAAAGTCTTGCCAAAGTCAGAGGAAACATCTTACAAGCCCAACTACTGGCCTGCATCGAACACTCAGAGGCCGAAGGACTGGCAACAGTCAAACGTGGTGCCAGGCGCCAGAACGCTTGCAGCAAACTGCGCTGGCACAGCCTCCAGGTGCTATCTCAGCACAGAATGCACGTCATCAGGCCGGGCACTTCTCACTTACGCACCCAGCTGCACAAACAGATTTGTACCATGAGCTCCAAACCCAACTCACATACCTGGGTCTTGCACAAAGCCTGACTGGTTGATGGAAGGATGCAGGACGCTGTTCCACTGCACACCGGGCGCTTGGGGCGGCACCGGATTGCCTGCACCAGACGGGTCCTGCAACACCGAGAGACAGATGAGCCACAAAGAAGGAGACTCGCCTTACTGTCAGTAACGTGCTATCCAGCAGCGCCATGCTGCTGAGAGCTGTGATTCCTGCATATGGGAGGACAGAAGCGCAGAGTGCAATGCTGTTCTCCACCTACCGAGTCATCTTCTCAGGATGCCAAACACCCAGGCACAGAGTGCTTTTCTAACTAAACCCTTCCAAAGGACACCTTCCAACTCTGATATCTGCACTGATTGTGCCAGAAACGACACCACATGGGACCCAAAGGAGGGGGCGGGGGAGTTCATCCACCTCAGGGCTGGAAGTCCTCCATGACTGGCTCAATGGAGCCTGTTACATCATGCTGGAAACAGCAAGGTTTCTCTTCCGTGACAAGGGGAACGACCACTGCACACTGCGTGCCACCAACACCAGGCTCGGAGCTCTGCACCACATCCTCCAGGTGCACAGAGACAGCACCACAGCTGCTGAGATGGGCACAGATGTGACGGAGAGCTCCAGGCACCGCCGCCTTTCTGCTTAGGGCTTCACCTCCCTCACACTGCTTCCCCAGCGGGAACCACAGGCCTTGGACTTGGGCAACAAAGCTTGAGCTGCAAAAAAACCCCCAAACATCTACTTCTAACTCCCTCCAAACACAAACCCCCACCAAAACCATCAGCGCTTGACAGCACCAACAGAATACCCACTGGGTACCAGATCCAGACAGGAACAGTCCAAGGGACGAACATCTTTCAGCTCCCTCTGTTCTCCCACAGTCGGGTACCGACTAGAGGATAACAGATCCTTCTGTACTGGCGGTCACTCTCCGAGCACCTATCGGCTGCACAAGAGCCAAAGGGCAGCAGGAGGAGGGACGCGTGCAGATGGCCACTGCACTGCTAACACCTCTCCCCACGCCTACAGCACTCGGAACTTCCAGTGATGTCACAAGCAGAGGCGCGGATCCCAGAGCCCGTGTCACACAGCAGGGTGGGGTCCACACCAAAAAGGACGATTTTTAAGGCGTCGCTTCACCCGTTATTCACTCTCACTTCATACATGTGCGCCAACTGCACTCCTCCCCTTTCTCAACCTACCCAAGGCAACTAAGACCCCAGCCACAAAACCATCTAGTGGGCTTCTGCAGTGGTCCTGTTGCATCCTGCCACAGGCCAGGAAGTACAGGGCTGAACCTACCCTCACTCCACCATAAAAGGCACCAGATTGGTCACGCACAATCTGCCCTGGGTGAAGCCATGCTGGCTGTCTCCAATCACCTCTTTGTCTCGTGTGTGCCTTA
Source organism: Lagopus muta (assembly GCF_023343835.1). Taxonomy (NCBI): domain Eukaryota; kingdom Metazoa; phylum Chordata; class Aves; order Galliformes; family Phasianidae; genus Lagopus; species Lagopus muta. Next base: position 1,166,687 of record NC_064460.1, read on the forward strand.
ACATAGCTTCTAGGAGGATCTGCTCCATGATCTTCCCAGGCACAGAGGTGAGGCTCACCAGCCTGCACTTCCCTGGGTCTTCCTTTCTCCCTTCCTTAAAAATGGGATTCTATAAAAACGTTCCCCTTTTTTCCAGTCACCGGGGACTTCACCAGACAGCCATGATTTTTCAAATGTGATGGAGAGCAGCTTGGCAACCACATCTCTTTCAGAACCCTGGGATGGATATCATCCGGCCCCATGCACTTAAACACGTTCCATTGCATGAGGAGGACTCGGAATAAATAGCAGAGCAGAGCATCAACCATCATTTATACGGACTTAGTCTTCACTTATGTAAAAACATCTACAACTAATCTAGTGTAAGATAAAGTATGTGAGAAATTCATAAATCATTTCCACATTCAGGATGCAAATCTGGAACACACAGCAAGCGAGTGAGCCTGGTGGAATGCTATTTAACCAAGCTGAAAGGAAAATCTTGAAGATGAGTGACATTCCTAGCAGAAAACACAAAAGGTTGGTACTCTCAGCTTCCTCCAGACTTGCTAAAAAAGAGAGAAAGTGACAAAGAGGAGACCAAGATCAGGAGATGTGCTTAAATCCTAGCAGCAATTGCAGCACCGCATACAGCCCGCAGTTCAGGTAACAGGCTGAAGAGCAACACAGCGCAGTGTGAAAGCTGAATCTTCAAGTGCTTTTCTGCTCCCCACTGTACAGCAAAATGTGGAGCCAGTACCTTTTGTGCAGCTCATCTGAATATGTGTCCCATCTGATGCCACTGGCTTCAGCAGAGCTGACTGCTTCAGTCAGCCAAACCAACTCAATTATTTGATATGGAAGCGCTTCAGTTCTGTTACTATTTTCAGGCGCTGTACAGATGCCAGCATGGACAAAAACATACTTATTTCCGGGAATCCCAAGCATGGCAATACTTTCCCAACAGAACCTCACAGGTTTCCCACACCATACATCACAAGGAGGTGCTGCTCCCGAAAACTACAGCACGTGACTTCCCGACCAAACTTCACACTGCTAAGAAATGCTGCAACTCCATGCTGGCACAGAAGTAAGGTTACTTACAGATTTGGTTAATGCCCTCTATCTATTCATATGCACTTTTTCCCCTGTCTGCTCAGTTTTATACTTAACATCCCCAGCTGCACTGAACTGTGCATGAGAATTTAAACCTTACATGTTATTTTAACAAAATACATCTCACCCTATAAGGCACCGTAAGAGCAATTAGAAAAGAGAAACAAGCATGAAGGGCAATGAACTCTTACCCATCATGAGCACAGGGTGAGAAATCTGACTCAGAATCCACAGCGACAAACGATGCTTCCATGCTGGTTGCATTCCATGCCACAGAACGGCCAGAAACTCTGTCAGCCAAGCACTGGCAGAAAACAAGAGTACACATTTTTAGCATTTCATCATGAATTAAAAGTATAGACTCAGTTTGCTATTAAAATTAAAAGGGAAAAAAACATCTCTATACACATATACGTTAGTCTCCAAGTTGCCAGGCATCAGTTTTCCGTGGAGAAAAGCCACATTTGACATCTGCTTCTATAGCAGAGGCCATCAGACTTTTAAAAACTATTCTCTTGAGGATAAAGACGTTCCACTGCTTTGTCCTTACGAAGCAGTTCATGACACGCATCAAATTTGGCAGCCCTGGGGCTCTCCGGAGCCCTGAGTACTGGGCGTCAGGGCCTGGGGATGGATGGGATGGAGGGCACCATCCCCCCACCCCTTTCCAGGGGGACCACTGCCACCCCCAGACCTTCGCTCATGCTCTGTGGTGCAGAGGAGCAGGGTCTCGAGCTGACTACGGATGGCCCAGGGTCACTGTGGAGGTGGGACAGGGGCTGTGGCTGCTGTCCCCAGGGGACCCACATCCTGCCCTGGGCTGCTGCCAGCCCTCCTCCCGCCCAAAGTCCTGGGGCACAAACCCTGCACGGACAAGGCTTCTCCATGGTCACTGACACCTTCCGACATCCTCTGCTGACAAGTGGAGTCCTCTGAAGAAGAAGGAGGACCCTGAGGAACCGCTCACATCTGTCCCTGCCTGGCAGAGGCCACCCCTAGGTGCTGGGAGGGGTCCCCAGCTCCGTGCCCCGCACCCCAAGTCCTGCACCCGTGGATCTCTCCATCTCCTCTGTGCTGCCTCCTCCAAAATCCTAAAGGACGGAGCACCCCATGCTGCCAAGCAGCCCCAATACCCTCCCTCTGCTCTCTCCCAATTCCTCCTTCCAGTTCCTGCCAAACCCTTCACCCTCTCTTCCACCTCCATGGCCATGATGTCCCCACGTCACTCTCCTTTTACCCCCTCCCTTATCGCAGCCAATTGCCCCTCACTTGGATCTGCTTCAGCCCTTCTCCTGCAGTGCCACTTCCTCTCCATCACTACCCAACATGGAGTCCCCAGATCCCCTCACTTAAGCACCTCAAATCTCCTCTCTGATGACCGATGACTCCCTCTGTTGATTAATGAAGCCCTCTGAGCGTCAGTGAAGATCTCTGATGATCAGTGGAGCCCTCTGACAGCCAACAAAGCCTTCAGATGACCACTGACAATCTCTGATGGCAAACTGAGCCCCAGATGATCAGCGGGCTGCTGCTTCAAGTACTTACCATCGTGTCCTGAACTTGGCAAATGCATTCTTCAGCATTCTTCAGATTCCAACTGCTGAAGAATCGCAAGACCGGTCTGCATTTACGTGGGGAAGCAGGCGGTAGACCTTTCAGGTCCTGCCACAGGGGTACATGCATGCACCAACATATTGCCATAACCTAGTGGTGTGTGCCCTGGCAAACTGGGAAAAGCCTAATATGTCAACTTGATCATTATATTGATGATCTCCTGTTGACATCCGACTCACCGGAGGCTGTCGGACAGGCAGCAGATTCATTGACCACCTATCTCCAAGAAAGAGGACGGGCTGTAAATTCTCAGATGCTGCAAGGTCCGGGAGAACACAACAGGAGGCTTTCCAACAGGCGAAACCAGCAGTGAAACCAGCCCGAGCACTGGGTATATTTGATTCTACCCTCCCAGCTGAATCGGATGCTCATGTCGCTCAGGATGGCTTTGGCTCGGGCCTGTGGCAACGCCAGAGCTCCGTTCAGACCCCCACTGGTTCTGGACCCAGGTCTGGCACGGAGCAGAAGAAAGATACAGTATGACTGAAAAGCACTTATTGGCTGCCTCCTCTGCATTACAGCCAGTAGAGCCAAGAACCCAAACAGCTGAGGTCATAGTTAAGACCACCCTGACAATTCAGGGGTGGGTGAAACATCTGACCCACCTTCCTAAGACGGGGGTGGACCAAGCAAGAACAGTGGCACGATGGGTCACCTGTCTCAGCCAGAGGAGTAGTCTGTCCACATCCCCATTGGAAGAAGAACTTCAGGAGATCCTAGGCCCAGTGAGTAACATGGTGAGCAACACGGTGATCATCAAAAGAAACATTGGTCGCTCCACCAGAGAAGAGCCCCATTCAGGAGGGAAATATCCCTTTCCTGAAGATGCCTGGTACACAGATGGGTCCAGCAAGGGCAACCCGAGCAAGTGGAGAGCAATGGCATCCCATCCCTCCACCGAGACAATCTGGTTTGACGAGGGGGATGGTCAGAGCAGCCAAGGGACAGAACTGTGAGCCACGTACACATGGTTCCTTGCCGCTCGCCTCCAGAAAGCCATCTCAGTTTTGGCGGGGCTTGCCGATGGTCTTTATAGCATCTGCTGACACCCATGCCAGGTGTACGAGCTAGACGTCTCGTGATCATGTCAAGAGGGTCTGTCTGGCATGGATAGTTACAATCTTTAACTTGCTTATACCTCTGGAGGTCTTTTGCTAGTCCGAGCTGGAATGTCTTTATTTTCTCCCCATAGTATACAGGTTAAAGGAATTGGGGTAAGGGATCTGGACTAATTAAAGGAAGGGGCACGGTGGTGAGGATCTTAGGGGAGGGGATAGAAGAGGAGTCCAGCGATGAGAATGGGGGAAGCAGAGGCAGGGGGTGGGCATAGGGTAAGCCCAGGGGGCAGACTGAGGGACTCGGTGGGTCGTGGGCGACCCGTGGCGGGGATGGGCTGTGAGGGGGGGGGAGGGAAGGCTGTGAAACACCGAGCGGGGAAGGGGAGGGGCGGGGGGGCACAGGGCACCTCCCGCCGCCGAGCGGAGGCCCTGAGCACCACAGAGGCCCCACGGGGCCAACAGCGAGCGGCCCCAGCCCCGGTGCCGCCCCGAACACCCACTCTTAGAAGCCGCCGCGGCGCTGGAGCGGCGTGGGGCCCCGGTCCGCTTCCGCATGGCCGCGTCCTTTGGTCGCAGCGTGATGACGTCACTGAACGGGGACGGCGCGTCGCTGGAGCACCGGACGCGACGAGGTGCCGTCGCTATGGAGACGCAGCCACGCATGCGCTGTCGCCGCGGGGACGGCTTCCGGCGCCGCCATGAGGGAGGGCGTGCTGTCGCCTGGCAACGCAGCCCGCACGCACGGCCTGAAGTCCGAGGGGGATTCGAGGGGCAGCGGGGGGGGGAGGGGGGGGACGGAGAGCGTTCAGGGATCTCCTGGGGAGGTGGGGGGGCGACTGGAAGAGGGCAGAGCTCCGGGGATGGCTGCTGTGGGGTGGGAGATCCACAGGGAGATGCAGTGAAACGGTGGGATGTGGGCAGAACGTGGAGATATGGGAAAAGGAAGATGGGGATCTGGCCAACACCATGAGAGCCAGGCTGATAGGGAGGGAGGGAGCAAGGAGGGAAGGAAGGGAGGGCTGGAAAGGGAGGAAGGAGGAAGGAAATGGAAAAAGGAGGAAAAAAAAGGGAAGGGAGGGGAAGAAGGGGGAGGGGAAAGGGAGAAGGGGGAGTGGGAAGGAGAGGGGATTTGGGGGAGGGGATGCAGGGAGGGAAGGAACGGAAAGGGAAAGGGAAGGAGAGAGGGGCAGAAGGGAAGAAGAGAAGGGGAAGAGTCCAAAGCTTGGCCTGGGTGGTATTGCAACATAGAAAGGCTTCAGGCATGTTGTTATGTGCACAAGGAGGAGTTCGTGCAGCAGTAAATGATGTTGTTGTGTTCATGTAGATCAGAGGGGTAGAACTGAAGCAGCTATAGATAAGATATGGCACCAAACTGAAGTACTGCTCAACATAAGACAATGTGAGCTGAAACCAACGTGACTTCCTGGCTTCCCAAATTGCAGTGGCTAAAGAAGTTATTTGTGGGGATGGTGTGTGCAATGGCTGTATGTATGCGTCCTTCCTTGTAGCGTGATTGGATGTTGAAGATGTGTCTCTAAGCAAGAAAGGTCGAAGGTGGTGAGGATTAGGATGTGAACATCGTAATCCTCGAAGGAAAAGCAGGGATTGATGTGGGCTGCTCTGTTCAGCAGCAGGGCTTAGCACATCAGTTTAAGAACCAACGTATGAATTTAGCAAAAAGGACCCACGAGTGATAGTTGTCAAACTTTCGTTTCAGCTTCAGTGGGAGAGCAGCCTCGTTCCTCCTCAAGAGCTTTGTGTGGGCACACAAAGGAATACTTGTACCTTCTGCCTCAATGATTGTGCCTCTCAAGCTTCTCACCACTTCTGCTTTTGTCTTCTCTGTATCCGCTAATACCTCTTTTGCTTTTCTCCTTGTCTGCTTCTTACCTCCATCCTTCTTCTCTGCGCTTGTTTCTTTCTTGTCTGTTCTCCTTCTGCTCTTATCCTTCTCATCGTCTCTTACCTTTATTCTCTCCACTCCTGTTCATCTCTTTTGCTGTCTTGCCTGTATCCTATCGTGCTTTTCATCTTCTGCTCTTCTTCCTTACCCGTATCCTTAATTTGATCCTCTCTTCTGCTCTTTTTCACTTCTCCTCAGTGTCCAACGTCTGCATCACACCTCTGTCCGAATTAGTTTTGGGGTGGAAAAAGGTACCAAGGTAGATGGATTTGTACAAGAGAACCTCTTACACTGTGCCTGAAAGGTGATCCAAAGGAGCCCTCAGGAACCAAGACCACAAAGGAGCTGCTTTTGAATGGAGAATTTTCCAGAGTTCTTTCCAGTCGTTGCTTGGAGGAACTGAGGTTTTTATCCTTGTATCTCTGCAGAAAGGCAGGGCGGAGGCAACGTTTATGGTGAGGTGCTCAGGTGAAATTGCCCTCCTTGCACAAACAGCCTGTTTGTGTGCATGTGATGCACGGTGAAGAGAAGCCTGCTGTTCTGTGAGTAAGCCTGCTAAAAGGAAGTGATGGTTCTGGCCTTTTTGGCAAGTCTCTGAGGTGAGATCTTTGGACAGGCTGGTTGATTTGCAGGGGAAATGCCATTTCAGTTGTTTGTTGCCACGCTCGGTTGGTGCTTGTATGAACAATACGTATCATCTAGACAAGCAGTGCTGTAGCACCAGGGAAGGGAAAAACCTCATGTACATCCAGTCTTCTTCGTGAGCCTTATGTTGTCTTTTCACAGAGTCTCTAAATGGCTGTGGAAATTTAGGGGGGGGGGGGGGGGGTGGGGGGCCAAGAGGAGGGGGAGAGCAAAGGGGGGAACAGTGGGGGGCGGGTGGGGGATAGGGTAGAGATGAGGGGCAATTTGTGTGCATCCTGTGCCCATGGAGCAGGTATCACCTACTAAGAGCTAGGTGCCCTTCATGGCGTCGTGGACTTGTTTTCTTTCCTTGTTTGCGCATGATGGTTCTGCAGGTGCATTTTAAGTAACTGAACTCTGCTGCGACGACAGGTGTCCTAGAGAGAGCCCCGCTGCGCCCTTTTTGTTCAGGCTGTTCTATTCTCTCCTGAGATTAAAAGGGACTTGAAAAACCCAGAAGTACAACTTGTACTTTCAGGCTGCTGTTCCAGCCCGTCAAGTGGGGATGATGCAGTGTGACCACCATTGGGGCAGGAGGGGAGTAGCGAAGAAATTCATCTGCCTACATGAAGTAGCATGTCTTGAAAATGGTCATAGCCATGATATAATTAGCAAGGTCATAGAATCCTAGAATCTCCAAGGTTGGAAAAGACCTACAAGATCATCCAGTCCAACCGTCCACCTGTCGCCAACAGTTCTCACTAACCTGTGTCCCTCAACACGATGGCCTAAATGTTCCTTGAACACCTCCAGGGTGGGTGACTGCACCACCTCCCTAGGCAGCCCATTGCAGTACCAGCCACTCTTTTGGAGAAGCAGTCTTTCCTAATGTCCAGCCTGAATCTCCCCTGGTGCAACTTCCCTTGAATCCTATCGCGAGTTACGTGAGAGAGAGTTAGCAGTGGAAGTGCCTGATGTGTGTGGGACAGCCCTGACTTGGCTAACGGTGCTGCAGGAGTGGAACAGTGTTCACGTAGACGGTGGGGAGCTTGTTCTTGTGAAATGGTGCCTTGTGCTCCAAGAATCTCTCTGACTTTGTGTCATGGACTCTTCCTCCTGGTTTTCAGTGTGTACAGAGGCATTGCTAATGAAGAACAGACCTCTTCCTAGGCCATGGAAAGGAAGGTGCTTGCAAAGCAAAGGCAGGCAGGTGCATGCAAAGCTAACACAGCTGTGGGCTTGGTTAGCAAAGGGAAGCATGTGCATGCTTCCAAAGCAAAGGCAGATAGAGGCATGTAATGCAAAGGCAGGTGGGTGCTTGAGAAGCCGTATCAGGTAGAGCTGAAGATGCTTGAGCTGTGTGAGAGCTGTGAGAGTGGGATGGAGAGCTCCTGGCCAAGAAGAAGCCTGCGGTCCTAGCTGCCCGGGGAGAGGGTGAGATTGCTAAAGGGAGGGAGGATTCTTTGAGTTATCTGAGGGGTCTAGAAAGGGAGCTGAAAGGTTTGGGGCTCCCTTGCTGTGCTCTGCCCAGGCTGTGACAGTGCTGGGGTTTGTTTTGGAGTCACTCTGAAAACAAAATGAGGCAAGGGGGTTTCAGTGCAGTCTGAAGCCCTGCAACTCTGCTGTCGGGGCTGCAGCCCAGGGTAGGTGCCCTGTCCCCACAGCTGCTGACCACGTTCTTTCCTTCTCTGCAGTGACCACGGCCAGCCCCACGAAGATGCTTTACGTCATGTCAGACACCCAGCTGTCTGCTGCACGGACCGTGTCTGTGATGGGTGAGGCTACCTCAGTCCCTCTCAAACTGCCAGGCATCCAACCTT